>NC_065448.1:108338462-108944087 GCF_917563875.1 Diabrotica virgifera virgifera | reverse complement strand
TTACAAGTAATTATATTCTTAAAAAAAAATGTAATTGTCTGACAAAAATGTTGGGGCAAACGAACAGAAAACTTAATTATTTTAGGTTATCGACGCCCTTAAGAGGAGGCATTGTCAAAAAAATTTTTAAAACAGTTTTTCTCGGTTACTTTTGAATCGATTTAGCTGAAAATTGGTACACACACTAAGTACAACATTTAAAAGAGCGTGACGTAGAGTTGTACCCAAAATTTTCCAAAAAATTTTCCGACAAGAGGGAAAATTTTGGAAAAATTTTGATCTGAAAATTTGTGTACATAGTCCTTGAACAATGACGAACATAGGCGTAACCAGGGGGGGTTTTGGGGTTATAACCCCCCCCATTTGGGATGGACTTTGAGCTCTATACGCTTAACACCATACCTCTCAGAGACCTTCCAGTAGTTGTAACCCCCCCTCCTTTCCAGTAGTTGTAACCCCCCTTAGGATCATCCTGGTTACGCCTATGATGACGAACATCGTTCTGTAGTTTCTTTTCTAGAATTTTCAAAAAGAAATTCCGGCAAGAGGGAAAATTTCGGAAAATTTTTTGAAAATTTTGGACCCATTATTTTTGTCCGACAAGTGATCTAATATGCATTACACATGTAAAAAACAGTACAAAATAAAAATGACATCTGTGGTACTAAATAAAAAAATTCCAGGAAATTGACATCTTCGGCGCATCCGACTGCGCATATGAACCGTGAAAATTGTCCGACAATGTTACCACATTATTGTAAAAAATTTTTATAGTAGATTCGGTTAAAATTAGCCATGTTGTAATATATTTATTATTTTCATAAATTTGATATATTCAGCTTGTCCAACGCGTCATATGGCCCAATATTTTTGTCCGACAAAATTGTTTTCGCTGTTTATATGATAAAAACCATTGATTAAAATAAAATGATCAATGTGGTTATGATTTTTTTTCTTGCATAAAATTGATAACTTCGTGACAGCTTAACAGACAAACGCTCCACTACCATAATGCGCCAAGCTCCAAATTTGTCCGACTCCACCCAAATAACAAGTACAAAAAGTTTCGACGGTGTGGTCATTAATAATAATTTTATATGTGGGCCCAAGGACTAAAAGGGCGCCAGGGCATCAACTGCACACGGGCGCTACATGGGCTAGAGCCGCCTCTGCCTATGCCGTCTGTTAGCGGGGTAAGATTATGCCGCTCGACAAAGGATACACAAATAATTTTTGTGGTCTTCTTTATTCTGTAGATGTACGACATAAAGAAGCCATGGCCGGTGAGAAATTGCGTCAAATAATACTTAATTTAGACTTCTGAACCTATATTTAGACCATGTTACTACATCAGGGATTCATAGTTTCGTCCATTGAGCCTTTACCGTTTGTGCCTCCCATTCATTTTGCCATATTTAGAGCATATGTGATCTCACCTCATATTTTATTGCCGATAGATGGCCGTTTTCTGTGTTATAGTATTTCTCTTTCCCTGGCTAGTAGGTGAATGGGAAGTGTGCCCGTTATGACCTGTAGGCCATACGCTCTTGCTACCTTTAGTAAGGGCTTTCTTTGTGCCTTTGTAAGCAGTTTTTATATTTAGCCAATTTCAAGGCTTCGTACCATTTAGGAGCGCCGTATAGGAGAATAGAATGTACAACCTGAAGGTACATTCTTCGTTTGTGGGAGTTTGGCCCGCCAATATTTGGCATAATTTTTGATAATGCTGCGGTTCTCTCTTCTGCTTTATGGACTACTTTCATCAAGTGCTTTGTGAATCTTACACCTGTATCTAGTTGGATGCCCAAATATTTACCACAGTACATAGTTACATAGGCTCTATCCTGTTACTACCTATTACAAAATTCAGATTTGGGCGGGCTATAAGATTACAATTTCTGTTGACTAGCCTTTCTAGCTCGAAGTTGTTGTTACATTGAATGAGCAGTGCTAGATCGTCTGTGTAAGTAATGGCTTTGGTCTCTGTTCCATAGTCGATTTCAAATATTTCATTATATAAAACGCTCCAAAGCGTTGGTCCTAGTACGGATCCTTGCGGTACACCTGCTGATATTTCCAGGTCTTTAGGTTTTGCCACCTGGATATACCTCTAATTAAGTTAGTCCTTAATTATATTGATCAGATAATCTGACACATTTGTTTTTTCCAGTACGGTGATGATGTAGCCCCGGTTGGCTGAGTTGAATGTGTTTCTCACATAAAACATCACGAGAGCGGCCCATTTCTTCCTTGACCTTTTTACGGAGTCAGTTATTTCTTTCACCGCATCTACGGAAGATCTAGATTTCCTGAATCCGTACTGTTTGTCAGATATACTTCTCTTTCTCTGTAATTCGTCTTCTAGACGATTTTTAATTAGATTTTCATAAAATTTCCCCAGGCAGTCTAGAAGGCAGATCGGCCTGTAAGAGTTGGCAGCCTCGGGGTCTCTGGCCGGTTTAAGTATTAACGTTAGTCTTGCCTGTTTAATCTGGTTGGAAAATGTTTGCTTCTGGATAAGTTCATTGAAGTTCTTCCGGACCATCTCAGGATTTTTCCCTATAAAGATCTTTATCGAATTATCGGGACCAGCTGCTTTTCTTAATTTAATACTTTCCGTCGCTATTGCCATTTTCTTCAGCCGAAAAATCGTCACGTCGAACTTTGACGTTATTTTGAGTGAAATGTTGCGGGGGTTTTAGCAGAAAATAGGGTATTAACTATTTCCTTCCGTTTTTTTGCACAAATACTGTATGGGGTCTCTATCCTTAGTGTTTTTGTGGCAATTTTGTAGGCTTCGCCCCATACATTATGTTCTAGTGCTGTACATAGGTTTTGGCCAGCAAGCATACTTTGCCCGTTTAATTTCTTTACCCAATTCTTTTTTTGTCTTGTTTGTAATTTTCAGTGTATTGTGGGATCCAATACCTTTGTGCTATTTGCCTGAGTCTAAAGCATTCGGCTCTCTCTTGCTCTGGATCTCGTCATTCCACCAGTATGGCACTGTATATGTGACGTTATCAGTGGAGCTACTTGAGGTGAATGCATTAATAATTTTCTGTCTCAGATCTTGAAATTCGACAGCATCTTCTTCTCGTAACTTATCTCTCTAGTATAAGATTGTTTCTTTAATGTTACTTTTTGCAAGCCGATATTCGAGACCTTGATATCAGTTTCAAAGACTATGTATCTGTGAAAAGTGTAGAGGTTTTCCTACAGCCCAGTCCACCATCTTCCTGGCATAACGTTCATTCACAAGGGTAATATCTATGTGGCTTCGACTCTCACCTCTCACAAATACATATGTGGGTTTTCCATTATTTAGTACAACTAAGTCATCTTCGAATATCCAATCATTCCACATTTCTCCTCTATGGTCATTTCTGGGAGACCCAAATATGGTTGATTTGGCGTTTACATCACCAGCAAATATAAAGTCCAGTTGTGTTTGGGACGTCATTATGATATTCTCGACATGTTTCTTGTAGCGCATCAAGCTGATATTAGGTGAAATCTAACAGGCAATGATAGCCAGGTTTCCTATTTTAACTAATACGTGTCCCTCTTTCTTGACAATCTTATTTATGCACACTTTCTTTCTTATTTATTATGTACCTATATAGCGACATCTGCGTTTATATTGGCTGTCCAGCCTTTATTTTTAGTAATGTTTTTGTTTGGCTCGGGAACAACCATTTAGTCTGCTACAATCTCAAGGGCTTTTGCATATATCAGTTGGTGTGCCATTTTGGCCTTCCCAATGTTAACTTGGAGTATCTTTAGTCTTTTTGTGCAGCCATTTCGAAGTATTTACGAGTCACCAAATACACAGCTCGGGGACAATTCATCACACAAAGTCTGAGCTACGCCGCAGGCCTGGTCCAACTCCTCTAGAAGTGTATTCTGTGAGGATTCCAGAGTCTGCGATTCCTCGGCGAGGGCTCTGTATCTTTTTTCTCAGGTTGAACAGAAGGGGAAGCAAAGTGGATTATCGATCTATGCCTTTGTTGTTCGATCTCTTTTACCCTTTTAGGGGCCGTTTTAAATTCTGCGCAATCCATACTAACCGTCCTGTCCTGTGAATTTCTAAGAACACACCTTTCGACCTTTTTGCACTCCTTTATATTGTGCCCGGTTTTTCCACACCGGTAGCACGTGCCGCTCCGCTCTGGTCCCTTACAAGCATTGGTGCTATGGGTGTATCCTCAACACTTGCTACAGTTCATTACCATGGGTCTCTTTTCTGTTTTACTTCTTACGATGCCAAATCTAAGGAAGTATTTGTCTGCCATAACGTTTGCCAATTGCCACTGGTACCGGTACTACTACCGTCGTGGCTTGGGTCTGTCCCTTAAGGGGGCGGAGGTCTGTCATCTTGTAAAACTCCTCCCACTTACCGAATTGTTCTTCAAAAGCCATCCCGCGGATGTGCAGGGTTACTGTTTTGTTTTCATCACCAAGCTAGACAGCTCTCGTTCCTCCATCCTGGGCCCCTATAGCAGCCGTTATCTTTTGCAAGGCTGCCATATCTTTCGTCTTCATGTACCATGTCCTTTCAGAACGTTGGTTACCATCATAGCTATCCTAATTTTATTCACTGCCACCCTAAATAGCATGCTTGTATCAACACCATACCAATCTCGCAAGTTCTTCAACCATGAGGTTCTTCTTCGTCCTGGACCGCGTTTGCCTGCTATTTTTCCTTGCATAATATTGTGCAGCAACCTATATTTTGGACCTCTCATTACATGTCCGAAGTACTCCAGCTTTCTCTGCTTGATGGTTTTTATGATCTCAGTAGTCTTGCTGAGACGTTCTAGTATTGTAGTATTGTGGAGTTTCGAATCTTCTCCACCCAGAAAACTTTTAAAATTCTTCTACAACACCACATTTCGAAAGCCTCAAGGCGATTTAGATCGATTTTATTCACAGTCCAGGACTCGACACCATAAAGTAAGACCGAGAACACGTAGCAGCGAAGTAGGCAGATCCTCAATGCCAATTTTAGGTATCTGTTACATAACACCTTGGACATCCTTCTAAAGCGGCTCCAGCCTGATCTATCCTAGATATAATTTCGCCGTGACTTTCTGCGTTACAATTTAGTTGCTGTCCAAGGTAAACGATTTTATCAACTTGCTCAAGTTTGTCATATCTTTGTGCACTGTAATTAGAAGTTTGCCATTCTTGCTACTCCTTAGAGAGCGGACTACATCGGAGGCATCCGTAAGTAACCCTCACAGCTGTCTTAACAGGTTGTAAGATGTCTTTATAATCATCATCTATTTTAGTGACTATCATACCGTAGGTTGGTTTTTCTCTTTTCTGGGTCGTTGTATGAATCAAAACGTTTATGTTTGTATCTCGGAAGATGATCTCACACATCTTTCTAAGCTCTGACACGGACAGGCTGCTTACATGGTGCAAAGCAACCTTCTCCACTGGTTCCGGGAGATCTTCTTTCACCCTATAGATTTTCTCCCATAGATCCGCATTATGTCCGCTAATTTTTTCCTTAATGATTCGGTTTGTCACAGATGTGCCTTTACTGATTAGCCTAACCCTCCTCTCCAGTACTTCTTACTGGTAATTTAGTTCGGTGAATTCAGGGAATCTATGTCTGTCGAGACGTTGGACATTGAAATTCGTTCCCTCATCTTTCAGCTCAACAAAGACCACCTTTGTCATTTCACTCGATGTCTTTATTGGGTCTCCGATTATGACCTCAGTACGCTTAAATAATTTTTCATTCCACTCCTGGGATGCGATCTTCTCGCACTCATCAACAGTCTTTACTCGGTCAATATTTGTAATGATTTGTTTTGGGCTCCCATGCCATGCATCTGATATAGCATCGGTGCATAATAGTGAAATACTCACAACTTTCTTTCCTTTTATATATGGTCTGGTCTTCATTTTGTTCTACTTCCCTCTTTGTACCCGTGTTAACGGGTACCAGGCTTGGAAGAGAGTTTATCCTATTCCTCCGTCTACTTATGTCTGGTATTTAGGTTGGAAGAGTCCACTCTCTTACTTCCACCACTACTTATGTCTGATTGACTCGGATTTTTTACACCGTACGAGTAGCCGTTGATATTTATGACTTGAATGTTATTCCTTTCCTCTAAGTCCCACAAGTAGCTAGGGAATATTCGTCCTCTACTGCAGAGCCCCGCATGCAGCAGTAAGGCCATATACAATAAGGTTTCGCCCGGTTCGCCAAGGGTTCCGTTTGTGACCATCTAACGCTAGGCCATCCGCCACTTTGGCTCGGATCGACGAACACCGTGTGGTTGCGGATTATTTATTGAGGTTTACTCCCCTAGGCTTTTTATCACAGTTGCCTCCGGATGCAGTAGCAGTCTGTATTCACAGGCTGCTTGGAATTTCCGCGTAACTGCTGTCTCCCCTGTTACGCGGGATTTGGAAAGGATATGCGGTGGAAAAGGTACTTAAATGGGGGTAAGACATGGCAACTAGCCACGGTGGGTATGTCGAGACTGTCCTAGATAAGAGGTTTGTGATCGGAGCCCGCCGTAGGGGTTTCCCACCCAGTGTGTAGGGCCCCTCCGCCGGCCACCGGTCAGGAACTCTGGGGTGTGAGAGGTTGAATTTGGGGGTTAGGGTAGCCGCAAGGAAGTTGGGAGGTAATATATAAGTGCTGAAGGCGAAGGCGCCGCAACTGCTCGCCTCAGTTGCGGCGCCTTTTAACGTCCAGCAGCGGTGTCCGGCACCCACCTGGTGCACAGTCACTGGACGCTGAGACTGTTCTTGGTTTCACCGGTCGTGCTCCCCTCACAATTTTAGGGACCACGGCCCGGTACTCGGCCCTCCCACCGTCGTCGTCGAGATAAAAATACAGTCACAGGGAGGGTAGTCAATTTATTTAAATTAACATGTATTTTTTTATTATTTCAATAAACGTTTTTTATTTCTAATCATTGTGTGTCTCTATTTTTAGGCTCAGTAATTTCAAGAAAACCAACAGGTTATAAAAACTCTTCTTTCCCTGAAAATAAATTTGTAACATAGACCGTTCTCCGGCCAAACTCTTCAAATAATTTTTTTGGAATTCAGGAAATGTAAGTCAAGTTCGAAAAAAGTGGACATTAAAAATCAATTCCGAAAACGCACTTTTGGTGAAGTTATCGAAAAACGCAAACCTGCAATAAAAATGGGGATATATAGTCTGGGCTGATTATCGGAGAATAGGCCATTTTTGGGAAAAGTTATTTACCAGCAATTTTATTACTGGAATCGAATTATAAGATCCTATTTAATAATAATATAGGTATGCAAAATCCTCGTGTGCTACTTTTTTTATAAACAAAATGGCGCCCGAAAATCGTGTTTTTTTAAATTATTGCTCTATAACTCCGAAGTTTTTAACTTTACAACAAAAACACCCAAATAAAAATTCACCGTGATTAAATTCTTCATAGAGACGTGTTTTTCCCGATCTGCTCCGACGAAAACTTTCCTCGGAAAATGCGGGTTTTCCCAACAAAATCTTTAACATTCAAATAAAGTTTTAGATAAGTAATTATTTACCAATAATTAAATAATTTGGTAACTTAAAAGCATTCTTGGTTTAGATTATAGTTCCAGAAGCTGGTGAACATTAAACGAATATTTTAGCAACAATTCAATTGTTAATTAATAATTTACAGTCGCAATAATAACCAAAATAATTATGATACACTGATCAAACTTTGAAATCTTATAAAGGTGAGATGCCTATTTAACATTTTGTCGACAAAATATAAATTTTTTATTTTTTTGCATAATCTTTAAATGTTAAAAAAAATAGTTATAAACAAATTAACGTTTCTCAGAAAGTTTTTATTATATTATAATTTTAAGAAATAGCTAAAATGCACATTTCAAATATCTTGAACATGAATGCCTTAAAACTTTTTTGCAACCATTTGCAAAAAAGTTATGAAGCAGCAAAATAAACATACGATTACTACGGTATTTATAATTTTTTTTAATTCTTTCAAAGCGTAGAAGTGAGTTTAAAGTACAAGCTAATTATTTATAAAAAAATATCTATTATCAGTTTAATGGTTATATTTTAATTAAAAATTATAAATATATTTTTTTGTAATTTACACGCCCGAAAGTAGAATAATACAGTACCGCAGCTACCCGCCCACGTACACAACTCGCGCGAGTTTAATCGTGTCAGTCGCTTCGAGTGAACATTTTATCTCCGGCTCTGTATCAAGCTTACTTTCACGCTAAAAATTACAAAAAAAAGTATTTTTAATCTTTGATTAAAATATAACCATTGCACTAATTTTTGACATTCTTTGTGAGTAATTAGATTGTACCATAGACTCACTTTTAAGCTTTAAAACAATTAAAACAAATTATTAACAACGGAGATTTCGTATATTTACTTTGCTGTTTCATAACTTTTTTGCAAATGGTTGGAAAATTTTTTTAAAGCATTCATTTTCAAGACCTATAAAATACGCATTTTAAGTATTTTTTAAAATTAGAATATAATAAACAATTTCTGAGAAATGTTAATTTGTTTATAACAATTTTTTTTAAACATTTAAAGATTATGCAAAAAAATGAAAAATTTATATTTTGTCGACAAAATATTAAATAGGCATCACACCTTTATATTCTTTCTAAGCTGGATCAATGTCTCATGATTATTTTGGTTGTTATTGCGACTGTAAATTGTTAATTTACAATTGAATTGTTGCTAAAATATTCGTTTCATTTTCACCGGCTTCTGAATTTATAATCTATAACAAGAAAGCTTTTATTTCACCAAGCTATATAATTATTGATAAATAATTACTGGCCAAAAAATTTATTTGAAAATTCGATATTTTGTTGGGAAAACCCACATTTTCCGAGGAAAATTTTCGTCGGAGGAAATCGGGAAAACATGTCTCTAGGCAGAATTAAATTGGGGTGAATTTTTATTTGAGTGTTTTTTGTGTAAAGCTAAAATCTTCGGAGTTATAGAGCAATAATTGAAAAAAATACGATTTGTCGGCGCCATTTTGTTTATAAAAAAAGTAGCACACTATATGCGGACTTTGCATACCTATATTAATAATATATAGGATCTTATAATTCGATCCCAGCAATAAACATGCTGGTAAATAACCTTTCTTTGTACTTTACAAATTAGACCAGCGTATTATAACTATTTTTTTTTTCAAAATTTAAAGATTATGCGAAAAAAGAAAAATTTATATTTTGTCGATAAAATATTAAATAAGCATCTCATCTTTATAATCTTTATAAATTTGATCAATGTATCATGATTATTTTGGTTATTATTGCGATCGTAATTTGTTAATTAACAATTGAATTGTTGCTAAAATATTCGTTTAATTTTCACCGGCTTCTGGAATTACAATCTACAGGGTGGTTCATCTTATTCGCCTCGGTCTCTGTACGGAAAACCACTTGATATTTTAAAAAAATTTCTTGACAGAAATATACACGGCCTTTAATACTACAATCTAAAAATTATGTGAATTATACAGGGTGCTCCAAGAAAGAGTGGTATATCAAAGTTATATTTTTTCTTATGGAATGCCCTATATCTGATGACATTATTGAATTAACCTTAAAAAATAAGCTATACTTTCATAAGGGTTTCCTATACCTAAATACAGGGTGTTTTGATTTATTTCGATTTTTATAAAAATGTAAGGTTATAGAAAAAAATAAATATTTACGAATC
Source organism: Diabrotica virgifera virgifera (assembly GCF_917563875.1). Lineage (NCBI taxonomy): Eukaryota > Metazoa > Arthropoda > Insecta > Coleoptera > Chrysomelidae > Diabrotica > Diabrotica virgifera. Next base: position 108,934,366 of record NC_065448.1, on the reverse strand, counting down.
TAAGAAGCAGTAACAAATTATTTCTTGGATCTTAATAACAGACTATTTAGCATACTTAAACAGATGCTTATTGCAACAAAATTTCTTACAGGGTGGTCAAAATATGAGATTGTTCTATTAACAAATTCAAGCTGTAATAACTTACTTATTTTAAATGGAACACCCTGTATCTTACTAGTCCATCGCGTAGAAAATTTACTTAGCTTTCAATTTGTATTAGGGTTTTCTATACCTATTTTTTACAGGGTGGTCAAAATATTAGATTGTTCTATTAACAAATTCAAGCTGTAATAACTTACTTATTTTAAATGGAACACCCTGTATCTTACTAGTCTATTGCGTATAAAATTTACTTAGCTTTCAATTCTATTAGGGTTTCCTATACCTATCTCCCTTCATTTTTTAAATATTTAAAGATTTCCTAATTTGTAAGCTTTAAAAATTAGAATTAAATACCTATGTCGTGGTTATGTACAACACATCATCAACACCGCCAATATACTTAAATATCTTAGTCAAGATAGTTTCATTAATAAAATTCACATTATTATCATTTAATCATCGCACAGAGTGTTCTTATTTTAAATGACATACTCGATATTCTATTCTTTATAATGGAATTTTGATCGAGTACAACACGCCAAGATGATGCTAGGAGTGACGTGATTAGAACAAAATGTAACGTACTGGGTATAAACGAGTAGACACTAAATAGAAAAAAGAATGACATAATCAGATGAATATAATGAAGGAAGCAAAAGTTGTTAAAATAGCAAGGGGCAAATCATCAAGTGGTAGAAAAAGTATCGGTCGAACGAGCAAGAGATAGAGTAACAATCTTCCATAGAGGCAACCGCCCCAAAATAAACAAACAACTCTGTTTATATAAAGTAAGACAAGACGCAGAAGAAAAACATGTTCGCTACGCACCTAGAGCAGATTTTCCAATTAGACCAAAATCCGTAAAGTTACGAAGCTATAATTAAACATCAGGCCAGCTAACTCCCAACTAAGTAGCTAAAGAAATCCAGAAAAACATCAATCCAAAAAACGCCAAAATATAATCTCATAACAGAAATAATTAAAAAAAATGAAGCCTGAAGGCTAAAGTGATAATGCCCCCAAAGATAAAAAATCACTAAATACAGTCTCCTCGTATTGGACAATGCTACCGTATCCTAGTATTACCAATAATATCAAAACTGTTTGGGAGCGATTGTTAAGAGACTTGATATTATAAGAAAAAATCTTCAAAAAATCAGTTCGGCTTCAGGAATAATCACCTCCACGATCAATTAAGTCCAAAGGATCACTATGTGATATGAATGGCAATCTCCCATAGAGGTATCAATCAATAGGTACGAATGAAGAAGCAAGTTATTGAATACAAGAAAAAGTAGAATGTTAAAGGAAGATCTACTAAAGACCTAAATCCGAGATGAGAAATTCGATTAAGAATAGAGCCATCGAGAGTAGTTTTTTTTTGAAGATGAGGATATTTCTGAGTAATCAAAATGTTCTCAATCTGCAAATCCATAATCGGATGTGTTCCATTTAAAATAAGTAAGTTATTACAGCTTAAATTTGTTAATAGAACAATCTAATATTTTGACCACCCTGTAAAAAGATAGGTATAGGAAACCCTAATAAGAATTGAAAGCTAAGTAAATTTTCTGCGCGATAGACTAGTAAGATACAGGGTGTTCCATTTAAAATAAGTAAGTTATTACAGCTTGAATTTGTTAATAGAACAATCTAATATTTTGACCACCCTGTAAAAAGATAGGTATAGGAAACCCTAATACAAATTGAAAGCTAATTAAATTTTCTACGCGATAGACTAGTAAGATACAGGGTGTTCCATTTAAAATAAATAAGTTATTACAGCTTGAATTTGTTAATAGAACAATCTCATATTTTGACCACCCTGTAAGAAATTTTGTTGCAATAAGCATCTGTTTAAGTATGCTAAATATTCTATTATTAAGATCCAAGAAAGAATTTGTTACTGCTTCTTAGATTCGTAGATATTTATTTTTCTCTAAAACCTTACATTTTTATAAAAATCGAAATAAATCAAAACACCCTGTATTTAGGTATAGGGAACCCTTATGAAAGTATAGCTTATTTTTTAAGGTCAATTTAATAATGTCATCACATATAGGACATTCCATAAGAAAAAATATAACTTTGATATACCACTCTTTTTTGGAACACCCTGTATAATTCACATTATTTTTAGGTTGTAGTATTAAAGGCCCTGTATATTTCTGTGAAGAAATTTTTTTAAAATATCAAGTGGTTTTCCGTACAGAGACCGAGGCGAATAAGATGAAGCACCCTGTATATCAAGAAAACTTTGATGTCACTAAGTTATTTAATTATTTATTAATAATTACTTACCTAAAACTTTATTTGAAAATTAGAGTTTTTGTTTGGAAAATCCGCATTTTCCGAGGAAAATTTTCGTCGGAGCAAATCGTGAAAAACATATCTTTATGCAGAATTTAATTGCGGTGAATTTTTATTAAGGTGTTTTTGTTGTAAAGTTAAAATCTTCGGAGTTATAGAGCAATAATTGAAAAAATACGATTTGTCGGCACCATTTTGTTTATAAAAAAAGTAGCACACTATCTGCGGACTTTGCATACCTATATTATTAATATATATGATCTTATAATTCGATTCCAGCAATAAAATTGCTGGTGAATAACTTTTCCATGAATTTTGCTAATTAGCCCAGAGTAATACTGGATATAGTTTCATTAGCGTATTGTTCAATATTTTTTAGGGAACGTTTTAAAAAAATATATAGCGATCAAAATTGTCAAGAAATAGAGCTTGTTAAAAATTATTAACCAAACGTCATTCATGAAAATGTAAAAAGTAAATAAATTCATAAAATACCTAATCATTTACTTGTACATAAAAAGATCACTAGTTATTTGACTTCTCATTTTACACATTACCCGTGAACAAATACACTTCACGTCTAAATCACTTGCCTACCGCTAGACATAGACATACAGTATGGTGCAAATGTAAGGAATAAATTCGTTATTTCGTAGTCGTAGGTCGACTTTTATTTTTAAAGCATGATTTGTTGCATACTAGTGATGTCATACATATGGACGTGATGACGTAATCGATGATTTGGATTTTTTTGAATGAGAATAGAGGTCGCGTGCTAGTTCATTTAAAAGGTTATTCAATTATCTATCTAGTAAAGTAAACATCAACATAATTATTTATAGAGGGTGACCGAAATATTTTTTAAATTAAATTAATTGACACAAAAAGAAGAATGTATGTAATTTATTTAATTACATTTAATAAACACTGCTCTTCGCTTAAATTCAATGTTCAAGTTGCCACCCACCTGCTTCTTGGCATTTTCTGAATTTTTGAATTTTTTTATCTCATAAATGACACTAATTACAAAGTTCTCACTAAGTATTCTTCAACATAACTTTTTAAGGGTAGAATTAGTAATAAAAATTTCCTACATACCAATTAAAAAAAGATTTAGAGCTCTAGAACGACGCGGAATATTGTAGAGAAACTGGTAATATGAGACCAAATAAAATTAATTCTGGTAGACCATGAACAAAACGAACAATTAATAATGAAAATTTTGTTTTAAATTTACTTGATTAACATTCAACGGTTAGCATAAGGAATATGGCAAGACATAAAATAAACACTTCTTCTTCAATCAAGTACTTAGCGGACTCATAAAGAGCAGCAGCTACATCATTAACATTACCGACAATTCCAAGAGCTCTTGCCAGACGATCTAACGGTTAGAGTGTATTTTTGTGAAATGTTGCAATAAAGGACAGCCCCTAATCCAATTTTTTTTAAATGCATTCTTTTTACGACATATGCCAACTTTACGCGACATGCTATGTTTAACTCCCATAATGCTGGTATGATGAAATTCCACGAGTCAAAAGGGTATCACATTATAAAAATTAATTTAAAGTTTGAGCAGCAACTGTAGGTAACAAAAATAATAGAGTGAGCATTAAGAGGAAACAGTAGCGATCAACAGGTAGCGAAAACGCGTTCCAAGATTGCGGCTGTAATTTTGAATATTTTTTCGAGAAATTTGGCACACATATTCGTAATATAATAAAGAATGGCGGTACAGAGCCCAATTTGAAAAATATATTAATATGTGGAAATTACTCTGTAATTAAATACAATATTAAAAAAACGAGCCTGTACCGCCATTAAGAAGAACAAAAAAATACACTTTCTTCAAATAAACTTTTTTATCCGATGCCTAGATTTTGTGTCAGTTTGGAACTACTAAAATTTTTTATTTCATTAGTAGTTCCAAAATGACACAAAATCTAGGCATCGGATAAAAAATTTTATTTGAAGAAAGTAGTGTATTTTTTTGTTCTTCTTAATGGCGGTACAGACTCGTTTTTTTAATATTTTAATTAATTACAGAGTAATTTCCACATATTAATATATTTTTCAAATTGGGCTCTGTACCGCCATTCCTTATTATATTACGAATACGTGTGCCAAATATCTCGAAAAAATATTCAAAATTACAGCCGCAATCTTGGAACGCGTTTTGGCTACCTGTTGATCGCTACTGTATCACCGAGAGAAAAACGAAACCGTCTATATTTATTTTGTTCTACAAATTAATAGGTTATCATATTCTATAATAGGAAATTTAAATCGTGATATTGCACCTCCGCTCAAATAGTATCACAACCAAAAAAAAACTGTTTAATTGCACCAACAGTTTTATAAACTAGCACTATAAGTCTGGAGCCCGCGTAAAAAAAAAAGTTGATTAATAGCAAGATGAAAATTTGTTAATAGCTTAAGGATTTCGAGGCGGACAAACTTTGATATATGGGAACACTGGAACAGGGGAAGTTTTAATTGTGGAACAGATTAAAAATTTGGAACGGTTAGACCACGAAAACAGCACATTTATTTTGTCCGACAGAATAGACTTAAACTCTCCGAACAAAGATTAAACTCTCATGCAACAATCAGACTGCTATTTATCACCAAATGGGCGTTTTAATGAGTGGAACATGTAGAATATGTCAAATGACAGGAATTGTGACAGGTGATAAATAGCAGTCTGATTTTTGCATGAGAGTTTAATCTCTGTTCGGAGAGTTTAAGTCTATTCTGTCGGACAAAATAAATGTGCCGTTTTCGTGGTCTGACCGTTTTAAATTTTTAACCTGTTCCACAATTAAAACTGCCCCTGTTCCAGTGTTCCCATATATCAAAGTTTATCCGACTAGACACCCTTAAGCTATTAAAAAATTTTCAGCTTGCTATTAATCAACTATTTTTTCATACGCGGCATCCAGACCTACTAGCGTCATTATGATATAATGATTATGATCATATTTAGTGCAGTCACTGAAGGTGGATTTGAGCTATTACCTCCGATTTGGTTGAACCTCCATCGATTTTTATGAAAATTGGTGACTGGTTAGAGGATACCTCAAGAAACAAAGGTGACATAGTGCGATTTTGCGCTTTTGTGTTTTAGGGGTAAAATCTACCCCTGTTTTAAAATTATTTTTTATATGTCTGAAAGTGCAGTCACCGAAGGTTTTCACCACGATTTCGTTGAACCTCCATTGATTCTCATGAAAATTGGTGAGAAATTAGAGGATATATCAAAAAATAAAAGTAATGTTGTGCTAACACATTAAGTAAGTGAAAACTTGCGCTTTAGGGGCAAAATCCACCCCTGTTTTAATTTTTTTAATATTTCTGAAAGTGCCGTCAGCTAAGGTTTTCACCTCCGATTTCGTTGAACCTCCAGTGATTCTCATGAAAATTAATGAGCGGTTAGGTTAGATGATACCTCAAGAAACAAAAGTGATATGGTGCCAACTTGCGCTTTTTGCATTTTATGGGCGAAATCCACCATTTTTTTCACTGTGCATAATTTATGATTTTAATTAACTTTTGAACCCTTTTAGGGTCCGTTAAATAAAAAATCATAAAAAAATTATTTGTGATTAAACATTTTTGCGGCTAACCTATTAAAATTTCACGTAATTTTTGTTGCAATTAATTTTTAGCAAGAATCACCAATAACTCTCAAATAAAAACAGTTAGGTATGTGGATGGCTCAGGAAATAATAAAGTACCATAAAATATCATTTCATTACAATGTTAAAATACTACATAAACTCCATTTGAAAAAAATCAGAAAACTATTCATTCAGTTTCGACCAACCCTGTATACAAAAATTAAACATTTAGCTATATTAATCATTTTTAACAATGGTAGACTATATTATAAATCATTTGAACATAGGTAAATAGAGTTTTTGATGTCAAATCACTACAATCATACAGGGTGAATATTGCTACGAAAGTAATAAAAAAAACGTAATTATCTTTTAAACTACTTTGTACAACACCACAGAACCTTATATTTAAAAAAACATCGAGGAGAATCCAAAACTGAAAAAATATACAAGGTGTTCCATTAAAAAGAAGATAAGTTTGTTTTACCCTTTCAATACGGGTGGCCCTGTATATTGGGAAATATTTTTAAAATTCTGATCGTAAATAAATGTTTTTCGTATCTTTTATGACAAACGAGTAATTTGACCTAATAACTCTGTTAATTTTTACGATAACAGGTTTATCTGTCAACTATTTCAAAGGTAATTGTAAGAGCTATAATATCGTATTAAAGGGAATCTTCTAGATCCCTTATTTTTTTTTTAAACCAAAGGTTAAAGTGCCCCGGTTACATGGTTCTCGCAGCAATATTTAGTCTTTAACCCTGCTGTCCCGTTCGAGTCAACTACACAAATGTACTGTTCGGGTCAATATGACCCAACTATGGTTTACGCTCGATAATCGAAATAAAATAAGCTAATGGTGATAAATAAAACTTTATTAACAAGAAATTATGTAAATTAAACCTTATTAACAAAAACAAAAGGCATTTTTTCTGTCAAAAAAGCCTAGTAACAAATATCTACAAAAATTTAATTCAGTTTAAACTGTGACATTAATAAAAAGAATGGATTTTACAAATATGTTTGTGATATAATCCAACACAATAATTTGTCTTGTTATCGTTTTTACGCAAGTTTACGTTTTATTTAAGTTTATTTTATTGTGGATTTAATAGACAATTCAATAGCATTTCCATCTTGTCCACTTGTTCCTGCTCGTGTCCTTTTTGCCAGTTCGTAAGAGCCTTTAGTTATTGGTATATTTTTTCTGGAAATGATGACTGGATTCATTAGTTTTTTCCCAATCCCTCAAGAAAAATTCGCCGTTTTCCCAATTGATTGGTATTCCATTGGATATTTATTGATGCCCATAACACGAAGGCGTTGTAGGCAGAAATGACCAGTAGATTATAAAAAACAATCATTGGCCAGCGATTTATCTTTTCTCAGATGTATACGTGCCAACAAGCTAATCTAGAGTATCCACTGCTCCCTTATTGGAATTGTAATCTAAAATAATTTGGGGCTTTTTCATTTGATGAAAGTGATGCATGATGCATCGATTCATGATGCAAAGTACTCATAAGAACAACATTTTTATTATTTTTGGGAATATTGTTAAATCTTGCATGAAGCAAAAAGACGAGCTATGAACTTCTTTATTCGCGATTTTTGCTGAAAGCTCCGGTTTATTTCACTTATAATCCCCGGCATTGTATCTACTTTGTTTTAGAAGAAATTGTCCTAAATTTTACGATGTAAAAAGTTATTATACACGTAATATTGTGGCATTCCAAATCACTACTCAAGTCACACATCACACGCATATTTCTGTATAGATCTGCAATTTTAAAGCATAAGAAGTTTTACTGTTCATAATTACATAAACCCTAAGTTTTGTGCCATATTTCGCTGGCTTGCTGGAATGTACCATTTGAAGGGAGAGCGGCCTCTAAAGGCAACTAGTTGCTTATCGACGGTAACATTTTCATCGGGGTTAAAAGTTATTTTTACATTTTCTACCCATGTTTCACAAATTTCACGTATTGCCGCAAGTTTATCAAAACGTCTTCTATCCTGTCTAGTAGTTTTGTTATCAAAACATATTACTTGCAAACTTTTTGTAAATATATCAAGCGACATTGTTGATCTAAATATAGTACGACCCATTTCTTCATTCCATAAACTTTTAGTTGATTCACCATGGGACTTATAAACTCGAGCTAAAAATAAAAGACCAATGTATGCTTGGAAACCAACTTTATTCATGTCTTTCCAGTTGGTTCCAAATACATGCTGTCCGTCCATGTTGGTCATATTTATAATTTGGTTTGCAACATCGTCCAGCTATACTACAGTTTATTTTACAAGTTTTAGCTTGCAGAAACCTGTTTTTATTTACAGACGTATCCGGCTGACAAACACACAGGTACTGCTAATATAGAATACTGCCAACTAAACACACATACACAGGTAATTTTTAACGGTTTAAATACGCGGGTCACATTGACCCGACCGTACCCTAGGTAACAATTTCATTTTTATCAAAAATATTAGGAAGTTGAATGTTTATCTCATATGCAATTGAAAGACCTCATATTAGGTAATAAAGTCACGAAACACCAAATCGTTACGCCGCGTAATAATTTGTAAAATAAGAAATAAATTATTTTTTGGGTCAGATAGACCCGAACAGGACAGCAGGGTTAAACGTTTCGATCTCGGTTATCTTTTATCATACAAAAATAAAAAACACAGTAAAAGCTTTGCTAAAAGGAAAAGTGAAATTTCGTTGTGTATCATTTCTTACATGTATCGAGTATTTTTGGAGTTATTATCAAAAGAAAATGAAATTTACGAAAATTTGAAAAATGATAATGTGTATAAATTATATTTTTTTCAAAAATATGGATTCTAAACCGGTCAAAATTTTGGAGATCATTAATTCTGTTAAAATTTTTTTTTTTTTTATTTAATGTTGTAATATTTACAATCTGTCCTCAACTGAGAACAATAGGTAAATTATTTGACAAAAATTTAAAATTTGACCTGTAGAGGGAGATCCAGTGATCACCCTCTTTACATAAATTAAATTAAAACAAATTAAAATAAGTTTAGTTATCACAGATTATTCGAATCTTCTTGCTAGATCCACTACTTTGAATCTCTTCAGGCGTCGTACATCATTGTGGTCATCAGTAAGGTTGCTGGCTAACTCATTTGGATGAGATTCTAGTCTCTTGGAATATTTTTTGTAATATTCCGTTATTACTGTTTTTATGGATGGCACATTGAGGTCTTGCTCTATCACATAGTTTGGCACGTACCAAGGGGCATTCAGCATTGTTCTAAGGACTTTGTTCTGGAATCTCTGCAATATTTCTAGGTTAGTTTGACTGGCTGTCCCCCAAAGTTGGATACCATAGGTCCACACTGGTTTTAATATAGTTTTATATATCAGCAGTTTGTTTTCAAGTGATAGTTGAGATTTACGACCGATGATCCAGTACATTTCTCGAAATTTTATTCCTAGTTGTTTTCTTTTTGTAAAAATGTGTTTTTGCCAAGTTAATCTCCTATCAAGATGGATTCCTAGGTACTTGACAGTATCGGTTTGTGGGAGTTGAGTTTCATTTAGTGTTACAGATGGACATGTTTGTCTTCTCATGGTGAAGGTTACATGGATGGATTTACTCTCATTCGCCTTTATCTTCCATTTTTTAAGCCATATTTGTATATTATTAAGGTCTTTCTGAAGGGTTCTGGATGCTGTATTTGGATCATGGTGAGAGGCTAGTATAGCAGTGTCATCAGCAAAAGTTGCACACGTTGTTTTGTTACTTGTGGGTAGGTCAGCAGTGTAGAGCAAGTACAATATCGGTCCCAAGACACTTCCTTGTGGTACTCCGGCTTTTATTGGTCTTAGGCTTGTGTATTCATTATCCTGCTTGACTAGGAAATGTCGGTTGGAAATATAGCTTTTTAGGATTTGATAAAAAGGATGAGGAAGGTTTTTCTTTAGTTTAAAGAGCATACCAGCATGCCATACCTTGTCGAAGGCCTGACCAATGTCCAGGAATGCAGCAGAACAATATCTTTTATTTTCTAGATCACTTCTGATGTGTTTTACCAGTCTATGTACCTGTTCTATCGTTCCGTGTTGTGTTCTGAACCCAAATTGGTGTTGGGGAATTAGTTTCCTTTCTTCTATAACTGGGGATAATTGTTTAAGGAGAAGTTTTTCCAAAATTTTTGATAGAACAGGTAGCAGGCTTATTGGTCTGTATGAAGTCACCTGAGTTTTATTTTTCCCTGGCTTAGGTATGAGAATAATTTGAGCAACTTTCCATTGTTCTGGGTAGTAACCTAGCCTAAATATTGCATTAAATACTTGCATTATCATTTTCAGACCTTTGCATGTCAATTGCTGCAGTACTTTCCCGTTGATCACCTGTTAAAATAAAGAAATTTTTATAGGGACTACTATAAATTGTTCTAAAAAACTCGAAAGGGTTCTTTTATTTTCATTATAGCTTTGTTAATTTTGACGATATCGACTTTTTCTGTAGCTTTTTTGATTAATTATTTATATGGGAAATAAGCCACAATTAAAATGAAAAAAATAATTCTATTAACGTTTCGACGCCCAAATCGGGTGCCGTTGTCAAAATACAAAATATTACTAAAATAAACTAAAGTGTTGTTGCTAAGCAAAAAAATTCTTCTAAAAATTTATTTAATCTCACTCATTTATATTGGCAATTCAGACATATATTATACATTTTAAAGTAGAAGACTTTAAAATGATATTGCCAATATTTATGAGTTGCGTTCCTGGGACGACTTACTGAAAGATAGTTCATTCGATTACATGAAATTAACCCCAACTCAAGAATATCCGTCATAAAAAATTATAGCATGTGATATGTCTTTAAAAAGACAACCAAATGCAACGACAGTAAAATTCTCGCGTTAGAGACTTCATAGTAAATCACAAGGGAAAAACCAGGAAAAACCCTGTGATACTATCCCGACATCGTAAGTATTTGGTCTTACATTAATTTACTCTCAAAAAATGATTGTAATGTAGCTTTTTTTTATTGTATTTTATTTTATTGCCACAAGGAAATGTAGCTTTTTTGATAGCAATTTCTGAGTACTTTAAAAACTGTTAAGTATGTATATTTAATGTAATGTATCGTTTTCCTGTTATTTAAGTGTGAATACTTAGATTTGAGTACTCGCCGAAAAACAAGACACATTCAATTACCTTTAACTGACTTTGGCTTAACATTAAAAGGTTTTTCAAATAAGACATTTATTGTATTTTTCATGTTTCATTTTTGGTAATAACAACATTTTTGGAGAAAGTTAGTACGTTTGAGTTATTTATGCAAAACCGCTTGAAAACATGCATTTTTTTCACGAGAAATCAACATCTTTGATCTTTAATAACTCAGAAACTATTGATTTATTTGAATAACTATATGTAACAAATTTTACTTAGAATTGATCCCTCTATCGATTTCTGGGGATATTCTTATTAAAATAATTTCCACCCCCGAGAAGGAGTGGCATCCACCCTCAGGGAAAAAGCGCAAGTTGGTACCATGTCACCTTTGTTTCTTGAGGTATCTTCTAAATACTCACCAATTTTTATGAAAATCGATGGAGGTTCAACGAAATCGGAGATGAAAACCTTCAGGACTGCACTAATTATGATTAACCAAAATCAATGGTGCACCGAACATAAACAGTGTCACATATCGACTTGTGCAAGGTCCATCTATACTTTGGGCTAATTAGCAAAATTCATGGAAAAGTTATTTACCAGCAATTTTATTGCTGGAATCGAATTATAAGATCCTATATATTAATAATATAGGTATGCAAAGTCCTCAGATAGTGTGCTACTTTTTTTTTATAAACAAAATGGCGCCGACAAATCGTATTTTTTCAATTATTGCTCTATAACTCCGAAAATTTTAACTTTACAACAAAAACATTCAAATAAAAATTCACCGCAATTAAATTCTACATAGATATATGTTTTTCACGATTTGCTTCGACGAAAATTTTCCTCGGAAAATGCGGGTTTTCCTAACAAAAACTCTAATTTTCAAATAAACTTTTAGGTAAGTAATTATTAATCAATAATTAAATAACCTAGTGACATCAAAGCTTTCTTGGTATATATTGTAATTCCAGAAGCCGGTGAAAATTAAACGAATATTTATGCAACAATTCAATTGTTAATTAACAATTTATGATCGCAATAATAACCAAAATAATCATGATACATTGATCAAACTTGTGAAGATTATAAAGATGAGATGCTTATTTAATATTTAATCGACAAAATATAAATTTTTCTTTTTTTTGCATTATCTTTAAATTTTGAAAAAAAAAATAATTAAAATACGCTGCTCTAGTTAGTAAAGTACAAAGAAAGGTTACTTACCAGCAATTTAATTGCTGGAATCAAATTATAAGATCCTATGTATTATTAATATAGGTATGCAAAGTCCGCAGATAGTGTGCTACTTTTTTTATAAACAAAATGGCGCCGAAAAATCGTATTTTTTTCAATTTTTGCTCTATAACTCCGAAGATTTTAACTTTACACCAAAAACCCTCAAATAAAAATTCACCCCAATTTAATTCTACATAGAGACAGGTTTTTCCCGATTTGCTCCGACGAAAATTTTCCTCGGAAAATGTGGGTTTTCCCAACAAAATCTCGAATTTTCAAATAATTTTTTTTTGGGCCAGTAATTATTTATCAATAATTATATAGCTTGGTGAAATAAAAGCTTTCTTGGTATAGATTATAAATTCAGAAGCCAGTGAAAATGAAACGAATACTTTAGCAACAATTCAATTGTTAATTAAAAATTTACAGTCGCAATAACAACCAAAATAATCATGAGATATTGATCAAACTTCGAAAGACTATAAAGGTGTGATGTCTATTTAATATTTTGTCGACAAAATATAAATTTTTCATTTTTTTGCATAATCTTTAAATGTTTAAAAAAATTGTTAGAAACAAATTAACATTTCTCAGAAATTGTTTATTATATTCTAATTTTAAAAGTACTTAAAATGCGTATTTCATAGGTCTTAAAAATGAATGCTTTAAAAATTTTTTCCAACCATTTGCAAAAAAGTTATGAAACAGCAAAGTAAATATACGATTGCTCCGTTGTTTATAATTTGTTTTTATTGTTTCAAAGCTTAAAAGTGAGTCTATGGTACAGTCTAATTACTCACAAAGAATATCAAAAATTAGTGCAATGGTTATATTTTAATCAAAGATTAAAAATACTTTTTTTTTGTAATTTTTAGCGCAAAAGTAGGCCTGATACAGAGTCGGAGCTAAAATATTCACTCGAAGCGGCTGACACGCAGCATACATTATTTATTAAAAGTGTACGTCGCGCAGCCGCCGGTCGTCGCCGGCGTGGCGTCGACAAAAAGATGTATTTATAATCTTTAATTAAAATATAACCATTAAACTTATAATTAATATTTTCTGCAAATAATTAGCTTGTACTTTAAACTCACTTCTACGCTTTGAAAGAATTAAAAAAAATTATAAACACCGTAGTAATCGTATGTTTATTTTGCTGTTTCATAACTTTTTTGCAAATGGTTGCAAAAAAGTTTTAAAGCATTAATTTTCAAGATATTTGAAATGCGCATTTTGGCTATTTTTTAAAATTATAATATAATAAAAACTTTCTGAGAAACGTTAATTTGTTTTTAACCATTTTTTTAACCATTTAAAGATTATGCAAAAAAATAAAAAAAATTATATTTTGTCGACAAAATGTTAAATAGGCACCTCATCTTTATAAGATTTCAAAGTTTAATCAGTGTATCATAATTATTTTGGTTATTATTGCGACCATAAATTATTAATTAACAATTGAATTGTGGCTAAAATATTCGTTTAATTTTCACCAGCTTCTGGAACTATAATCTAAACCAAGAAGGCTTTTAAGTCACCAAATTATTTAATTATTGGTAGATAATTACTTATCTAAAATTTTATTTGAAAATTAAAGATTTTGTTGGGAAAACCCGCATTTTCCGAGGAAAATTTTCGTCGAAGCATATCGGAAAAAACACGTCTCTATGTAGAATTTAATCACGGTGAATTTTTATTTGAGTGTTTTTGTTGTAAAGTTATAATCTTCGGAGTTATAGAGCAATAATTGAAAAAAACACGATTTTCGTGCGCCATTTTGTTTATAAAAAAAGTAGCACACTATCTGAGGACTTTGCATACCTATATTATTAATATATAGGATCTTATAATTCGATTCCAGCAATAAAATTGCTGGTAAATAACTTTTCCCAAAAATGGCCTATTCTCCGATAATCAGCCCAGACTACTAAGATGTGTATAAAGTGTCGTTTGTCGGGTTAAGATAGTATATGTGATTACTTTATTTAAAACAATCTGCGTATGTGCTAGAGAAAAGCGACACATTTATCACTTATTTATCTTTCTTTTTGCAGTATTTTTGTTTAATGTTCTTACTTGTATTTAAAGTTACATCATTAAAAAGTCTGTTAACCAGATAATAATAATGATATTATGTATTGCAAGAGCCACTTTTGATAAATAATATTTTGTAAATTTTTCATTATATTATCTGTAAAGTGCACATACATAACTCACAACTCAAAAAAAATTTTTTTTTTTATATTTTTAGCAGAATTATTAATACGATATTTTGTATTAGTATACTTTTTTATATTTTTGTATTATACTTTGTATATTAATTTTTGTTTAGAATAATTATTATTCGAATTTTAACAGTTTTTTATTTAAACCTGGAAAAGTTCTAGCACAAATTTTAAACGTCGCTTTCTCGATACTTTGCTTTTTTGACTTAAGACACTATTTGAGCCGAGGTGCGATATGTACCTTGATTTTTTAGACAATCACTACAAATTTATCTATACGGCTCACATTCCCTAAGGGAAAAATTGACTCATCCCAGATACCGATGTGGTGGGGCTCTTTCCGTGTTATCGATCCCTAGGTGACTTGGTACGCTGAATTATCCCCAAAAATTTTCGTACACTTCTGGCCGTCGAGAGTAGTACAACTTTTGCATGGTCTAATCGTGTTATTACTATTGTGGTCTTAGTGTTCATTTAGAGCCAAACCGCTCAAACGCCCTCTAAGGAGAAAATTGACTCATTCCCGATACCTACGGTATTAAAATGATTGAGCTCTGATGGGACTCTTTCCTTGTTATCGAGCCTTAAGTGACTTGGTATGCTGGAGTATAGAAGAAATTATTTTCAGTTGCAAGCTGAGACATCTACTTTACATCGCGCTATTTGCGCAGTAGATGACACAACACCGATCAAACTGAGGGAACCAGAAATGCGCATAAACCACCTCACTAAAGACGAAAAAATGCGCATATTATTATTAGTTGTTGTGTTTCCCTTTTTTTAGTATTTCCGATCTTCAGCTACTTCATTAACAATAATTTATCCTATCGACTACAACAAGTGTTCAATATAAATCTTCATCAAAACTTTGCAAAAGGAAGTACAAAACAATCAGGTATCAAGAACTCTTATTTGTTATTTTCAGATTATTTTGCATTTTTATTTCTTTTAAAACATTGTCTGGACGGTTTACACGTGTTATTTTGTAGTTATCTTCTTAATTCTATTAATATCCAATATTTTTTCCAGTATTGGTTTTTGCCTTACATAAACGTATATATATATATATATATATATATATATATTTAGAGTGACAGTTATGGCACAATTTTCGTTATTTTCAAGGCAGTGACGCCAATGCTGCTCGGCACTCTAATGAAATTAAAATTCATTTATTCTTGGACGAACACTATCTGTCCGCCAGGAGGGATTCTTAGAAGAATATACATTTAGCTAATTAATTAACGGGTTGAAGAGGGTAAGAGGGGGCTGGTTTTTGCATGCCACTAATGGCGATCGTTGGACTCCGACTCGGACAAGTATATCACGGTCTCGAAAGAATTGTGCTGTATGGGAAATAAAAAAAATATGTCTGCGACAGTGTGAAATTCTCAGATTGCTTTCGCTGATTAGTGGAAGCCCGTTAAGTTGATTATAGTCTTTATTTAAAAGCCATAAATTATCAAAAATATATTCCGTACCCTGAACTCTGCGTGCCTATTTATAGTAATAGTGAGCTATTGTCATTTTTACTACTTTTTGAGTTACATGCTCCTGTTAATTGGCATAAGCACTTCATTTTTCCGTTAAAGAATATTTCGCTGACTGTTACTTCCACAACTTGTAACCTTATGCTGTCTTCAAGGCTGCATTTTGTTAAGTTTCTGCTTTATTTGAGTTGCTGACAAAATATCCCAACATCTCGTTCTTACATAATACGCCAAACTATTTTCCATAATACGCCACAACTCTTTATGAAACTAGTCCTGATTTGGTAGGATCTACATTTTACAATTGTTTGCCACTTGATATGAGAAATGAAAATAAAATTCAAAAACAAATTAACATCACGCTTGATTCAATTAGGCGTTTACAACCTAAATGGTTAATTTGAGTTAATAAAAGACTACATGGAATGAGGAACGACGAGGTTCAGAGACGCTCTATATTGCATATACCTTTTCTTTTGTTAATTTATATTTTGTTGGTTATGTTTTATGTAATTGTATGACTTGTCTTATATCACACTGTGATCTATTTGTTGGGTCTACCTATTTTTCAAGGATTAATTTTTGTAATAAACAAAACATGCCATTTACGTTAGATAGTAGTTGTTCTATAGTCTCGTATGATTTGTACAAAATTAGGAAAATTTGAAAGTAGATTTTTGAGAATTGGGTTTTTTTGATTGGATAGAAAAGAGTAAACGGTTTGATTGTTTAAAAAAAATAATGGAAGGAGACGTTGCAAGTTTGAAGAAATGGAGAAGAAAACTGGTTCCGGTAGGTTTTGAAAGACGAAAGAAAATTTTAGTTTGTAAGAAATTGTGTAGCAACTAGCAACTACCGTACCATCACCTAGCTGAGCACAACTCTTACACTCTTAACAAAAATGCTTGCCAATAAAATAAATGAAGAATACACAATTAGTGAGGAACAACACGGTTTTCGGAAAAATAGATCCACAATAGACGCCATATTCATAGCCAGACAAATTGCTGAGAAAGCACTGGAATATAATAAACCTGCATTTATGTGCTTTATCGATCTGACTAAGGCCTTCGATTGTGTAAGATTGGAAGATGTGCCAAGATTGCTAAAGGAGAAAAACCAGACTAACAAGATGATAAGAATAATTAAAGATATTAATACGAAGAACAAAACCAGAATAAAAGTCGAGAATGAACTAAGATCGGAAGTAGAAATGAACTCGGGAATCAGACAAGGGGATAGCTTGAGCCCATTGCTTTTTAATTTAGTCATGGACAAAATCATAGAAAACATTAAAGGTACTGGAAAAGGATATAAGATGGCGGAAAAACAAATAAAAATCCTCTCTTATGCTGACGACGCAATCTTAATCTCCGATAACGAGGATAACCTACAGCGAATGGCACAAACTTTCAACACAGTGGCGAAGAACTACAACATGAAAATATTAACAGCCAAGACAAAATCCCTAGTAGTGTCAAGGGAACCCATAAGATGCAAATTAGTAATTAACAACGAACTTATTGAACAAGTCTCGAGGTTTCAATATCTGGGAATCGAAATATGTAGTTATGGAGATATTAAAGAGAGCGTCCGAAAGCAAGCAAATAAAGCCAATTACGTGTCAGGATGTCTGTGGGATGTCATCTGGAGAAACAAAGATATGAGGCTGGAAGTGAAAGTACGCATATACAAATCATGTGTAAGACCGATCATGACGTACGCGATAGAAACAAGATGTGACACAGCAGAAACCAAGAGGATACTGAGAACATCAGAAATGAGAACGCTGAGGTCAATAACTGGGAAAACACTGAGAGACAGAATACCGAACGACAGAATAAGAGATCTCTGTAACCTACAAGATATAGTACGGTGGGGAAGACAGAGACGACGAGAGGGGAATCAGCATGTGGTGAGAATGGACAGCGAGAGAATAGCCCGTATAGCCAGGGATTCGAAGCCAACAGGCAAGAGACTAATGGAAAGGCCCTTTTAAAGGTGGCGAGATAGCTGGCAGTCAACATTAGAGCTACGAATACAAGCTCAAAATCGGTAAGGAACAGGCCAAGAGGCCTATTATAAGAAGAAGAAGGAGAAGAAGAAATTGTGTAAATTAAAGTGAGAACAGTGTTAGAATTTGAATGCTAAATTGGATAATTCACAGTATTAAAGCTTGCAGTAATTGTAAGTAGAATCAAATTACTATTACTGTGGAGATTCTTAGACAAGAAGAGTTTGGTAGCCAAAAGGAGATAGAAACATTTGTTAAAACGTTTTTGTTCGACAGTCCGTTTTTATAAGCAAAACCAGGGAAGGAGTTTTCTCTAGGGATTTAATTAAAGTTAATTGTTTTCGTAAAGAAAAGAGGCACAGTTTTGAGACAAGACAATTAATCGAAATAAATGGTTTTATTTTCTTGTGTTTCTAATATTTAATATGTAAAAGCTCATTAATTTACGACTGCGCATATCAAGCTCAAGATCAATGGATTTGTTTAGTTGTACGAAAATTTTCAAAGATAATTTATTATTATATTTTAAGTGTATTTTCTACTCTTCTTTTTATCAAACGAGAATTATCTATCCAAGTTGGAGATACTTGTACTGAAAAACTAACCATCAAACGTGGAGTACTACAGGGTTGAGTTTCGTCACCCAATCTGCACTCTAAAAAAATCTTTAGGGAGCCTCTGGACGACAGACAAAAGGGTGTAAGTCAGGGCGGAGAAGTAATCAACAATATCAGATACGGTGACGATACAGCCATTCTTGCAGAAAACTTACAAGATCTCCCAACATTTGTAAATATAGTCAGTGAAGCAAGTTATCGGAGAGGTCCAAAGATCAATATTTCAAAGACAAAGTGGATGGCAGTTGGAAAGATAATGCAGATCAAGGTGTGCTTTCTCTTGATGGATAGGAAATAGAACGTGTAAACCATGATATATACTTTGGTTAAATGTAAACTGCGACTCTGATAAAAAGGTAATAACCAGGATCGAAATATAACGTTAGGCTGTTATGACTTAAAAACCAGTTTTATGTAACCGAAATCTGTCGATGAATATTTGCAAGAAAGTAGGAGGATATAAGATATCGTGGGTTTCGCACACTTCCAATGAAGGTGTTGTCCAAATGATGAATTCAGAACGTCTGCTCATAAACATAATAAGGAGAAATAGAAAAACAGAATACTTTGGACATATAATTAGAGGAACTAAATACCATCTACTTCGCCGTATAATACAAGAAAAAGTGGAGGAAAACAGCACTCCACCCATTACTAAAGAAATTATTATGAGAAAAGAAAATCCTCGAAGGCTGGAACGCTCTTATTGTACAAAAAGGGCACAAATGTGGCTAAAAAGGAGTTCCATTTCAGTGGAACTGTAGGTGTTTTATGTTACTGTAACCTTTGCGGAATCCCGCTTGTTTAACAGGTTTACAGGTTGGTAGCTATCGAATTTATTTGATAGCCTGTTGGTAATTATCTTGGTAAGCAGTTTGTATGGTTGTGGTAACAGACTTATTGGTTTGTAATTTTCGAGTTTGTGTTTGTCTCCTTTCTTGTCTAGTAAAAGTACCTGCGCATTTTGCCAAGAGGTTGGAATAGCACACTCAAAGAGGCACTTGTTCATTAGTATTTTAACTGCCTCCAAAGTAATTTGACCTCCAACTGTAATTATCTCTCTTGTTGTTCCGTCGTCTCCAAGAGGTTTTCCGTTTTTCATTTGTTTTACAGTGAACTCTCCCTTGAACGGACAGTAGTCGTTCCGGATAAAGTGTCCGTTTAAAAGAGGTGTCCGTTGAAGAGAAAAAAATATGTTAACTTATTTTTTTTTTTAAAATAAGTGCATGTATGTATGTAGGTATTGTTATATTTCTATTTGATATGAAAATTAAATTTTGATAATTATAAACAGAATTCAATTTAATATAAAATATTTTCAATTTTCTCAACCACGGGCATATAAATTTAGAACAACCTGTATACAACAAATTGTTATATTTAATTTTAAGAAGTGATTAGAAGAAGAATACGAAACTCGGGACAATGCGCTTAGAATAAACAAAGTGAATGGCGCGTACCATTATCGTTGTTCGCGGAAGGTTCGATCATTAGCCTATGCTAAATAAGACTCAAGTGAAATCGATAATAGGTCATTATCGTTGTTCGCGGAAGGTTCGATCATTAGCCTATGCTAAATAAGACTCAGTTGAAGTAGATAATAGGTCATTAAATTTTGTAAATAGTAGAAAGTAATTTTAGAATGGGAATTAACTATTTTTTTTTGGAAATCCATTAAGCATATTTAGAAAGATTAAAAATTGGTTTTGAGGAATACTGCGAATGAGAGTTGGTGGTGGAAGGTTGATTTGTGAATCTGGAAGGGATATTTAGAAAGTAGGGGAATGAATGAAAAAGATAGAGCAGAATGTTTTGAGCTGTCGAGAAGTGAAGTCCAGTAGTAGACGGTAGTGTACGGAGAGTGAGAAAGCCGGTGTAGTTCCGTGAGTGTGGAGTATCTATCGTGGAACGAGAGGTAGGCCAGGTCGAGAGTAAAGAACCTCCTTGAGCCAAGAGTGTCCCGGTAGCTGATTGCAGTTTCGAAAAAGGTAGAACACAGCATCACGACAGAAGCAGGAACGAGAGCTATACGAGCTAGTTTCAAAGGAGAACATTACTGGAAGCCAGGACGAGGTTTTGATCGCAGCCAAGGATAGCAGGAAGCGGGTCTTGTGTGAAGACATTCTCAGTTCACCAGAAAAAGGTCAGTCTCATTTGTTTGGACATGAATGTATGGGTTTTTCGTATTAAATACCACATTTAAAATTGAAGAACATAATCAATAATATCAGAAAAGCTTCATCAAAATTAAATAGAATTGTTGCTAATAAATCATAATAGTTAAATGTTAATAAAAACTTTCAATTGGAAACCAAAAGGAAATAAGATTCCCATGTGTAAATGTTATGTTTAGGAATAATAAGATATAGCAAATATTAAGCAGTGATTGCCATTTAAATAAAATAAACAATATTTTGATTATAATTGTAACCCATATGTGTGTATTATTTTACTCTTTTCTTTCCTATCCCGATTAGGAACCATTGAGAAATACTGAGAAGCCACGTAAGTAAGTAATTAATTTTATAATTCGCCCTGAGATTGAAAACATATTGATATGTGATCTGGTTAATTAATTAAATTATTATTAATGCATTGATTAAATTAAATGACAAATAAGAATATTATCTCATATCAATAATCAAGATCACATCAACTGTCGTCCAACGTGGAAAGCATTGTAAAGTATTTCTAGTGGCAAATTTGAAGGATAGAAAGAGTAAAGCCGGTATTTGAAAATTTATATGCCTGTGGTAAAAAGTGAGATACTTACATTTGATAACATAAAATTTTAGATCTCTTTAGGTACAAATTTTACATAACTGATTTAATATTTTATTTTTACGATATTTACATTTGATATATTTATTGACAATTTATAATATTTGGGTGAGAAAAAGTCGTCTTGGTAACATACTAGTAAAATTTCATATTTGCCGGGGACAGTACTTCTTGAAAACAAATGTCTGTGACAAGAAGCCAAAGCAAAGACAACAAAAAACAAAAAGAACATTCAAATCAAGAGAATAATTCAGACCAAGAAGATTTTTTAGACAAGACAATCATGGCATCAGAACAGCAAGAATTATCAAGAATAGATAAATTATTACAAATGATGCAACTCCAGTCACAAAGAATGGAACAGAAAATGGATGAAACACAACAAAAACTGGATGACAATCAAAGAGAAACAAAACAAACAATGGATAAAAATCAGGAGGAAACAAAACTAGCAATGGATGAAGCAAAAAGGACAATGGATAAAAATCAAGAAGAAACATCAAAGAAAATGGATAAAGTGGATCAAAAAATGGATGAAACACAACAAAAAATGGATGAAACACAACAAAAATTGGATCAAAAAATGGATGAAACACAACAAAAAATGAAACAAGCAATAGAAGAGAACAACAAGAAAATGGAGGAACGCATAGGAAAGTATGAAAAGGAAGTAAAAGGATGTTTGACAATGATCAAGAACGATATGGGACAACAAGAGACAGAGATTAAAGAAATCAAAAGCAAAATAAAGGAGATAACGAATTGCCAGAAAAAAGAAATGGAAAGTTTGGAAAATAAGTTGGAAAATGCTATTCAAGCAATCAGAGAAGAAATGGAAAGAAAGATTGCTGAAATCAATATTCAACAAAATGTAGGAGAAAGAAGAGAAATGGTTATACATAGCACAGATGACGTGAAGATAAGGTTTGGCGGGGATGTAAGAAGATTACACCCAGTGCCGTTCATAAATAGCCTGAAAAAGAAAATACAGCACACCGGAAATTTCGAAACAGCAAAAGAAACTATCAGAAACCATCTAAAACATGAAGCAAGCCTATGGTTCGATTGCAAAGAAGAAGAATTTGACAGTTGGCAACAATTTGAACAAAAATTTTTGAATTATTTCTGGGGAAAAGTCCAACAATTGGAAATTAACAAGGAATTGCAAAATGGGAAATACAATGATAGGATGGGTATATCAGAAAGGACATATGCATTACAAATTTACTATAACGCAAAACATTTACAATACAATTACTCATCGGAACAATTAGTCGAACTGATTGCAAGACATTTCGAAGAAACGCTGGAAGACCATATCACATTGCAAAACTACAAAGACATAGATAGTTTATGCCAATTCCTACAAATAAGAGAATCACGTCTAAGAGAAAGAAAATCAAGAAGGTCGCGAGAAGATTACAGGCCCCGAGAAACACAAGATTACAGAGATAGAAATCAAGATAGGAGGGACTATACAAGACGAGATTTTAATCCCAGAAGGGAAAACGAAAATAGAGACAACGGAAGAGGAAATTATGAACAAAGAAATAGGCAATGGAATGAGGACAGAAATCGAGAATACCAGAATAGAAACACCACACGCTCAAATCAAGAAAACAGAAATAATGGTAGACAAAACGAACAGGGATATCGAGAAAACCGAAACAGATCCGACAGACCAAGAGAAAATAGAAGAGAAGTAAATAATACCCAGACAGATGAATATGACGGAGAGAGACATTATGACGAAAATATAAACAACGATGAGCAACCGGCGTCTTTTCACGACTGCGCTCACTAAAAGCCAAAAATCAAACAGGAATCTTTTGTAACCCCAAGGAGTTTATTAAATTGGCAGGAAACAACGAAAAGAAAAATGGAGTTAATTTAAAATTTGTGGATGGATTTATCAACGAGAAACCAATTAAAATTATGATAGACACTGGATCTGAAATAACATTGGTCAACAGAAAACTAATAGAAGAAGTTAACTTAACAAATTTAATTTACAAAATACCTAGGGTAAATTTAGTGGGCGCAAACAAACGGACATTGGCAACTATAAATGGAGGCATACGAGTAATGGTACGACTGGGTAAGAAGATGTATGCACTACAATGTGTAATAATGCCAAACATGTCACATGACATGATAGTAGGAGTTGACGAATTGGCAGAAAAACATGTAGTGATAGATTTTAAAAATAATACGATGAATCTAACAGAAGAAAAAGAAGAAGAACAGGACAAGGAACAGGAGAAACAAAATACGGACGAATCAGGTAAAGAACAAACAGTGAAAATGAATTTGGCAACGAAGCAAGGACAAAGAAGAAAAGGGAGAAAAAGTCAGAAAAAGACAAAAGAAAATGAAACCTGTGGCTCCTCAAAAGAAGAGTTGAGCCCAGAAGAAGAAAAATTGAGAGTATCAAAAGCAAAAGAAAACTGGGATTCCTCAAAAGAAGAGATGAGCTCAGGAGAAGAAGAAATAAAGCTAACAAATGAAAGCGAAAAAGATATGATCGAAACAGTGGCATTTGAAGAGGAGGCATATGAAAACGAGGATGCAGAATACACGGTAAAAGTATGTGAAAAATCTGAGGAAAAAGACAGAGGATTGATATGGGAAAAAGGGAAAAACAACATAATAGCCGACACTCTAACACAGGATGAGGACACTGAAAATAAGGAAACAATTACTCTACAGGTGGGACTAATTAGAGTAATACAAGAAGAAGGGGTATAAGACGTAGATTAAAGTAAGGAAATATACAGGGAGTTGATTTTGCCTCGAGAAAATTTATTTAAAAATGCAGATAAATTTTATCGAATACAAGGCGGGGATTTGTTATATTTCTATTTGATATGAAAATTAAATTTTGATAATTATAAACAGAATTCAATTTAATATAAAATATTTTCAATTTTCTCAACCACGGGCATATAAATTTAGAACAACCTGTATACAACAAATTGTTATATTTAATTTTAAGAAGTGATTAGAAGAAGAATACGAAACTCGGGACAATGCGCTTAGAATAAACAAAGTGAATGGCGCGTACCATTATCGTTGTTCGCGGAAGGTTCGATCATTAGCCTATGCTAAATAAGACTCAAGTGAAATCGATAATAGGTCATTATCGTTGTTCGCGGAAGGTTCGATCATTAGCCTATGCTAAATAAGACTCAGTTGAAGTAGATAATAGGTCATTAAATTTTGTAAATAGTAGAAAGTAATTTTAGAATGGGAATTAACTATTTTTTTTGGAAATCCATTAAGCATATTTAGAAAGATTAAAAATTGGTTTTGAGGAATACTGCGAATGAGAGTTGGTGGTGGAAGGTTGATTTGTGAATCTGGAAGGGATATTTAGAAAGTAGGGGAATGAATGAAAAAGATAGAGCAGAATGTTTTGAGCTGTCGAGAAGTGAAGTCCAGTAGTAGACGGTAGTGTACGGAGAGTGAGAAAGCCGGTGTAGATCCGTGAGTGTGGAGTATCTATCGTGGAACGAGAGGTAGGCCAGGTCGAGAGTAAAGAACCTCCTTGAGCCAAGAGTGTCCCGGTAGCTGATTGCAGTTTCGAAAAAGGTAGAACACAGCATCACGACAGAAGCAGGAACGAGAGCTATACGAGCTAGTTTCAAAGGAGAACATTACTGGAAGCCAGGACGAGGTTTTGATCGCAGCCAAGGATAGCAGGAAGCGGGTCTTGTGTGAAGACATTCTCAGTTCACCAGAAAAAGGTCAGTCTCATTTGTTTGGACATTAATGTATGGGTTTTTCGTATTAAATACCACATTTAAAATTGAAGAACATAATCAATAATATCAGAAAAGCTTCATCAAAATTAAATAGAATTGTTGCTAATAAATCATAATAGTTAAATGTTAATAAAAACTTTCAATTGGAAACCAAAAGGAAATAAGATTCCCATGTGTAAATGTTATGTTTAGGAATAATAAGATATAGCAAATATTAAGCAGTGATTGCCATTTAAATAAAATAAACAATATTTTGATTATAATTGTAACCCATATGTGTGTATTATTTTACTCTTTTCTTTCCTATCCCGATTAGGAACCATTGAGAAATACTGAGAAGCCACGTAAGTAAGTAATTAATTTTATAATTCGCCCTGAGATTGAAAACATATTGATATGTGATCTGGTTAATTAATTAAATTATTATTAATGCATTGATTAAATTAAATGACAAATAAGAATATTATCTCATATCAATAATCAAGATCACATCAGTATATATAAAAAGAGATACTAGTTTAATATTATATAACACAAGTTGTGAATGACCACGCAGCATTGTATATGAACATTGATTTTATTGAACTTTCCGATTTTCTCTCTGCATTCTTCTATCAAAATATCGTATTCAAAATTCAAAATATCATATTCGTACAAAATAGAAGTGTGAAACTATCTTTAGAAGATTTGCCTCCAATGCACCTTTCCCCTTTCAGTATATAAGTTTTCTTGGGTAATGATCTAAACTCTAAAATATAATCCCGTCTCAACTGCGTTAATAATGTCTTGAGGAGAGTACCTACCTTTACTGTCATTAAGATGAGCAGTTTTCCTTCCAGTTAAAAAGTGCTAATAAATATACAGCAGCTGCTTCGCCACATACAGATTTAAAGGAAATAGTGTGTCACTTACAAAATTTCTCGAGCCATCCACCAGAAGCTTTCATATCAACGCTTAGTTCCCTTGCAACTTCTATTCTAATGCCTTTTCTTGAATAATTTTACCAGAAACAGGAATATTTTTAGACCGTACTTCACAAAACCAATCGAAAACAATTATTTATAGGTCTAATGCAGTACTATCGGTTTTCAAAAAATTTCTTTTCGCTTCCAGGTTTCCGTTCTCAGAAAACTGATTGATTAAATCACTTTTATGTTTCACAATTTCACTGGTTTGAGGTTTTTCAATTCCAAATGTTTCAGCTAACTGTCTAACACTAAACTTATGCTTCTCTCCATAATGAACCATATCGACTTTTTCTTTAAAACCTACGTAAATGTAAAACTAAACACAATATTTATTAGTATACAGAGTATGAACAGTACAATATGAACAATGAACAGTATCAAATATCAGGTCGTAGATATTTGTATTGACTTGAAATAATAAATGTATTACATACATATTGTTTTATATTGTAAATTATTTGGAACAAAATGGTAATTTGTTTCATTTACTGTCCGCATTTACACATCATTTACTGTACGCGTCCGTTGTTGAGAGTGTCCGTCGAAGGGAGTTAAAGGCTACAGATTCATATATGGCCAAAAAATTTTTGTTTTAAAAATCGTCCGTATAGAGGAGGCGTCCGGCAAAGAGAGGTGTCCGTTAAGAGAGAGTTTACTGTAATATGCATTTACAATATCCCCGTTAGTAATTTCTGGTAGTGTTTGAGATCCTATATTTAGTATTCTTCGTTCCATATCATGGGTTTCGAGCTTTGCTACGTTGGCCGAGTATAATTCTGTATACAATTTAACAATGTTTATTATCTAATTCTTGTGGTTTATAATGATTCCATTGTTATTGTTGTTAACTGTTAAGAGCTGTTAACCACAATAAAATCAGCCAAAATCGAATACCTCGGTCACATCATGATAAACAGCGGAAGATATGGACTGCTGCCACTAATCTGGCAGGGAAAAGTCAAAGAAAACGAGGACCAGGAAGACGAAGTATTTTCTGGCTGAAAGATCGACGTACGCGGTTGAACACAACAACCACAAATTTTTATAAAGTAGCACTGTGCAAAGTACAGCTTGCCATGATGGTAGCCAAAATCCGAAACGGATAGGCACTACAAGAAGAAGAAGATACCATGTGCCAATGCAGCGAAATATTTGGCATGAATTAGTATTTTGGCTATGGCATTCACGAATATGAAACAAATATTATGTAGTAGAGACCTCAGTCTAAATCTTAGAAAGCGAGTACTAAAATGTTATGTATTTTCTGTTCTTTTGTATGGTGTGGAGACATGGACTCTCAATATACAATTCTTCAATAGATTGGAAGCATTTGAGATGTGGACGTATCGAAGAATGCTGAGAATCTCCTGGACAGACAGAATAACCAATGAGGAAGTACTAAGGAGAATACAGAACAGCAGGGAGATACTGAATTCCATCAAGATAAGAAAACTTCAATGGTCTATTGAATAAAAAGAAGTATTTGCTTTTACTTCCTTGTATTTAAGTATTTACTTAATAGCAATTAATTAAAGCGTTAAAGAAATGACTTTATTACTATTAAGTAAATACTTAAATACTTGTAAGTAAAAGTAAATAGTTCTTTTTATTCACTTATAGTCACTTTTATAACACGTGGTGACAGATATGAACTCCTTAAATTAATTATGCAGGGAAAGATTCAAGGAAGGCGCAGCATAGGTAGGAGAAAAATGTCCTGGCTGAGAAATCTCAGAGAATGGTTTGGATGCAGCTCAACTGAACTCTTTCGGGCTGTAGTGTCAAAAGTGAGAATAGCAATGATGATTACCAACCTTCGTCGCGGAGATGGCACGTAAAGAAGAAGTATTTTGGCATGAACCTAGATGGGAGAATAATATGAAAAAACACATAAAAAACAGACCTGAACTTCAAATTTAAAAACTCTATTGTGTCCTTGGAAGAAATTCCACGTTGTCAACACATAATTATCTCTTGATATGTAAACACTAAAGCTCTTTACTAAAACGTTTATTCTTAAACTTCGTCTATTCTTCTTACTATATGTAGATATAAAAAATTCCTGTAGTAAATTTTAAATGAATTTTCGAAAAATTATGCAAACATGCCCCTAGGTACGGCAATGTATTGAGAAAATGCAGAACGACTATTTATCGCTCTAAAAAATCAAGTTATATTCTAAAATACTCTTAATTAAATGGACTCATTGGGGACCAAGTGTAAATGAGTAAAAGCGGAGACCAGCTGGTAACTTTAACAATGGTGTTGATAAATGAACAGGATGTGATAGAGAGCTAACTGCAGATGGTAGTTTTTGTTTGATAATTTAAGACCTAGTATAGTGTGGGAGTAGGTGTTAAAAAATAAGTTTATATCATCAAACAAAACTAACAAAAATAAGGATAAAAAGAATTAATAAAAAAAATGAAACGTGTTGTTCTGAAATATTCATTTTTATTTTTTGTGATAGTGACATTCCTATTGTCTTCAAATGTTGTTGTCACATATTTCATCCATGTTGTTTTTATTTGTTCAATAGCAACTACTGGATTTTCGTGAGAGTCGATAGTGTGCCGACCTTTTTGATTATAGTGGCCTGCTGCTTCTTTGATCTTTTTGTGGAGGTTGAACGAATTGTGTTACGTTTCAATATACCGACTCCTTCAGACTGTTCTAGTTCTGTTTTAAGTTTCTCTGACAACTTTTGTTATCTCTAGGTCTAGATAATATATTGATATATATTTTTTATAAACCACTTATACGGGGGTCCGCACAAGTCAGACAATGCTCTCGAAAAATTGGCAAAGGCCGACAACGCTTATAAGTCTGGAAACTCTGTCGAGAAAGATTAACACAAAGCATATTCGTGCTTCAGATAGTAGTGTGGGTGTTATGTGTGCGGGAGTATCTTAACCTTCCGTTACTTGCGCCAATTTTTTGTGATCGAATACTCGCGCACGGTGCAGAAGACCGGGTCCAAAAATATTGGCCAGCAATATTAAAAAAAAAAAAATTTCTACGGCCGTGCTAAAAGAGCCACTTTCACGCACACATTTCGTTTCCGAAAGTTGCAGTTTCCCGCACGGCGTGCGTAAAAGTTAATTTTTTACCGCACGGCGTGCGGGAAAGTAAAATACCTTGTAATATGGCATTATAATATATTATAATACATGCAATAAACTAATATTTAGATATTATTTACTAATTTATTTCAAATTTATCTTATTGTATTCATGTTTTAATGAAATTAGCGCGATAATTCGATAAAATAAAATTATTTTGACATAATATTTAAAAGTCAGATCAGTACACAATTACAATGGTTTTGAATCGTCGTCATGGAAACCAATATCGTCGTCGTGGTAACCCATTATATTGAAAGTTTGGTTTTGACAACCTTGTCAAAGAATTAATTTGTGTATTTTCACTCCTAAATAAAAATTGAATTGACTCTATATTATGTGGCTTTTTCCAAACGTACGGCCCTAGAAAAAATATTGTTCCTAACTCATGCGGAAAGTGTCTTCCCCGCACTCGACTGCTTGCCCGAACTCCGCTATCGCGTCGTTCGGGTCAACGGCAGTCTCGTGCGTTAAAATATCACTTTCCGCACTAGTTAGGAAAATAACTATTTTTTTGCAGAATTGTGTGCAGGTATATTATTTAATGAATATATGATCATATAATTTTGTAGATATGCGTTTGTGACAACATTATATTACATTAATAAAAAATAACTTTGTTTATCATCATCTTCATACTTTTCCTCGTCAGTCGATACTTCCTCAAATAATTTTAATAATCTTTCCTTCTCCTTCTAGTAATCCATATCTAAATATAAATAGACAAATATATAAACATTGAAAATAAGAGAAAGATCTTAAATTACCTTACTAATTAAAACTATTTTTTTTTCCTGGAAGCCGTCTGTTGTGAACCGGTTGTACTGCAGCCACTTGGCTTATTATTGTACATCTTCCATTCGTTTATGAAACCCATTCCAGAATTCTGGAACCCTGTACGAGCTTGTACAGGTCTAGTGGGTGGGTGCCATATAAATTTGGAGTCATTTCGATGTCTCCGAAAAGTGTTTGCCGCCTCCGATCCAATGCCTCACAGTCATGCAAAATATGGTTGACTGTTTCAGGTTCTCTGTTACAGAGTCTGCAGCTCAAGTCTCCATGAAACAGCCCCATTGTATGCAGGTGACCCTTAACTGGCGCATGTCCAGTGAGGAAACCTGTTATGACTCTGAGCTGATTCCTGCTTGTTTTCAGCAGTAACTCAGCTCTACTAGCACATGTCCGTCCGATATACATATTGCCATGTATGTGACCGGGTACACTCTCCCAGTGTGAGTTGTGTTGGCTTCGAATCCAGGCTTTTTTTCGTTCACGGACGGTGCTTTTTGGCACTCCCACGGCCGGCTCTGGACCCAGGTATTTTGTAGCTGATGCTCTCTTGGCAAGTGCATCAGCTCTTTCATTGCCATATATGCCCCGATGACCTGGAACCCATACCAGTATAACACTGTTATGTTGTGCCAGTCTATCAAGTTCTTGTCGACATTCCCACACCAGCCTAGAGTTCACCTTAGGGCTTATAAGAGCCCCAATGGCTGCTTGGCTATCTGTGCATATGTTAACCCGCTGCAGTTCGAATGCCCTCAGGTTGTTTTCTCTTGCACACTGCAAGATTGCAAAAATCTCTGCCTGAAATACGGAGGTACATTCTCCCAGTGGAATAGAAATGTTGAAATTTCCACCACTACAGAATATTCCTGCGCCCGAACCGTCTGCAGTTTTAGACCCGTCCGTATACCAGGTGCAACCCCGCAGTCTGGGTCGAGAGTTTCCTCTGTCCCATTCGTCTCGTGGGCAAATGTCCACTTGAAAAGGTACTTCAGGCATATATCTTGATGTCATATGGTCAGAAATCATCATCCATTCGGCATCATTAGTTTCATTCGTTATTTTACTATGTCCTGATTTAACTGGTACGTTGCTCAGGTTTTCTTGCAGTCTATAATAGCCCATTCTCGCCTCACCTCTTATTGTTATATGTAAAGGAGGGAGATCCAGTAGTGCCTCCATAGCTGCCGTAGGTGTGCCCCTCATAGCCCCCGTGATCCCGAGACAAGCAAGTCTTTGCACCTTGCTTAATTTGATGATGGCACCTTTTTGCTGCACTTTTGGCCACCATACCACTGATGCATATGTAATTGTGGGTTTTACCACCGTGTTATAAGTCCAATATACCATGTCTGGTCTCAAACCCCACATTTTTCCATGAGTACGTCTGGCTACCATTAACGTAGATACCGCCCTCTTCGTTATTCTTTCTATCTGCTGATTCCAAGTAAGTCTTGAGTCTAATATTATCCCGAGATACTTTACTTCACTCACCAGATTTAAATGTACACCATTTAGACTTAGAGGACCCAATTCCTCTGAATTCCTTCTTTTAGTAAATTTCATGATTTTGGACTTTAGAGGACTGATGTTAAGCCCTACATTTGAAGTCCATTCTGTAACTACGGTCAGAGCCTGTTGCATTCGATCTCTGACTGTACCATTAAATTTTCCGTGGGCTAAGATGACTAGGTCATCCGCATAGCCCAGGACGTGATGCCTATCGTTGTCGAGTCTAGCGATCAGGCCATCCATGACCAGATTCCACAATAGAGGAGATAAGACTCCCCCCTGTGGGCAGCCTCTGGCTACCTGAGCTGACACTGTATCCCCTAGCAACGTAGCATATATCACACGGCTTCTCAGCATGCAGTCTATCCATCTACAGCTTGTTTCGTCTATTCCTTTTAGACGGATCGCCCTTGTGATCGCTTCGTAGGAGGTGTTGTCAAATGCTCCCTCAATATCGAGAAATGCACCCAACATCACCTCTTGGTTTTCTAGAACGTACTCCACTCTCTGTACAAGATGGTGCAGTGCCGTTTCTGTGGAGACTCCCGCTCGATATGCATATTGTCCCTGATGTATCGGACTTTCAACCAATACACCGTCCCTGATATGCCTATCGAGCAGTTTTTCTAAGGTCTTTAGTACGAATGACATCAGACTTAATGGCCGCAGAGATTTGGCCCTTTCCTGTCCGATTTTGCCAGGTTTGGGTATAAAAGCCACCCTTATCAGCCTCCATGCTTTTGGTATGTACCCCAGCCCTAAACTAGCCTGCAGTATCTTACACAATTTTTTGAAAAGAAGGTCGTTTCCCTTCTGTAGAAGTATTGGATAAATCCCGTCCGGACCCGGTGATTTATATGGCTCGAATGAGTTTATTGCCCATTTGATTTTGTCCTGGTTTATAACTTCTTTTGCCACATGCCAGTTTTCCCTAGAACCATAATTCATGATATCCAGTCCGATTTGCCATGTGTCTAGTGGTATCAGTTTTGTCTCAGACTCAGGAAAGTGCACCCTGAAAAGCTCTTTCAGGGTGTCTTCACCATTCTGAGTGTATTCACCTGACTCTTTTTGGAGCGAGGGAATACTTATCTGAGGGTCCTTTGAGAGAACTTTATGGAGCCTTGCCATTTCTGAAGTCCCTTCTATCTCTTCACAATGCCTTCTCCACGATTCTCTTTTTGCCCTTCTCAGTTCCTTATTGTAGTCAGTCAGAGCTTTGCGATAATCGCCCCACTCGCCTGACCTTTTGGCGAAATTAAAACTATTGATGTCTGATTCAAACAGAAAAATTTGTGCACAAATACTCACACATGGTGTACCGCACCGTGTTGCCTAATAATAAAAGTACAATAAATACTCTTTTTTACACTGCACGTGGACTTCACCCACAGTTGACTGATGACTGAAGAGGTATATGCAGCAGCAATTCAAAATGTCCACTATAATCAGAGTTATAGGAAGTTATTTAGAGGGCCGGTCTCATACACCGTGTACGAGTAACGAGGGGTTAATGTTCATTTTGGAGAATGGATAGGCAGACGCGAATCGTTGATTGGCCCACACCGTCATATGGCCTGACACCCTGTGATTTCCTCCTGTGCGGTTTTCTCAAGGACCGCGTTTTTCCAAGAGGACCACGCATTCTTTCCGATCTACGAACTGTAATTGAAAAATAATTTGAAAATCTTCGCGGACAGCTTGACCTGCTTCGCCGGACCTAACTCTCCGTTGCAAAACATTGCAGTAACTGCACTGATCAAGATGGGCATCAATTTGAACACTTACAACTTACAGTAACATTTTTTCGAATCACTTTTGTAATTTCTTTGAATAAATTGATTTTGACGCTGCATTTTTTCTCGTAATGCAAATTTGTTGGCTGACTAATGCCGACCGCTGTATACATTGACGATGGATTTTTTGATGATAAGCTGCTTCGTGAATTTAACTTTGTTTAGATATTATAATGTAAATATTTTTATTCAAGAATCCGGAGGCAAAATATTATATTCTAAATTCCTTTAATGTATGTAGGATACATATTATGTTGGGGGATTATCAGTAATGGCGGTATTCATTGTTGAGTTGCTAACTGTTGGGAATTATTGATGTAATTTTTGCTCATATAGTCAAGATTTTGTTCCATGTTAATATTTATATTGCACTTACCATGTGGTAATATTTCTTGAATATTGTACATCGACTACAACGTTAGTATTGTGCTAATTGGTTTCTTGTCAGTAATTAATTATAGTAAACAAGGATTTGTCGCCTATAAATGTTGCACTAAATTATCATAATACCTGCAATTTGTGGAGCGTCAGGCGTCAGCAGAATAACAGTCCATGCACAATTGTTTCTTCTCTGGAATTTTTGGTTTATATCAGTCAATGGCTGGTTAAAATCACAAAACTTGGGGAAAAATCTCTGTAACACCTTTACTGTTCTTCACTCGTTCAATTCCAGTAGTGAACTTAAGTCTAATTTTAATTTTATTGGTATTTTTCGAATGTGTTTGAAATTTTGTTTTCTCATTAATTAAATTTTTCTATACTTTTAGACCTATAATAACCATCCGTGTTTATATAAATGGTGCTAATGAGTGAGATTCTCAGTGTCATTTATAATGTTAATGATCCTTCTGTTTTATGTCAGGTTAGATACTGATAGGGACAAAAGACGAAATAAATTGAAGTTTAAATGAAGCCATAGATCAAAGATTGGCATTCAGGTAGTAAGGTAGAACGGTTATAATACTATTTAGACAAAGTAGAGTTGGATCCTTTGATGTGTATATCAGTAGTTGATGAGTTAATTAACTCGATTTATTACTAAATTAACAAAAACGGAAGTCGTCTCTTAAAATAGAGACATTAAAATGACATTAAGTTAGGAGGACATTGTATTAATAACATACAGTTGATCCCAAATCCTTTTTTGAGTGCGTCATTAATTTTAACCTCATATAAGATTTTAAGAATGTCACGAATCACTGCATGTCATTTTAGTTAAATCTGACAGTTGTCACATATTTATGTTTATGGAATTTAAAGGAATAAAAGGCAGATTTCGAGCATATAGTTTAATAAAATATTGCCCAAGTATACTTTCGCTAACTTAGCATCATCAGGGGCATTTCGTCAAAACAGGAAGATATCCCAGCAAAATGTAATATTTGTATGACAAGAAAGTGTTTTAAAAAATTTTGCAACTAAAAAATAACAATGAACACACACTGGACGAAAGACAAACAGCTCAAATTAATTAAAATATACCGGATACTACATCTTGGCAAGAAAATGAAAGAACATTCACTAAGAATTTCTTACCAAATTCAGAATTGGCAAATACACCACCATCATTATTTCGCCCGTTTGCATTAACATCAATTATTAAAAACCTATGATTGGCATTAACTAGAGAGTAAGGAGAATAATGCTGAAGCTCTTTTTATAGTAGAAGAAGAGTGAACCACTATTTAGAGGCTTATCTGTGAGGACATCCTTTCCATAAAACGCTCCTATGTAATTTGGAAAGTTTCATTTATGTTAAAATTCCTTTTCCACGAGTTTCTACTGATTCTCGTTTGGCGTTGGCTTATAAATTGGACCTAGAATTTTCCAATTTTCTCCATATAATTTATTAACGATGTTTCTCACGGCAGTCTCCCCAAGCCTGTGACTGGATGCTATGATTCTTAAACTATCTCCAGTTGCCAAAAACGTACAAAAAAATATCTTACGTTTATTCTTTGTATTTCTTTTACTTTTTTTTTTATAAATAAAGTCATTAAAGGGTTCGTTTTTTGGGAAAATTGAATTCTACTCATTTACATTACCTAATCACTTATTTACCAACCTTAAACAAACGGAGAGCCTTTCATTAACTGTGATTGCACGATGAAATTTTGTATGCTGCCGCTGTATATTTGGTTTCAATAGAGCGTAAAGCTCAGTAGTACTCAGTGGTACTCATTGTATGGTATAACTAGACCCAAACCCAGACATCCAAAGTGAAAGTTATCCTCCAACACCAAATTATTCTATATGGTCCACATAATGTTCAGAAAAAAGTCGGTAAATTCGTAGTTTTTTACGTTTTTCATACTTATTTTAAAAACTATACGATTTACCATAAACAACCTTCTATATAAAAATGTTCTACATTAAATTTGAAATAAAAAAGGCCCTGTGCATAATCCTTCTAAAATGAACGGTTTCAAAGTTACTGAGGTAGTATAGTATAATTTGTCCAAAAAAGGCCTAACCTAAAAATCCAAAGTAAAAGTTTTCCTCCAACACCAAATTGTTCTATATGGTCCACATATTGTTCAGTAAAAAGTTACACCATTTTGAGCGTCTGGTTTGGGGGGGGGGGGGGAGATGGTGGAAAATCGGTAAATTAGTAGTTTTTTAGGTTTTTCGTCAATATTTCTAAAACTATGCTTTAGCGTAAACAATGTTCCATACAAAAATGTTCTACATAAAATTTAAAACAAAAAAGGTTTTACACATAATTGTTATAAAATCAACAGTTCCAGAGTTACGGAGGGTGAAAATTTAAGGTTTTCGATACTTTTTATATTTTTTGGGCAATTCGCTACTGATTTTCTTTAACAGGATTGTGTTTTATAAATCAAATTTGCTATTTCAGTGGCCGATGGTATGTTAGTGATAAGCACTTACAGAAACGTCACCCTCACCACCCAAAAAATATAAAAAGTATCGAAAACCTCCACTTTTCGCCCTTCGTAACTCTGGAACCGTTGATTTTATAACAATTATGTATAGGACTTTTTTTGTTTTAAATTTTATGTAGAACATTTTTGTACAGAAAATTGTTTACGCTAAAGTATAGTTTTAGTAATATTGACGAAAAACGTAAAAAAAACTACTAATTTACCGACTTCTCCCCCCCAAAACGGACGCTCGAAATGGTGTAACTTTTTACTGAACTATATGTGGACCATATAGAACAATTTGGTGTAGGAGGAAAACTTTTATTTTGAATGTCTGGGTTAGGCCTTTTTTTGGACCGATTATACTATACTACCTCCGTAACTTTGGAACCGTTCGTTTTAGAAAGATTATGCATAGGACCTTTTTTATTTTAAATTCAATGTAGAACATTTTTGTATAGGTTATTCATGCTAAACCGCAAATTTTTAGAAATATTGACGAAAAACGTAAAGAACTACGAATTTACCGATTTCTCCCCCTCTCCCCCCCAAACCCGATGCTCAAAATGGTGTGACTTTTTTCTGAACATTATGTGGACCATATAAAACAATTTGGTGTAGGAGGATAACTTTCACTTTGGATGTCTGGGTTATGCCATCTTTTGGATCAATTTTATCATACTACAGTAAATTTTTTGTGGGCTCATTCTATAATACTGAATATTTTACTAGACTATTTTTAACTGATAAACCGTCATAGCAACGCCACGTTTCCTACTTACAAAACTCCTTCTGCCCGTGATTTCTCAGCGACAAAATTATGACAGATCCGTCACGAAGGTAATCCGTCGGGTAATTCTATTGTTCAGTTTGACAAACGTCTTTATGGCTTTATCAATTTTGGACAGATATAATGAATTCGGACGGAAAATCAATATTTGGATGCCAGTCAGGTAAAGGAATAAAAAAATTGGTTTCGAAAAAGGTCCTATTGAACACGCAGAGGTCCAGAAGCTCTATTTGGACCCAATTTTCACGGGTGAGAAATTTTACGCTTGAAAGATGTACCGTCATAACCGAACTAGCAAAAATTCTCGAGGATTATGCCTTCAACATGAAGAAAATCAATGGCGAAGTCTATAAACAGTAGTCTGTAAAGTCAATGTGGATAACTACATCAAAAATGGTACAAGAAAAATATTTTTCCACCTACCTCTACCGAAAGTATACTTGTATACTTGTATACTGATTGTAGGGAGCAAAGTCGTAGTTTTCCTTCCTAGGGAGTAAAAGTAAAAGTGACATCATGGAATGTCATTGATGAAATAACTTATTGACGCCCTGTACAACATTCTATTATCTATTATGTAAGTATCTATACATTTTAACGTTTTTTTATAGACCACCATGTATTTTGTAGAATGGTAAAAAACAGTAAATTGTTATTTTTGATTTAACAATGTTTACATTAATAATTTGACTTATACTTGACATTTGACAGTTATAATGTACCTATAGTATTTTTACTACAAAAGCGATATTACGTAGGTCAAAATTTTTGACGTAAGAGAACTGTCAAAACATTAGAATGTGACATATAATAAACATGGCAATAATGAAAAGTCACATTCTAATGTTTTGACAGTTCTCTTACGTCAAAAATTTTGACCTACGTAATATCGCTTTTGTAGTAAAAATACTATACTTGTTAGTTTTAGTTCTCTAATAAATTTTGTCAGTTAGTTGGGTACATAAATAGATTATTTAAAAATGAAAAAATTACTTGTTTTTTGAGGAAAATGGAAAAATGATCATATGTAAAACATGGGAGTAAAGTGTCTTTTGCTCCCTTGAATGATTACTGCCCTCCACTATGCTTTGTTATGCAAATAGATATTACGGAGTAGGGCATAAAAATCGACCCTTTCACAGATATAATGTATCTTTCAAATGTGCAAGATTGGCCAGAGATACCAAGCGGAGGCAGCTTCAAAGTATTCAAGAAAAAAGAATATTGGAAAGCAAAAACAAAAACAATCTTATGATATTATCTACGAAAAAAAATAATTTGTATCTTTGAGCAAACCGCCATTAAGGTGGTGAAATTTTCCGCAATTTTCCCTTTTTCTTTCTCTGGAATTCAGGGCCCCAGCAAGAAAAAAATTTAGGGAAGGTCAAAATCTTTAAGTCGCTTTTCTATTCTTGAAATGAATGAAAGAACAAGAAAAATTTATATTTTAATATTCATATATAACACAAAAAAAGATCAATCGATAAATAAAAACTGTAATCTCCTTCGATCTTGACCAAATTTATCAATAACCTTGTTTATCTCAGTCAATGATCACCAAATTTATCAATAACCTTGTCTATCTCAGTCAATAGTTTGATTATTATTTGATTTGATGTTTGATGCATTTGATGGAATTATTTACGACCTACTGGTGAAATAGAAGTAAAGGTTGCATTATGGTTTCTTTTTCATTTTATGAGAATGAGATGGAGATGCGATGGAGGGTTTCTGGCAGGGTCGCACCGTCCATAAGGGCGGAGAGGGGCGGTGCCCCCCTGCGCCGAACCAAAAAGGCGCTGGCAGGTGCCGAAAAAAAATTTAACAATACCAAAATTACCAGAAATATTAGTAATATTTTATTATCTTGTAAAATTGAAAGTTTAGCAATCGTAGGTAGATATAAAAATAGCAGTTATTATTACTTTGATCTTCTAAGTGTACGAACCGTTATTTCTCTCATTAAACTGTACTATTACTCCATTCACTCACGGTAAAATATTGCAAAACCTCTGAATTTTAAATAACAGCTTTAATTAACATGAAATTTTGCATACACATAGCTAACATGTCAAAGAAGAAAATATTATTGTGTCGACGTCTGCTTTTGCCCTAGCGGTGTACCATCCCTTCACGGGGGTGAAAAAATATACATTCAAAATAAGTCCGGAAGTTGATAAACTGACTTATTGTAAGTAACTATAAAGTTAAGTTGTTCTATAAAGTTTTTGTATTACTTAAGTCAATATCTACTTTTAGAGTTAATTGCGATTGAATATGTTCATATTTCAACAAAAAAATCACGTTTTTAGAGGGTTTTCGCAAATAACTCAAAAAGTAAGTATTTTATCGAATATACTAATTTTGAAAAAGGCATTTCCTTCAAAATTACATTTTTTTTTAATTTAAAACCAATTTTTTTCAAAAATAAGCACTTTGAAATAGGGAGACTTCCAGATCATATAAATATACATAAGTGAAGTAAATTATAAAGCTGTAACGATTAATTTCATTTGGATTGCTAATTAAGCGGAGATTTTTACGATGTTTTTTACCAAAAAAAAGGGACCAACTTTATTTTCAGCGTTACTGGCTTACTTTTGCTGCTATAAACTTTTTTAAAAAACAAAACTAAAGCTTTTTCTAAAGGCATTAATGCCTGGTTGCACCAACAAATCTTAAGGTCCAGGTTAGCCAAGCTCAGCTTACAGATAGGGTCGTTTTAAACCTCACTTACGTTGCACCATAATTCTCGATTCTTATCTATGTAATCCATTGTGGCAAGCTGAAAATTGATCTGACTCAATGGTACAATGTGTATGTTTCGTAAGCTGAGCTTAACGCACGTCTTAAGCTTAAGATGTGTTGGTGCAACCCGGAATAAAAAGTTATAACGAGTTTTGCCCGAACAGTGCTTCATTTGGTGGTTCTTTTACGTTGAAATGTTCGATTTGGAATTTGACGAATAAGAACTCACTTTTCTCGAGCTACAACTCTTCCTCTACTGGATCTACCGACTTCATGCGGGCACAAGTTTTTTAAATCTTTTTATAAGCTATGTTTTTGCTAAGAAATTTTTTTTCAATAAAATACACACTTCATGTGTTATTTGCGAAAAACCGTCTACAACCGTGGTTTTTATGTTCAAAAATGAACATATTCATTCGCAAATAACTAGAAAAATATTGACTTATAGTAGTGAAAGAACTGTATATGGAACAAAAGTTGCTTAGAATTAGTCAAATACCTCAGGAACAAGCGGGGTTTGTAAAGGGTAAAGGTACAAGGGAACAAATCCTGAACCTGAGACAGCTCATTGAAAAGTCTAGAGAATTTCAAGTATCTATTATTAGGTTTGTTCGTAGAACGATCAGCAACCGTTGCCAACCATCAGACGCATGCGCGTTCGTAGTCTACGAACGCTAACTGTTAACTGCGCAACGCTAACTGTTCACTGCGCATGCGTCTGATGGTTGGCAACGGTTGCTGATCGATTGGATCGTACTACGAACAAACCTATTATATGCTTCGTTGACTACCAAAAGCATTTGATTGTGTAAGCTGGATAAATCTGTGGTCAATTTTAATAGAAATGGGCGCACCAATGCACCTGGTGACTTATTAAAAATCTGTTCCAGTGTAATATGGCGACAGTACAACTAGATCAGAAATTCTCAAACCAATTCAAGACCGAGAGAGGTGTTAAAAAAGGATGCGTGCTATCACCTGACTTATTTAACATTTATGGTGAACATGTCATGAGGATAGTTTTTGAAGGATGGGCCGGTGGAGTAACAGTAGCTGGTAGGAAAATCCCCAATTTAAGATTTGCTGATGACACTACACTTATAGCATCAAATGAGCAAGAAATGGTTGATCTTCTGCGAAGAGTTGAGTACGAAAGCAATAAAGTTGGTCTGAAAATCAATAAAGCTAAGACAAAAATAATGGTGGTCGACAGATTCGACACTATTCAACTGACTAACATATTACAGGAATACCAGATAGTAAACACCTTTGTCTATCTCGGGTCTAGTATAACTAACGATGGTAACTGTGAAGCAGAAGTTCGGCGACGTATTGGTATGGCAAAAAATGCGATGAGTCGCCTAACTAAAGTTTGGAAAGACAGATCTATCTCTCAAAATATCAAGATGAGACTGGTGAATGCCCTTGTATTCTCAATATTTCTATACGGAGCAGACTTAGACCCTTCGCTCATGCGAGCGCAAAAAAATTGATAACTTTGCGATGTGGTGCTGGAGAAAAATGCTACGCATACCTTGGATAGCTCATAGTACAAACGTTTCCATTCTAAACCAACTCAATATTAAAAATAGGCTGTCCACAATATGTCTGCAACGAATTCTGCAATTCTTTGGTCACGTGGTTCGCAGAGGTGACGACTTATATATAGCCTCTACTTATCTCCTAATTCAAAGTCTACCCTATGCCGATGTGTGCTTTTATCTTGGGGGGGTTCCCACCACTTCTCGGGGGTAGAAAATTTCTTGGTTAAAATAACCACGGAAGTGGCTAGAGAACTTAATTGTTAGCAAAAACTGTTCTATAATTTTTTTTTGAAAACTCGATATTTTTTGTGTTATTCGCAGTTGAAAATTGGCCATTTTCATTGAAACATAACACCTTTTCGGACGGTTTTTTGCAAATATCTTAAAAACTATGCATCTAAGTAAAAAAACTATATCAAACATTTCTGTAGCTTAAAAAAACCAAAGAGACTACTTCCTTCATAAATATTCTAGTTATAATACAAAAAGAGATATGGTAGGTGAAAATACTTTGTTTTTTTGGTGCATGCTCAAATCGTTGTATTCAACTTGAAATAACAGACAAACGGTCGATTTTAGGTGTATAATGTAACATTTTTTGTAGTGCTTAA
This sequence comes from Diabrotica virgifera virgifera, assembly GCF_917563875.1. Taxonomy (NCBI): domain Eukaryota; kingdom Metazoa; phylum Arthropoda; class Insecta; order Coleoptera; family Chrysomelidae; genus Diabrotica; species Diabrotica virgifera. The sequence goes on along the minus strand of NC_065448.1, from coordinate 108,892,260 downwards.
AAAGATCTTTAAAATGAGCAATATTAAAGGTATATTGCGTTCAAACTAAGCGAGATATGCTGCAAAAATTAATGATTCATATATTTTAAGAAAAAATCAGAAGTATATTATTTAACCCCTCATCCACCAGAATTTTAATGCATCATTTTACTTCTACAATACCTTTTATTATATTATGACGGGTTCAAAAAGTTTGACGGGTTTAAAATGAATGGTTTTTGAAAAAAAAATCAATTTATAGAGCTCATTTTTAGATTTCCTTAAAAATCTTCTTTTTCTACATGTACCTTGAAAATGATAAGAGATACAATAATGAAACATAAAACAAAATTTTTACTCAACAAAATCCTATATTTTTTGTGTGATACTTTTTTTTCGTATCTCTTATGATTTTCGAGTTACATGGAGAAAAAGGAAGATTCTTAAAGAAATTTAAAAATGCGCTCTATAATTTGATCTTATTTTTTTCAAAAACTATCCATTTTTAACCCGTCCAACTTTTTGAACATAAAAATAACACTATAATAAAAAGTATTGTAGAGTAGAAGGAAACAATGCATTTAAATTCTGATGGATGAGGGGTTAAATATACTTCACTTTTTTTTTAATTTCATTAGTCATCAATTTTTTGCAGCATATCTCGCTTACCTTGAATGTAATCGACATTTAATATGACTCATTATAAAGGCCTTCTCAATCACTACAAAAGGTATTGGTAGCATTATACAAGTAAAATCGACCGTTTCTCTTTTATTTAAAGTTGAATATGCCGATTTCAGCATGCACCAAAAAACAAACTCTTCTCACCTACCATATCTATTTTTGTAATAAACTAGAAGATATATGAAGGAACGAATCTATTTGTTTTTTTTATAAGCTACAAAAATGTTTTGTACAGTTTTTATCGTAAGATGCATAGATTTTACGGTATTTGCAAAAAACCGCCCGAAACGGTGTCATTCTTTAATGAAAATAGTCAATTTTCAACCACGAATAACTCAAAAATTATTGAGTTTTCAAAAAAAAATTATTGAACAGTTTTTGCTTAGAATTAGATTCTCTAGCCACTTCTGTGGTTATTTTAACTAAAAAATTTTACACTCCCGAGAAGGGGTGGGAACCACCCCTAAGATAAAAGCGCAAATCTACATAGGGTAAACTTTGTTTCTTGAGCTATTCTCTACTTATCAAGTAAATCGATGTAGTAGGATGGAATTCGGAGCCAAATAACGTCATTGACTGCTTTATAATATATTTTCATCTTCTCGACAAAAATGATAAGCACTAAAATGCGATTTCCTACAATTTTTTTTACAATAATTTTCGTGCGATCAATATTTTACAGAATTAATTATTTTACTGAGAATTAAACATACAGAAAAAAAAGATTTATTATCCACATCTTTAAACGACTTTAAAATTTGAGTCGTATTGTTAATAAATTAAAGAAATTTGTCAATGAATATCAATTATTTGTTATGCTATCCATAGTCTTATACTATTTTTTTTCTTGATATTGTTAAGAAAAAACTAAATTTTGGCAATAATTATTATTCTTTTATTTATACCACCATTCACGTAGACGTAGACATATCATTAACTTGAATAATGACCCAATATTTTATTCTAACAAAATCCAAGACATTAAAATAAGACGAATGATTTTACATTTAAGATATCGTGCAAAACAACTTGATTATACCAAAAATAATCTGATTCTGTGCCCTCAAAAGAAGTCAACCTCATCATTGTTTGTCTCCTTTTTTAATGTCGTAGTATTCTATATTTATGACGTTTGACAGCGGGCGGTAACGACTTCTTGGACTTGACTATGGTTATTGTTACCAGAACAAGTAGCTTATAAGCTTCTGAAATCGATCTCAAATTTCGATAAGGTGATAGATACCTGTCGGATCAATTTCATGTTGGGGATTATTTCTAAAACTGATTTATTAACTACAGATTGTTACTGGAAGCAGCGTGGTAATACCTTTTTGAATTAGTGATATAGAAAATTGCATGTCATGTGATGTGAAATAAATCAAAGAACGTCTTTGCATTATCATTTTAAAAATGATGTTTTATATATAAATTTAAGATTTGTAGATTGTATTGTAACAAATCTATCTGTTACAATGTAACTGTTTAACACGGTTTACACTTTACAGTTGAGTCCGCGAGTCTTTACCCGTGCGTCATCATCTAAAGCATACGAAATAAGTCGGAAATCTATTTCACGCAACAACAACTGACAGAAAGTGGCTACTGTTCCGATTTCGGGTTTTATTATAAAATTTGACGTTATCAAATATATAGAATGTCAAATGTAAGTTTTGCTTCAAAATTTTTGTGCAGAATTACAGCTATATTTGCAGTAGCTTAATAAATTCTTTTATTATTATTGATTAATAAATAAATAAACAATTTATAAAAAAATTCAATAATATATTTTATTTTTGTTATTTTATTTACTTTGACGGAAATCTAAACACAATCATTTCTTTACTGTGTGAATGACGTTAGCTTTGTATGTTTTAAATATTAATTGCCAAAATATAATTATTTACCTTAAAATTTCAAAACCCAATATAAAATTAGTTGTGAAAACAACTGTTTGTGTAATATAAAGAAACTTCAAAACACAAAAATTCGACAAAAACCGCAAAAAATTCAACTGACTGACAGCCACAAAAGTAAACAAAGCAGAAACGTCAAACAAATTGTGCTTAACCCTTAAGTACTAACATCTTAAATCAATGGCGTAAACACTAACTAACCGCCTGACAGACGGGTTTAACATTTTAGTGGTAATTTTTGTTATTGTTAAATATTTTAATGCAAAAAAGTATCTCGTTGACTTACTGAAAGTATTGATTATCTAAAAAACACGATAATTAATCTAGTTTTTCTGTATTTATCAAAATAAAAAACATTATACCAAGAATGGAAGGATTGTTTGTATACCTTTTTACTCCTGAAAAAAGTGTGATAAAAATTAAACAAATTAAACAATCTTAATAAAAATTTAGAATCGAGTTAAAAAAAGAGTAAGAAAAATGAAAATAAAAATGTTTTTAAAAAATGTTAAAACAAAAAAAAACTGACAGGTACTATAGTTAGTACAGTGTAGCAATGGTGGTTAGTGGCAACATTTTCATCACAAATTGATTCTACTTCGCTTATGTCGTCTTCTACTTCATCAAACCATTTCAAAAGAGTTTTCTCATGGTCTTTATTCCCTTATTTGACGGATTTTGACGAACTGGGGCACATTATGTGTAATGACGAACTGGGCACAAACACTAACACCCCGTCTATTAGACGGAAATCACACTTTGAGCCTAAATATCTTTCGAATAACAAGCTTTCGCAAATTGCCGAATTCAATACTACTAAAGAACAACCCAACTTGAAAAGTCATAAACGGGTGACCTTCAAAATTTTCTAGGAAGTGAAATATCCCACTTTCGACTAGTGATGCCGTCTGAGAGACGGGGTGTTAGTACTTAAGGGTTAAAATATAAAAACACACCGAATCGTCTTTTTTTGTACCTATCTCTTTTCACTGCACTGAGTCTAGACGGTTCATAAAAATAACATGTGTTTTTACTTAATAACAAACGGCAGCTGGTTTGGCATGAGTTTCATGCGTGGAAGAGAATGATGCTAGATAAAAAGTATGTGTTTTATCTCGCCAGGTATTAATGACGCACGGGTAAAGACTCGCGGACTCAACTGTAACTATGTACCAACCTATAGTTCTTTATTTAAAAATATCAAAATATACTATTTGTTTATTAAAATATATTTTATTGTTAGCATTCCTAAAATATTTTTAGTTAAATCAAGTAATGTTAACTCTGTCATACAATGGTTTTATTTTATATAATATTATTATTATTTTTGTATAAGGTTATCTTGTGTGATACATAGTGCATATCATGTATACTTGGGTTTTCAGGTAAACATCAATGACCATTGCTCTTCAAAAATCAAGCGTATGGTAGGTATATACAGAATCACAAAATCTATTCTGTTAACTAGCAACACACAAGAGAGATCAAAGAACTTCACCTACAAAATACACCCTAATAAGGCTACGGCTCCACGGGCGAGAAATTGACGCTAGCAATAGCAGTAAAATGAATTTAAGGTTGCGCGGAACGGAATGGGAATAGCCGAACTGAACCGACTACGCACAAGTCCTGTAGTCAGTACAGTTCGGCTATTCCTATTCCATTCCGCGGAACCTTAGGCTACGGCTCCACGGGCGAGAAATTGACGCTAGCAGTAGCCGCAAAACGAACTTAAGGTTCCGCGGAACGGAATAGGAATAGCCGAACTGTACCGACTACAGGACTTGTGCGTAGTCGGTTCAGTTCGGCTATTCCTATTCCGTTCTGCGGAACCTTAAGTTCGTTTTACGGCTACTGCTAGCGTCAATTTCTCGCCCGTGGAGCCGTAGCCTTAAGTTCATTTTACTGCTACTGCTAGCGTCAATTTCTCGCCCGTGGAGCCGTTCGCTGAATGTAACAGCTTTTATGTGGGAGAAACCGCAAGACCAAACCACACATTCAAAACAGACAAAAACAGACACAAATCACAGATATACCAGCAGGCTTGGGAAAACGAACACAGAGTTCAATGGAAGTATGCACCAAAAGAAAGAAAGAAAGACCAAAAAGAGAAAAATCAAAGAAGCAGCTCTCATCCTACTTAAATAACAAGAGTGTGTAGTAAACCCATTAGCAGAATATATCAGGCTCTAGTTACCACTATTAATAGTCAGCAACAAGAATATACCAACATTGGCACAGTTATATTCAAAATATTTTATATTTCTTTTTCCATTCACATCTTCTTTTCTCCCCTGAGTATATTTTAAATTATACTATACCAAAATGCTATATTTCTAAAATTATTAACCACATTTATAACCTCAAATTGTCCTTTCATATCGATTCGTTACGTAAGAAACTCGCCTCAGCTTGCTACGCAATAAGAGCTGTTTCAAGAGAAAACAACTTAGCATCTTCTAAAATAACATATTTTTCATTCTTGGAGTCTCATCTTCGATATGGTCTTCCTTTTTGGGATTCTAGTGCAGCTGCTCAATCTGATGTTAATTTTAAATTGCAAAAAAGAGTAATAAGATATCTGTTTGGCCTCAGAAGAACTACATATTGCAGAAGTTACATTAGAGATCGCGAAATTTTAACCCTTCCATCTTTATATATTCTAGAAACGGTTTGTTTAATTCGTAAACACCTTCAAGTCTTTCCAGCAAGGCCTAATCATCTCTACTCCACCAGAAACTCAACCTTTGATATTTATTTATACCGATCCCGTCCACTGAGTTAATAAAAAAATCTATACCTATTGTATTCGGCAAAAAAAACTATACAAACATCTCCCATTACAACTTAAATCTACAACATTTTTTCCAAAGTTCCGTAAAATGACAAAAGCCTATCTATCTAAAAGACCATATTATTATTGTTCAATAGAAGAATTGCTTAATGAATAACTAAGAAAATTGGGTTTCATATGCTTAAACTGACTAGTTCCTAATGTTGATTTTACTTGCCGATGTTCAATTTGCAATTTATATAAATTTTTCAATATATTGTTTTTGCTTTTGTTTTACTTTAATACTATTATATACTGATATTGACGATTTATCTAATTCTAGTAAATTGTATTTGTTATTGGTTTCTGATATTTTTTGACTGTATGTAAGCTTTGTCCATAAAATTCTAAAATTTGCAGTTACAATAAAGCATATTTCTATTCTATTCTATTCTATTCTATTCTATTCTATTCTATTCTATTATAATAAAAACGAAACACTGAAAATATTCAGCACATCTTATCACACAAATAATAATTAAGATTCGGCAAAAGAGGTAATTGCAAATGGTGGGACCTTAAATCTTATTTTGTCATAGATTAAATAAACGCTATTAAAGTTCATGTAAATCAAATACCGCACTAATAAAGTACAGCACCGTGTCCCGACTAAAGTACGTGCCTCCTAGCGGCGGGATACGGGCAACAATACATTGGCTTTTAGGGCAGTCCTTACAGTAGGGATCCTGGCCTATACAGAAAAATGCAGGCGGGTGTGGGGTAATATTGCACTTTGGCTGCATTGGTGGTGTATTGGCTAAACGTGCAGGGCAGGGTATGGTGCTGATAGAAAAGGCATTCAGGCATCAAATATCCAAACAAAATCTTTTCAGGCCATAATAATGAAAATACCTTCTCCAATGATATAAAAAAAAACTTATACTGAAATGATGGCATCTCCCGAGGTAAAATGTGCCGGAAGTAAAATGAGCCTCCGTTCGGATTTCCGGGTGAGGACTATCTCAGGGGGAACACCAATGCAGGTTAGAAAAATCAGGATAGGGTCGTGGAATCTTGGTAGTCTTACAGGTAAGAGTCTGGAGATAGTGGATGCGCTCAAACGAAGGAGAGTTCAAATTGCTTGCATTCAAGAAACTAGGTGGAAAGGACAAAGGGCAAAAGAACTAGGTGAATGATACAAATTGTGGTATGCAGGGAGTAGTAACACTAGAAATGGAGTTAGTATAATTGCTGATAGTGAAATGAACGATAACGTAGTGGAAGTTGTAAGAGCGAGTGATAGAATGATGTCAGTGAAATTTGTAATTGATAAAGAGGTATTGAATGTTGTGTGTGTATGCTCCTCAAACAGGTCTGGGTGAAAATGAAAGAAGAGCTTTCTATGACCAATTAGGAGACTTCCTGAGGGATATTACGTCAGAGGAGAAAGTTATAATAAGAGGTGATTTCAATGCACATGTGGGCCAAGCCAAGGCAGAATACGAAGCAATACATGGGGAATTAGGCTTTGGAACTACAAATGAAGCTGGAGATGATATTCTTGAATTAGCAACAGCACTAGATATGGCGATCGTTATCACATTCTTTAAAAAGAGAGAAACTCAACTTATTACGTACAAAAGTGGACAACATCAATCCCAAATAGACTATTTCATGATAAGGAAAGGACTGCAAGGTAATAGTTAGTGAGACAGTAAGCCAACAACATTAGCTGCTTGTTCTGGACATCGAAGTAAAAAGTGAAACTAAACCAAAATATCGGAGAAGACCACAAAAAATCAAGTGGTGGATGTTAAAAGATGAGAAAGAAGGTCTATTCAGGGAAATAATACTAGAGAAAATATGTTGAAACATAAAAGGAAGCCCTACTATAATTTGGAGAAAAATGGCCAGTAGTATTAGAGAGACTGCTATTGAAATACTAAAGAAAATTCAGTCAAAAACACTAGTCATCTAGTCAATAAACTCCAACAAATAAATCTTCGTCCTAACATTACTATGCTTTCATTTGATGTTAGCAATCTTTTCACTTCTGTCCCTAAACAAGAAACTATTAATCTGGTACACTCTCTTCTTAGAGCCAGTTCAATCACCATGTCTACTACAGATTCCATCATCCAATTATTACAATTTTGTCTAGCTCAAGACTTTTTTGTTTTCAACAACAAATTTTACAGACAACCTGATGGCTTAGCCATGGGTAGTTGCCTATCCCCTCTCTTAGCTGATATTTTCATGGATCATCTAGAATCCACACAGATCATGAAAAATCCGGAGATTCTACACTGGTTTCGTTATGTGGATGACTGTTTGTTATTCATAGCCGGGAATTCTAATTTAGCTGATTCACTTCTTTCTAAAATCAACCAAATCCATCCTAATATTAAGTTCACCATGGAACTAGAATCATCCCAATCCATTAACTTTCTTGACCTCACTATCACCAGATTAAATGACCATTTCGATTTCAGTATCTATAGGAAACCAACACAGACGGACCATGTCATACCCCTATCATCTAATCACCCCATTTCACACAAATATTCAGCATTTCACAGTTTCATACACCGTTTAGAAACTACCCCTCTATCACAATCCAATTACAACAAAGAATTGAACATTCTCAAACAAATAGCCTTCAATAATGGTTACGAACCTAACATCATAGACAAGTTTATCCATAAGAGACAACTGAGAGTCTTGAGAGAGGCTGCGTTCCCCAGAGATTCGACCACCAAACCCATTTACACTTCCGTACCATATCATCATGAACGTTTGTCTGGAGATATTAGAGATATTATTAAAAGATCAGTTGATAACATTCAAATTTCATTTAAGGTATCAAGTAATTTAGGACAGTGCCTTTCCAACTCCAAAGACCCTATTAACTACATGAATCGTAGCGGTGTCTATAAATTGCAATGCTCTGATTGTGATGCCACATATATAGGGAGAACTTGTAGGTCACTTGCCTCCCGTTCACTTGAACATACTAAAAGAGAGAATACATCAACCTTCTCTCAACATCTTAAACAAAACAACCATACTCTCAATATCCCTGATAACGTATCCCTAATACATAACATTCCCGATAAAAACTTTCTGAGATTGGACCTATACGAGGATCTTGAAATAGTCAAAGAGAAACAGAGAAGTCCAAATTGTGTTAATCGCCATGTGTCTTTCAATCGTGACTTTCAACCGTTACATCGTCAACTTTTCTCATAAATTACATTATAAATCTGTTTCTTATATTACTTTATTTCTCCTAATTATTCGCATCTACCAATATTGTTCTATTTCTTTCTTTTCTCTTCTTATTCACACACATCCACATGTTCACTCAATTTTCGATAATCATCTAATCCTTTCTTCAAAAAATTTTTCTTCTCCCAAACAAAGCAATTTCAACTATATCCACAACATCCATTTGTCACAACTTGTACACAACTATATCTATTCAATATATATCCCATTCTCTCCACATCATCTTTTCAAACCGTTTTTCGTTTAGTGTCCAATCATAACTATTTCATTCTAAACTAAATCAACCAATAATACTGTACAATATATCTTTCAAGTTTCACACATCTAGTAGTTATTCCATTCAGCCAACCTTTCATTCATCATTTGGTTTGTTTGGTTGCCTGGTCTCTGGAGTCCCCAGTCTCTCAATAATGTTAATTAGTCTCAATAGTGATGTCAAATTTACTTTATCTACCACAAACTCATCTATCTCAAATAAACACAATTTTTAATTTTCTCATATAGTCAATAATCTTACTCAACACTTATCTTCATCTGACCCCACTTTAGTTGTAGCTTAGACACTTTTATCCAAGTTATTAATTTTTCTTTGCCCTAGATGTTATTTAACATAAAAGGACATAATAAAGAAATTTGGACTAAGCTTGTAATACAACCTTTTCAGTCTTGTAAATTTGTGTTGATGAACCCATCTATATTTTATTAATTTATAAATAAGATTTTGCATTTACAACTTTTTCAGCATTTGATATCACGACCCCTATTTTGTCTCTAGTTTTTCAGCCAGCCTCTCAGCCATCATTTGTGTTGGTTCACAATTATAAATTATCTAATTTCAAAACATAAACCATACATTACATTATCTGTATGTTGTTTTGCCTATCTTTCTTCATCAATTTACGTACACTTCATTGATGATTGTGGGTACTCAAATTCCCCCCTTCTATTTTACATCTAGATAATTTATTCTCACTAACTCTTTATTTTTATAATTCCAACACACTGATGTTAGCTGTTATCATTGCTTGTACTATAAACAACTATAAATTTAGTAGCTGTGTAACCAATTTTTCATGATACTTCAAGTTCCATTGACAATTGTTGTCTTGACATCAGACAGATTCGCTTTTGATATCTCATATCTTAGTTGCCTGTCAGCTCTTGTAACATAATGACCTAATTTGTTACCTTTGACCCACTTACAACGTGTGGGAGTCATATGTTATCCTAGGGCCATATCCTTAGGGATTATATCCATCCTTTGGAATTTGCTATGTTAGCATTTTGATGTGACTTTTAGTCCATTTTTGAAAGGCTTTGACCTTCGTATTTTTTGGTTGGCTCACCATGTTCTTGTAAGTATAACCAAACTTTGATTCTACCTTGGTCATCACTTTAAATTCAACATTTTGATAATTAATATGGTTATACTTATTTTAGGCAACACTGATGATGCTCTTTTTAGAGCGAAAACGTTCTGTTCGATGTTTGTAGCCCTATAGGGCTTTTTAAAATAATATACCTTTTACCAAGACCAAAATTTTTTATTAAATTTTACTTGTAATTAATGGTATACAGCCAGCTACAGGAAATTCTTCCTAGTGGATTTTTACTAAAGAAAACGCTAGGAAAAAAGTTTGAGGATAAAGAGACTTGGTGGTGGTCAAACGAAGCTCAAGGAAAAATAAAAGAGAAGGGAAAATTATATAAAAAGTGGCAAGAAACCAGATCCAACATAGATCTTCAAAACTATATGGTCGCGAAAAAGGAAGCGAAAGTAGCACTAGCAATAGCTAAAGCAGAAGCGTATTCAAACCTATACGATTAACTTGAGACCAGGGAAGCCGAAACGAAGATATATAAAATAGCCAAACAGAGAGCAAAGAAAGCAAAAGATTTTAATCAGATTAGATGTATCCGAGATGAAAATAATAAAATACTAGTTCACGGAAATGATGTCAAAAAGAGATAGAGAAAGTACTTTGGCAGCTTATTAAATAAAGAATTTGACAGACAGCCTGTGGAGTCAACGGAGACAGTAGCAGCAATGGTCACCAAAATAACAAACGAGGAAGTGGCTCAAGCGTTTCAAAAAATAAAGAAATGAAAAGCGGTAGGACAAGATGATATTCCTGGGGAAGTATGGAAAGCATTGGGAGAGACAGGAACAAGGTGGCTAGCAGGTTTATGTAATAGAATTATGGAAGTTGGACAAATGCCAGACGAATGGAGAAGCAGTATACTAGTACCTGTCTACAAAAACAAGGGAGATATACAGCAGTGTACAAACTACAGGGCTATAAAACTGCTTAGCCACACCATGATAATATGGGAGAGAGTAACTGATAGACGGATACGTGAAGAGACCGACATATCCGAGAATCAATTTGGCTTTATGCAGGGCAGATCAACAACAGACGCAATTTTCATTATAAGGCAGCTGATGGAAAAATACAGGAGTAAAGAAAGAAACGCTCATATGGTATTTATTGATCTTGAGAAAGCATATGATAGAGTTCCTCGAGAGATTCTGTGGTGGGCACTCAATAAGAAAGGAGTCCCTGGTGTATATGTAAAGATTGTAAGGGATATGTATGAGGGAATAACGACTAGTGTTAGGACAGGTGTGGGAAAGACTGATAAATTTCATGTGAAACTAGGATTGCACCAAGGCTCGGTGCTTAGTCCGTATTTATTCTCATTAGTTTTGGACCAGATAACAGCGAAACTACAGGGTAACATTCTATGGTGCTTAATGTATGCTGATGATGTCGTGTTAGTAGGAAATAGTGAAAGAGACTTAGAACAAAAACTGGAACAGTGGAGACAAGCTCTGGAGAAAAAAAGGTTTAAAACTTAGTAGGACAAAGACAGAGTATTTGGAATGTTCATTTAAAGATGGAGTTACTACAAATAAAATGGTATCTTTGGATGGTGAACTGATTGTAAAAAGCAATAGTTTTAAGTACCTGGGATCGGTATTACAGAGTAATGGAGAAATAGATGGAGATGCATGCAGTAGAATTAGGGCTGGATTGATGAAGTGGAAGGAAGCGAGTGGTGTGTTGTGTGAAAGAAAAGTTCCAATGAAGCTGAAAGGAAAATTCTATAAAATAGCCATAAGACCGGATATGATGTAGAGAACTGAATGTTGGGCAGTGAAAAAGAAAGAGGAACAACGAATGCATGTGGCGGAGATGAGAATGCTTAGATGGATGAGTGGAGTGACAAGAAAGGATATAATTAAAAATGAGTATATTAGGGGAAGTCTAGGTGTGGCACCAATTGATGCCAAAATGAGAGAGCATAGGTTGAGATGGTTTGGTCATGTTCAACCTCGAGACGTTAATCATCCAGTACGAAGATTAGCTGAAGTGCAAATTCCTGGAAGGAGTAGGAGAGGAAGACCAAAGAAGACGTGGGGGGAGACGATTAGGCAGGACATGTTGGTAAAGGGGAATAATGTTGATATGACCCAGGATAGAATTGTGTGGAGAAATGCAATTAGGGAAGCCGACCCCGCATAGGGATAATGCAAAGAGAATGATGATAAATCAAATATAGCACCTCCGCTCAGAGTGTCATAACTAATAAAATAAATTAAAATCGGTTTTATTGCACCAACCAACAGTTTAATAAAACTATAAACTCCTATCTCACAAAGTGTTAAGTCTATGGGTCAAGTATTTATCGTTAGATGACACTAGTGTCACTCTACGATTATCCAAAATCAACGACGCACCGAACACAAACAGTGTCACATATCGACTTGTGCAAAGCATTTGTCCATCTAAGATGTGTATAAAGCGTCGAGTTAAGACGATATAAGTAATTACTTTATTCAAAACAATCTGCGTATATGCTCAAGAAAAGTGACACATTTATCACTTATTTATCTTTCTTTTTACTGTATTTTGTGTTTAATGTTGTTACTTGTATTTAAAGTTACATCATGAAAAGTATAGGTCTGTTAACCAGATAATAATAATGATATTATATTCAGTACTGCAAGTGTCACTTTTGATAAATAATATTTCGTAAATTTTTCGTTATTTTATCTATAGGTATAGTGTCACAACTCAAATTTTTTTTAAATATCTTTAATATACTTAATACGCTATTTTATAGAGCTTCAAAACCCATTTTAACTGACTAAAATAGTTATTTTAATTACGTGTTACGCTCACGGCTTTACTGCATACCTACTAACATAAAATATTGATTTTAGCAAAAAAAATGAAAGAGATCAGAATTGTATAAAATTTAATTTTGCCTGTTTTTGTATAGGTACATTTCTGTCGTGACACTAACAATAAATGAGATAACATGAAGATGAAGTTTTCAATCCTAATAACATTATTAATAATATTTAAAAATATTACTAAAAGATTTTTAAATTGAAAACTTATTGGTCCATTTCCTTGGTAACACCTCCAAGGCTTCTAACATTTGCAAGCCCTATGGATGCTGAAGCGAAAAAGACAAGAGGGAATTCAAAACTTACAATTCACGACCCCGTCTGTTCAGCTGGTAAATTCCAACAGAAAATGGACCTAGTTACTAAAAGGAGTAAATCCAATATAAAAATAAAATAAAAATTTCATTTTTAATTCAGTTGCAATGCGAAGGCAAAACAATCTTATTTTTCAATTAGAATACGGAGCGCAGTCCAGCCCTCTGAATCACGATTTTCGACTCTAATTGGAGTCTCATCGGAGAGAGCGTAGGCTTATTCTCCATATTCTAACCGATCAGTACCGAGAGCTTTTCCCACCCATTGCAACTGAAGTGAAAATATTAGGTGACTAGCGTCATCTGGCAATTAGAAGATGAAGTTTTCAATCCTAATAGCCTTATTAATAATATTTAAAAATATTAAAAATATTACTAACAGATTTTTAAATTTAAAACTTATTGGTCCATTTCCTTGGTAACACCTCCAAGGCTTCTAAATTTTGCAAGCCATATGGATGCTGAAACGAAGAAGACAAGAGGGAATTCAAAAACTTACAATTCACGACCCCGTCTGTTCAGCTGGTAAATTCCAACAGGAAATGGACCTAGTTACTCAAAGGAGTAAAGACCAATATCAAAATAAAATAAAAATTTCATTTTTATTTCAGTTGCAATGCGAAGGCAAAACAGTCTTATTTTTCAATTAGAATACGGAGTGCAGTCCAGCCCACTGAATCGCGATTTTCGACTCTAATTGGAGTCTCATCGGAGAGAGCGTAGGCTTGTTCTCCTTATTCTAACCGATCAGTACCGAGAGGGTGGGAAAAGCTCTCGGTACTGATCGGTTAGAATATGGAGAACAAGCCTACGCTCTCTCCGATGTGACTCCAATTAGAGTCGAAAATCGCGATTCAGAGGGCTGGACTGCGGTCCGTATTCTAATTGAAAAATAAGATTGTGTTGCCTTCGCATTGCAACTGAATTAAAAATGAAATTTTTATTTTATTTTTATATTGGTAACTAGGTAATCCTTTGAGTAACTAGGTCCATTTTCTGTTGGAATTTACCAGCTGAACAGACGGGGTCTTGAATTGTAAGTTTTTGAATTCCCTTTTGTCTTCTTCGCTTCAGCATCCATATGGCTTGCAAATTTTAGAAGCCTTGGGGGTGTTACCAAGAAACGAACCAATAAGATTTCAATTTAAAAATCTTTTAGGAATATTTTTCTTCTTCTTCTTCTTCTTGTAATAGGACTATGTCCTGTTTCTTCTGTTACAGTCTTTGCTGCGATCCGGAGCTCCAACTCTCGTACCATCGTTTTTGGGTCTTCCTATGGGTCGCTTGGTGTTGGGCTTCTGTGTTTTCGCCCAATGCGCCATACGTTCAGGGTCCATCCGATCTACGTGGTCCCTCCACATGCGTCGTCGCGCTCTTGTCCATCTCACTACGTCCTGAACGCCTAGCTCTCTCAATGTGTCTTCGTTTCGTACTCTATCTCTGAGTGTGATACCTCTTATGGATCTTAGGGTTTTCATCTCTGTTGCTCTCATTATCTGTTTGGTCTTTGTTGTCTCGGCCCTTGTCTCAGCTGCGTATGTCAGTACGGGTCTAACACATGTCTTATAAATGCGGACTTTGCTTTCGGTGCTGATATATTTATTCCGCCAGATTATATCCCTCAGGAAACCAGATATTCTCGCTGCTTTCATTGCCTGCTGTTTTGATTCTTGCCACAGATGCCTGTCGCTAGATATTTCCACACCTAAGTATCTGCAATCCATTACCTGTTCGATTATATGGTCGTCCACTACTAACTTACATCTAATTGGGTTCCTGGATATTACCATCGATTGGGTTTTCTCTTTGGATAGTGTCAGGTTATACTTTTCGGCGGTTATTTCTAATTTTTGTAGTAGGCGTTGTAAGTCATCTTCGTTCTCGGCTAGCCGAGGAATATTTTTAATATTTTTAAATATTATTAATAATGCCATTAGGATTGAAAACTTCATCTTCTAATTGCCAGATGACGCTAGTCATCTAATATTTTCACTTCAGTTGCAATGGGTGGGAAAAGCTCTCGATACTGATCGGTTAGAATATGGAGAACAAGCCTACGCTCTCTCCGATGAGACTCCAATTAGAGTCGAAAATCGCGATTAAGACGGCTGGACAGCGCTCCGTATTCTAATTGAAAAATAAGATTGTTTTGCCTTCGCATTGCAACTGAATTAAAAATGAAATTTTTATTTTATTTTTGTATTGGTCTTTACTCCTTTGAGTAACTAGGTCCATTTTCTGTTGGAATTTACCAGCTGAACAGACGGGGTCGTGAATTGTATGTTTTTGAATTCCCTCTTTTCTGCTTCGCTTCAGCATCCATATAGCTTGCAAATTTTAGAAGCCTTGGAGGTGTTACAAAGGAAATGGACCAATAGGTTTTCAATTAAAAGATCTTTTAGTAATATTTTTAATATTTTTAAAGATTATTAACAATGCTATTAGGATTGAAAACTTCATCTTCTAATTGCCAGATAACTCTAGTCACCTAATATTTTCACTTCAGTTGCAATGGGTGGGAAAAGCTCTCGGTACTGATCGGTTAGAATATGGAGAACAAGCCTACGCTCTCTCCGATGAGACTCCAATTAGAGTCGAAAATCGCGATTCAGAGGGCTGGACTGCGCTCCGTATTCTAATTGAAAAATAAGATTGTATTGCCTTCTCATTGCAACTGAATTAAAAATGAAATTTTTATTTTATTTTTATAAATGAGATAATTCAATAATTAAACTCTGTCATTATTTCCCACCTAAACTATAATGCCCCTAACCCTAAAGATTAGAGAAAACCGCATTTTCAACAAATTCAGTCCTCACACTTTTTGTCGAAATTTAGTATTGAGCAAAAACGGTTCTTCTTTAAAATCAAGATGGCGGCTAACTGAACGGCCTAATTTAGTAGCGATTTTAAATTCACACTACTATTGACCTCCCTAAAAAATTAGAACAATATGAAATTTTGGGCAGTTCGCTATGCAAGGTCAAATGCTATCCCTACTGGACTCAAATATAAGCCAATGAGGTAACACTTTGACGCAAATATTTTTTTTTTGAACAGGTGAAGGTTAGCACTTTTACGTCAGCCTGTAAAGATAAACTTAAATAAGTTATACTCAGCTAGATTCTTCAACTATTAACCATTTCAGTATCACATAATCTTTAACTGATAATAATTAAGAAACTATAACTTTGCCGTTTCTGGCGTTTAATGGTAATACGTGATGGTTATTTACCGTCTTTGTTTCTTGTAATGGGATTTATATGGGATTATAATTTATTTACATGTCTCGATTACAGATAAAGTTTTTATAGTAATTTTAAAGATTAGAATGAAAAGTATACGTGTAGTAAAACTTAATGGTTTTCTACACCTAAAAATACAAGACTAATTGAATTGTAAAAGATTATTGTAGAAAGCATTAAGTACATAGTATGCATCATAATCTAGGGGCCAATTAGGGAATATCATATAGACCGGGCAGCCGGGCAGTATCGTCGCCCCCGCTAGCGAAATTATTCCGATTCGATTTTTTTGCACAAACTTACTCAAAAAGAGGTCCTTATAACATATCCACAGGGTGCCGGGCGGTGCCGTGGTCGAAAAATTATTTAAACAACTTTTTTAAACAAATTCACAAAAATAATTTTTTCATTTCGAACAAAATTTTTTTAGATAAATTGGTTTATTCTGAGCAAAAAAGGTCTCTTGTCATTTTTTTCTAAAATTGATTGTTGTCGAGTTATATGCGATTAAAAATTTGAAAAATGCGAAAATTGTCATTTTCAAGGCTTAATAACTCAATTAAACATTATTATTATGAAATTCAAAAAGTCACCAAATCAAGTTTCAAATCCCTTCTTCAAGGTTCTGAAGAGATTTTTGTCATTGTTTGTCATAGTCCAGGATCTATCGTCGCCCCCGTTAGTGAAATCATTCTGATTCCATTTTTTTGCAGAAACTTACTCAAAACGAGGTCCTCATAACATATCCACAAGGTGCCGGGCGGTGACGTGGTCGAAAAATTGTTTAAACAATTTTTTTTTAAACAAATTCACAAAAATAATTTTTTCACTTCGAACAAATTTTTTTTAGATAATTTGAGACATTCTGAGCAAAAAATGTCTCTTGTGATTTTTTTCTAAAATTGATTGTTGTCCAATTATACGCGATTTATAATTTGAACAATGCGAAAATGGCCATATAACTCGACAACAATCAATTTTAGAGAAAAATCACAAGAGACCTTTTTTGCTCAGAATAACCCAAATTAAAAAAAAAATCGTTCGCAATACAAAAAATATTTTTGTGAATTTGTTTAAAAAAAAATGTTTATACAATTTTTCGACCACGTCACCGCCCAGCACCCTGTAGATATGTTATAAGGACCTCGTTTTGAGTAAGTTTCTGCAAAAAAATGGAATCGGAATGATTTCACTAACGGGGGCGACGATAAATCCTGGACTATAGCGCTAATTGTTAATAATTAAAAATAACAGCTTTCTAATAAAAAAATGACAAAAATCTCTTCAGGACCTTGAAGAAGGGATTTGAAACTTGATTTGGTGACTTTTTGAATTTCATAATAATAATGTTTAATCGAGTTATTAAGCCTTAAAAATGGCCATTTTCGCATTTTTCAAATTTTTAATCGCATCTAACTCAACAACAATCAATTTTAGAAAAAAATGACAAGAAACCTTTTTTGCTCAGAATAAGCCAATTTATCTAAAAAAATTATTTTTGTGAATTTGTTTAAAAAAATTTGATTAAACAATTTTTCGACCACATCACCGCCCGGCACCCTGTGGATATGTTATAAGGACCTCTTTTTGAGTAAGTTTGTGCAAAAAAATCGAATCGGAATAATTTCGCTAGCGGGGGCGACGATACTGCCCGGTCTAATAGTCTTTTTAGTTCTGATGGGTCCACCCAATTTTTTTATGTATTTTTGACTGCGCATTAAGAAATTCGAGGGATTTCGATCCGAGTGGTCGAAATATTGTTATAAACAATTTAATTGTTTATAACAGGGGCTGGCAACCTTTTTCGGATGGCGGGCCATGTTCAAAATAAAAATTTTTATGCGGGCCACATAGTCAAATGTAGCTTAAATAGTCTTTTTCTTCAGTCTGTTTGCATCCATCCCTGGACAAAGGTCTCCCCATGAGTTTTTCACTTCTCTCTGTTTTGTGCTATTTAGTGCCAGTATCTATCCATTTTTGCTTTGACGTCATCTACATCGTTTTTGTGGTTTTGCTTTAGTATGACTGGGCTCGTGTGGTCTCCAGTGTATAATGTTTTGCGTCCACATTTCATTGCTTTGTCATGGCCAGTTCCATTTTATTTGCGTAATTTTTTCAATTGCATCTTCCACCTTCGTCCTGCGTCACACGTCCTTATTTTCGTTTATGTCCTTTCAGCTTAGTCCTAACATAGCTTGTTCGATGGACCTCTGTGTTGATCTTAATCTATATTCATCTTTCGTCTATTTTAAGGCGTTTACAACGTCCTCGTTAGTAATTTTGGTAGTTCAGATTTTACATTTAATATTTCCATACCGCGGTTTTCTGGTTTTTCTATGTTGAAAGAGTATAATTCTGTGTAAATAGTAATATTCAATAATATTTTTGTTAAATTATTTTTGTCGTTTGTAGTGATTCCATTTATATCTGTTATCAGGTGTATTTGTTGTCGGTCTTTCCTATTTAGAGTTTTTAACACTCGTATACTCTTGATTTTCCCTATAATATTTTCGATTTGTTCGGTATTTTAGTCCCTGATGTCTTGTCTTATCCTATTTTTTTGTTGGCTTATTAAGTTCCTTATATTTTAGTGAATTTCGGTCCAGGCAACTGTTGTCCCTAAGCGTCTGTTGTCTTTCTGTATTTAATTTATTATTTTTCATACACTCAACGAAAAAGGTACGTAATATCAATAAAAATGTTAATTCAGACAACAAACGCAATAATTAAAATTTGTTCAATTATTGGTTTTATTGGAACAACAAGGTGATGTTCATCAATTCATTATTTTCGTTAGTTGAGTCAATGTATTACGTTTATTGAATGGATAGACTTTCATTACGTATACCATAATATCACTTTGTTGATATTACGAACACTGTTCACTGAGTCAACGAACACTATTCATTGAAACAACAACGTCGTTAATTGACCGACGAAGACTATTCGTTGTGTCAATAACAGTGTTATTTCTCCTAACGTATTTCGTTTATTTCTACAATTATTTCCGTTTATTCTTATAATTAATTCCTTTCATTCCCACAATAAATACGGTTATTCTTACAAGCAATTCTATTCATTCTTACAATCAGTTTCGTTCATTCCTACTATGAACGTATTCTATATTAATAATTAATTACTGAATACATTAGCCCAATGTATGATATTGATTAATAATAATTTTTTGAATCCCCCTTTTTCTCCTAAACCTAATGGACTTTACACTGTGTGATTTCTCATATGATTTCACTTATACAGTGCGCTGGAATAAGTGTTACACTCCCCCCCCCCCCTTATTAACTTATATTTATTTTTAGCACATAAGTAAAACGCTAGGACAGGTCGATTTTTAAAATATTCAAAGTATATTAAAACATCAATGTTTCGAACTTTTCACGATCCCTCTTCAGGTGACAGGCATAACTTTGATTTTTTTAAATGGGAAATTACATAATGCGACAGCTCATTTAAATGCGTTTGAAATAGTGATTCCAACAATGTATAACACTTTAATCCTTTTTGAGAGCCAGGTGCAAAATTTCGATCGAATTCTTTTTAAACGCATTCATTTTTTTTGGAATGTTGAGAAAACTAATAAGTATTTTTGAAAAATTTAAACGCAGAATAAAATATTACATTATGACCGAGGGCTGAAAGTCCCTTAGAATAAACAAAAATTTCTTTTGAATGGTATATTTGAAATTAAAAATCATACTAAATTTTTTCTTTTTTACCCCTGTGACTTATTAAAATAATCATTATAGAAGTTCTCAGGGACTTCAAACCCTCGATAATACTGTAATATTTTATTATGCGTTTAAATTTTCAAAAATACTAATTAGTTTTCTCAGGATTCGAAAAAATGAATACATTTAAAAATAATTCGACCGAAATTTCACGATAATAGACGCAAGAAAACTTCCTTCTACTACGGACTACACTTGGAAACGAAATGAAATTATTATTCGGCACTTCGGCAGAGGTAGCAACATTGTTTAACAATGAATTTATTTTACACAATGGTAACACAGAGAAACTAGATGTATCACGATAAGGAAAAGCCGTTACATTTCAAATGGTCAAGCAAAACATTTATTGTCTCAATAACTACGTTTATTGTTACCATGACGCATTGATTGTGGTTATTAAACGCAGTAGTAGATATATTAATGTATTCGTTGTCACAACAATCAGTTTACATCTATACAATAATCATATATTACTATATATTAACAACATTTGTACATTGTTTTAATGAAATCTGTACGTAGTCACGATAAACCAAGGTAATTGCTTGTCATCTACGAAATCAAGAAAGTGGGTTGCTGCCAGAATTAACACTATTTATTAAATATACGAAACTAAGTTATTGGCTGAATAAATTGAGTGTTATTGATTAATGTAATCTAGTTATTTTCACAATTATTATTCAATCATTGTGATAATAACCAAATACATTAGTCACTGTCTAAAAGTTCGAAACAAAAAATTAAATTGTTGTTACAACGAAATACTATTCCATAATCACTGTTAATCAATATTACGAACTAAATCTTTTGAGTGTAAGTTTGTTGATTTTTCCTAAAATTACATTAGTGCATTGACAAGCGCAAAAAGTTTTAAAGGGCCGCATGTTGACGACCCCTAGTTTATAAGACTAGCTCGTAAGCCAAAAGAGAAGAAAGTTCAAATAAAATTTGTTTCTTAAAAATACTAGGAAAATGTTATTTACTAAATTTAAAACCAATTATTAGAACTCCAGATATTGTAAAATTAATCCAAAATGGTTGCAAAAGAAGTACCAACTTTTCGAAGCTTTTTCGATCGTAACTCGGCTTCTACGAATGCAAAAAATGGGCTTTATACGTCTCATTTTAGCTTAGTTCATATTCTTTCAAAGAAAATTCGTTAAATATTTATCTGTAATAAAGTTATACTAGTTTAAAGTTATAATTTTCTTTAAAAAATTGCAAATTAATTTATTTATAAGGGTTTTAAGCAATAAATACTTATACTTGACGATTTAAAGTTTTACTTTAATAAAATTAAAAATAATATTAAAAATAAAACATTTATTGAGACCAAGTTTCTAGTAACGCCTTCGTGGTTTCTGTTATTTACAAACCAACCGAAATCAAAGAAGACTCAAAGAGATCTATAAGTTGCATCTCACTTCCTGCCTGTTCAGTGTGGCAAAATTTCAACGAAAACTTGATCTCGATACTCAGGAGTCTGACACCACCAAGGTCTGACATTTTACCCATTCCTTGGTATGTTTAAAATTAAACTTTATATAATAATTTAAGCATAAAGCATACCGTAATGTGTTACTGATAGTCCAGTCGGGTTAGACGATTAACAAGATTAATCGTCCCTTAAAGGTACGATTCCGAACAAGACCGCAAACCGCAGACCGCATCGACAGACCTACTACTGGTTCATATGGTTTCATATGAGCTGTATGTCGAGTAGAGCGGCACTGTTGCCGACGCACGCAGAACGTCGCTACCGCAGACCGCAGTACTGACTGCACCAGAACCAGTAGTGTCGCCGACCGCAAAGTGGTAGCACGTATTTTAGCTATTTCCAAATTGACTGAAAAGTGAACAGAATCTAATTCCTTTTGAAAATGAGTTTTTCAAATGAAGAAAAAGAGCAAGAGCAATTAATTAATGTTGTAGCAAAATATTCAGTTATTTACGACGCAAGCCAGGTTAATTATCCTAATATTTTAATTAAAGAAATCTTCATCGTCATCTTCTTCCATCAAAAGATATATAGTCCAGGGCGCATCTGTTTTGAGATGGACGTTGAGAGGTGACTCAAATGTTTTTGCAGGAATTGCTTGAAAATAAATCAAATAATAATATTTGAGTTATCCTCCCTCTCAAAAAGGTCCGGAACATTGTTTAAATAATCAAAATGTCAAAAATTGAAGGAAAAATTCGATTTTTTTCTTCGTTTTTTGATTATAACTTTAAAAGTATTCATTTCCGAGAAAAGTTGTACTGACATAAAAGTTGTGTAATTAAATTTCCTACAATATAGAATTGGTCAAAAATTTGAAAAATAGTCACCCTAGTTGCAAAATAGCAATAATTGCGAAAAAACCATACAAAAATAAGTATTCGAATTTTACGTTTTTCAACCATTTATGCTACACTTAGGACCTTCATATTTCATCCAGAAAAACCTTATGATACAGTAAAACAATACTGTAAATTTCATTAAGATCGGTTCAATAGATTTTGTAAAATAAATTTTGCAATCCAGCTTTCGCAAAAAAAATTCATTTTTTCAAAATGTTACAGGACTGAAAATAAAGCAGATAGCAAGTTGAAATGTTTTTTGCTTATAGAAGTGTACTGTACCTTTCATTTGCAATTTTCAAAATTAAAATCTATTTATTACCACGGCGTCAGAAAATTTTTGAAATAAACAATAATTTTTGGTGCTACGCGCAGGACAGCGGTGTTCGATTCACACAAGTTGATTTCCACCAAAATTTCTTCCTATCTTTATCTAATATATTATTTTCTTACTATATATTTTGTTGTATTTTAATATTTTAATTCCACAAAAATCAAACTAATTTTATTATTGTTTGTGAAATATTGTTTAAACAATTGCATATGTTTAAAAATAATAAACTTTTATTATTTAAGTTAAAATATATGAACAAAGAAAGTTTTTGCTAATAAAAGTGTTATTTCAAAGGATAGAATATGTGTTTTTATTTTGCAATAAACAAATTTATTTATATCGAAATTTAATAAAAATTAAAATGTATCAATCATTATCAAAGGTCATTGGAATGCCCAATCAGAGAAAACTATCCGCTGTCCTGCGCGTAGCACCAATAATTAATGTTTATTTAAAAAAATTTCTGACGCCGTGGTGTTAATCGATTTTAATTTTGCAAAATTGCAAATGAAACGTACAGTACACTTCTATATGCAAAAAAATTTTCAACTTGCTATCTGCTTTATTTTCAGTCCTGTAACATTTTGAAAAAATGAATTTTTTTTACGAAAGCTGGATTGCAAAATTTATTTTGCAAAATCTATTGAACCGATCTTAATGAAATTTACAGCATTGTTTTACTGTATAATAAAGTTTTTCAGAGTGAAATACGAAGGTCCTAAGTGTAGCATAAAATGGTTGAAAAACGTAAAATGCGAATACTTGTTTTTGTATGTTTTTTTCACAATTATTGCTATTTTGCAACAAGGGTGACTATTTTTTAAATTTTTAACCGATTTTATATTGTAGGAAATTTAATTACCCAACTTTTATGTAGTACAACTTTTCTCGGAAATGAATACTTTTAAAGTTATAATCAAAAAACCAAGAAAAAAGTCGAATTTTTCCTTCATTTTTTGATATTTTGATTATTTAATCAATGTTCCGGACCTTTTTGAGAGGGAGGATAACTCAAATATTATTATTAGATTTATTTTCAAGTTATTTCTGCAAAAAAATTTGAGTCACCTCTCAACGTCCAAATGTACTAATCTTTTTACAGATGGGCCCTGGTCTAATAAAATTAATTCCTCTTATTATTATGTTGATTGCGTCTGACATCATACTTATACGACTTTTAATATTATACTATTATAACTTCCCATCGTGCAATGCTGTTGTTGCTCTTATGTGGATTCAGTGCAGTTCTGCTCGGAATTGGTCTGACCGCAGACGGCACTGTCGCTGCAGTCTGTAGTTTGCGGTCTGCAGTCTGCAGCCACTTTCGGAATCATACCTTAATGCATATAAGTTATTATTTATGTCTTTTACGTACTTAGTTTGGTTGGTGTTTCATTGGAAGTTTCAAAAACTGTGTAAAATATAATTCTCTTTATTTTTGTTTATATAAGGAGATTATAGGAAATTATATTTCCAACAATTTTAGTTCCTACTGTTTTTGTCGAAAAGTTGAAAATGGCGGAGATATTAAGCAACAACCGTTCTCCTTTAAAATCAATATGGCGGCTAATGCAACCGCGGAATTCAATCGCGATTTTAAATTTACACTTTTATCTATCTCCTCTAAAGCTAAAAAATTATAAAATTTGGGGCAACCCGGAAACAAGATTCAATTCAATAATTATGCTCCCCCCACAACTTTTCAATATTTTCCAGCTTAACTCGGAAATTATCAACCGCATGAAAAAAAATTTAAAACGAAATTGTAAGAAATGATATTTGGAACAATTTTAGTTAAAAATGGCGTAGATATTGAACAAAAACAATTGCTATATAATCAATCAGGTCTTACGCTCGCGCCATTATCGCATACGTACTACCTTAAATATTGATTTTAGCCGAAAAAATTAAAGATATCAAAATTATGTAGAATTTAATTTTCTCCATTTTTGTATAGGTAGATTTTTGTCGTAAAGCTAATAATAAACGAGATAATTCAATAATTATTCTCAAACTTTCACTATTTTCCGCCATAACTCCGAAAAAATCGACCGCACGAAAAAAATTGTAATTTTGTAAGAACTTATATAAAATCAAATTTTCAACAATTTTTCAACAAAAGTTGAAAATGGTGGAGATATTAACCAAAAACAGTTCTCCTTTAGAATCAAGATGGCGGCTAACGCAACAGCGGAATTCAGTCGAGATTTTAAATTTACACTATTATTGACCCTCCCTAAAGATTAGAAAAATAAAATTTGGGGCAGCTCGTAATGCAAGGTCAAATGCTATCCCGACTGATGACGGTAACAATGAAAATAAATATCTATATTTCATTACAGACTAGGCCAAAAATCATTTAATAAGATTCACCAACCTGGAAAAACAAGATTTAAAAGGATTTGGCTAGACGACTTAATATTTGAACCAAAAAAAGAATAAATATAAAAATAAAATAAAAATTTTATTTTTAATTCAGTTGCAATGCGAAGGCAAAACAATCTTACTTTTCAATTAGAGCCATAGAGAACATTAGAGAACGTAGGCTTGTTCTCCATGGAGAACAAGCCTACGCTCTTTCCGATGAGGCTCCAATAAGAGCCGGAAATCGCGATTCAAGGGACTGGATTGCGCTCCGTATTCTAATGGAAATAATGGAATTAAAAATAAAATTTTTATTTTATTTTTACATTGATCTTTACTCCTTCGAGTAACTAGGTCCATTTTCTGTTGGAATTTACCAGCTGAACAGACGGGGTCGTGAATTGTAAGTTTTTTGAATTCCCTCTTGTCTTCTTCACTTCAGCATCCATTTGGCTTGCAAATTTTAAAAGCCTTGGAGGTGTTACCAAGGAAATGGACCAATAACTTTTCGATTTAAAAATCTTTTAGTAATATTTTAATATTTTCTAAATATTATTAATAATGCTATTAGGATCGAAAACTTCATCTCTTAGAATAAATATAGTTTTGTAGTTCAATTATAAGAATAATATCGAACAATAATTTTTAAAGATAAAATATACAGCGCTAGTCAAAAGTCCTCTTCCCCTCGCATCTTGTGAACGGTTATAATTATAATAGTGAAATTTGGAAGGAGGAAAAAAACAGACGTAGTCTTCTCAAATATTCATATCAGGCGACGTAATAGTGAGAGTTGGCGTTACAGAGCCACTTTGACCGATCATTTTAAAGGTTTGCAAGGTATCGAAAGTATCTATTCAATCACGCCAATTTTGGTTTAATTTCATATTTATTTAATTTATTCATCAAAATCAACTGACATCCAAACAAAATTGGTATGATTAAATAGGAATTTTCAATACCTTTCAAACGAGATATCAGTTGTCATAAGGTCTAGTTTAACATTATCGCTCAAAGTGTCTCTGTAACGTCATCTGTCGTTATTACGTCACCTGTCATGACTATTTGAGAAGTGTTTGTCTACGTCCTTTATTGCCTCCCTCCATATTTCACTATTCAAAGTAGATAAATAGTAGATGTAACCGTTCAAAAGATGCTAAGGGGAGGAGACTTTTGACTAGCACTGTATATTATATAATATTGTGTTATGGGTAAAGTTAGATATACGGGTAATTCTAGGATTACCCGGCTAAAGTGCAGAGTACTCACCCGGTTTTGGTGAAATAAATGCATGTAAAGCTGCTGGAATATTTTTGTAACTCCAAATGCCACAGTTGCTTGCCTTATAGATTATAATATTTAGTTCTGCAGTATTTATAGTTTTACTTTCCTTACTTCTGTAAAATGTGTATTTTTCTTAAATTAAGATATCTTTCAACAGTTACGGCTTTGTCATTACTAGTATACACCCAATTAAGCATTTGACCAAAAGGCAGAAGGTAGCATGTGTTTTACTCGAGTCAAGCCCGAAATTTAAACTATTTATATTATATTTCGTACTTACTATCGGATATTACCGATACCTCGCGAGTATTTCGCATTTTACCCGGGTAATCCTAGAATTACCCGTTTACCTAATTTTATCCGTAACATATACATTAGAAATGGCTTAAGATCTTAACACATAAATATGGTTTTTTAACTATTCATTAAATTGCACTAAGGAACTCTGATAAATAAAATTTACAGCCTGAAGTTTTTAGTTCATTGGCAAAATTCCAAAGCACCTATTTCGACAGTTCTGATTTATTTTTACTGCTTTATCAGCAGAAAGCAAATTACAATTAACTGCGAAGAATAATTTATCGGTCCGATCCCGTTGCAAAGAGACATCGGATTCTTTCATTTTAATTACCCTGTAAAGTAATTAGTTCATACGCGTTAATGAAGTCAAAGGCGATAGAAAACGTGTTAAAAGTAGAAATAAACAAATGCAACACGCTATAAATAATGTCGAGAGTAAAGCGAGCTAAATCAACTTCTTTTAAGCTATAAATATTCGATCGCATCAGTGAGAGACGTTAATTATCTTCGGGGGAATATTTATATGTCCACTCGGATGAAAATTTCAAAAATGTATCGGTTTTCTATGCAGATCAAGATTCTTATAAAACAAGAAGTACATAAATATAATATCTGTTGTAACTGTAATAAAATCTTAAAACATTCTTGTGATGTATATTTTTTTAAATACTTACTTTTGTTTCATTTATAGTGCAAATTAGAGTAGGGATTATTCTAGTAGGTAAGCCTACATTATATACAACAGGGAATTTATTGGCAGGGCTAACAAAGATATTTTCATCAGAAAGGATTTAAAATTATATGGGCTGTTGTTTTAACCCTCCGTTACTCGCACGCGGTGTGGGAGACCGGGCCTGTAAATAAATTCCTGTAACTCTGCTTGTAGTGGGGATTTTGAATGGCTACTTCGTATACTTCTTCAGTGGTCAATCAACTGTGGGTAAAGTCAGTTCGCAGTGTAAAAAATAGTACTGTCCTTTTGTTATTACGCAACACGGTCCCGTACACCGTGTGCGAGTATTTGTGCACCAATTTTTGTGTTTGGATCACACATCGATATTTTTAATTAGTAAGGTAATTTAAGATCTTTTCCTTATTTTCAATGTTTATAGATTAGTTTATTTATATTTATATATATAAATATAAATATATAACTTACCCAGAACCATCAGAATGAGGTTTAGGAAGATATGTGGTTTACCAACAGAACAAGTACCAGTCGTAACACCAGGAACTTCAGATCGCTGTGCTGTTTGTGATTGGAAGAAAAATAGAAAAACAAAGTTTTACTGCCAAATATGCTCAAAATATCTGTGTTTGGAACACCATTGTTCCAATGAATGTGACACCATTGTGTATTTCATGTTTTAAAAACGTTAATTAATTTTTATTACTTTTTTTGTTACTACAATTACTCTTTATTTTTAATTTTTTGTGTATTGAATTAAGATCTAAAGTTCTTAGTAAACAAATTTAACCATATTCAATTTTTTTTTCACTTCCAAAGTTTTTGTATATACATATAAATGGATAACAATGAAAATTATTAAATTTTTGATTAAAGTAATATAATGTGAACACAAACGCATATCTACAAAATTATATGATCATATATTCATTAAATAATTTAATCGTACACAATTTTGCAAAACAAAATAATTTTAAAACACTGCTGACCCATATTTTTGGACCCGGTCTCCTGCACCGTGCGCGAGTATCCGATCACAAAAAGTTGGCGCGAGTAACGAAAGGTTAAGAGATGAAGAAAGTGAAAAAAAGGGAAGTATATTAAAGTGTGTAAAAATATTTAATTTCCTTAGCTAAGCGCTTTCGACATATGTGTCATCATCAGAGCTAATGGTCAAAGTATATAAATAAGTACCGGCTACTTCGGGTTGAAGGTGTTTGCATTACGAACATTGGTCTGCATTCATCTGCCGGATGATGAAATAATATTTTTCTTTGATTAATTTATTTTAATTAAAATAATAAAACAGTAGGAACAACCACATAGACGTTACAAACATATAAATTTTGGTCATGGTACGGTATCACCGAACCATTTTTAAGTGATGCGAGCAGTTGACTGACAGTGATCACTGTTTTTTCCTCATTTTCGACACATTTTCCTCCCTCAGAGGAAATGGCTGCTGGACACAATTTACCGTTTCTGACTTGGAAAGCGCTAAACAAACTAAGAACCGGCGGAGGTAAATTCCTCACCAACCAGTAAAAACATATAATCCGACAGGTATTTTCCTCACCAAATTTAAGGGTTCCTATCAATCCGGTAGGTATTTTCCTCACCAACTCACTCAGGTAATAAAATAAAAATATAGATTTAATTTGGGATTGTATATTATGAAAGCATCCGAAATCCGAATAAAAGACATTAATTTCCTTACATTATAATAATAGTTTATAATATAGATAATATGTATTATACAAGACGTATAAATTATTATTTAATATTTACTATAATAAGACAGACACTTTACAAACTCCATTCTAGTCATTTGATTAGACTGATATCTTATTAATAAATTTTCTACATTTTTCAATTTCAGTTTAGCTTGTTTATCTTTGATATGTTTTACAATATGCAAACTTTAAATTTTAACATACGTATCTACCGGAACTTCTTTAAATTTTTCAAAGAAAATATAATATATGGATGGATGCGTATTACAAAACGATAAACTAAAATGCGAATGAAAAGATTCGCAAGCATTCGTAATACGAATAACACAAGAATTTGCCTCTGTCCACAAATATGGGGAGAATATGGCAGTTTCGTCATATAAGTTTCAACTAAATAATCGACATATCTATCTTAAATTTCATTTTCTGGTTTACATGACATTAAATCAAACACCAAACAAGCTAATACGTCTTCTGGTTTTATATGTAAGGCCAAAAGTATGTTTGAGCCACTTGCCTCCTACAGAATAATTTTTATATTCTGATTCAGGAAACCAAAACATTTCTATACCAAGCTTGTAGAAATTTACAACATGTATTTCAGTGTTCGGACACATTTCAATGATTGCATTATGTATAGCCTTTTCAAAATCTTCAAAAATGTTACTAGCATTAAACTCAATTTTGAGAGCTTTAAAAATTTCTGATTTTAACAAATAAAAAATATTGTAATTTTTTTTTGTTTGGCAGTAAAAAGTATATTAAAGAAATATAATGCCCATTAATTAGCCCAAGAAGAGTGAATAATTGCAAATAATATGTGGTACAGTAAGAAAATGTGCCATCCATATAATAAAATTCAATGTGGCTAAAAGTCTTATATTTGTTTCACAACTAATAGGTCTGGATCCCGCGTATGACAAAAAAGTTGATTAATAGCAAGTTGAAAATTTGTTAACAGCTTAAGGGTGTCTAGTTGAACAAACTTTGATATATGGGAACACTAGAACAGGGGACGTTTTAACTGTGGAACAGGTTAAAAATTTGGAACGGTCAGAACACGAAAACGGCATATTTATTTTGTCCGACAGAAGAGACTTAAACTCTCCGAACAGAAATTACACTCTCACGCAAAAATCAGACTGCTATTTATCACCTATCATAATTCCTGTGATTTGACATATTCTACATGTTCCACTCATTAAAACGCCCATGTGGTGATAAATAGCAGTCTGATTTTTGCATGAGATCTCTGTTCGGAGAGTTTAAGTCTGTTCTGTCGGACAAAATACATGTACCGTTTTCGTGGTCTGGCCGTTCCAAATTTTTAACCTGTTCCACAGTTAAAACGTCCCCTGTTCCAGTGTTCCCATATATCAAAGTTTGTTCAACTAGACGCCCTTAACCTATTAACAAATTTTCAGCTTGCTATTAATCAACTTTTTTTTCATTCGCGGGATTCAGACCTATAAATACAATTATCCTACTTTTGACACAGTTTATAAAGATAAAATTTTCCCTCTTGGTCTTGGTTATTTTTTGAGCCCACCTCTTCACAAATTCTTGAACCTCATCAATATTGGAAATAAGTTGACCAGGCATAATTTTTCGTCGATAATTATATATTTTTTCTTATGTAACTGACAACAATCATAGTAATTGTTTCAGACAAATTAGCTGCAAGCGCTTGGCGTATAATTTTTGCTGGTTTTTCAATAATATTCTCTTTGGCTTTATAGACCTGGATCCTGCGTAAGAAAAAAAAGTTTATTAATAGCAAGCTGAAAATTTGTTAATAGCTTAACGGTGTCTAGTCGGACAAACTTTGATGCACGGGAACACTGGAACAGGGGAAGTTTTAATTGTGGAGCATGATAAACGTGTCGTCCTGACAAGTTTATGATTGTGAAAAATAGCAAGTTGTTTTTAAGTTTATTCAATAGCCAACGTTATATAATATATGAAAAAATGTTTGTCCGACAAAAATGTTGGGCATATTAACGAGTCCGACACGTAGAACATGTCACTATGTTGGTGATAAATAGCAGTCTGATTTTTGCATGAGAGTTTAATGAAAGGTTAAAAAATCAATTGAAAGTTCTGTCCGACAAAATTAATGGGAAGTTTTCGTAGTCCGACGTTCTAAACATGTAAGATATAGACAAAAATATTGGTGATAAATAGCAAGCTAATTTTGATTTTTTTGTGTAAAAATTATATTTTCTAACGCAAAAAGTTATATGTCGGACAAAAAGTTTGGGAAAATCCAAGGAAATAAATAAAAAATCATTTTTTCAGAATGACTTAGTCGCATATTGATAAAGCTATTTTAGTTGTATATTATTATTTATATTCACATACTTGCACATGTATATACATACATGAAAACTCCAAAAACAGTGAGGTAAGTATCAATGCATGTATATATTGCAAAAAGATTATTTTTTGTGTGGAATTTGTTCTAGATATTCTCAAAATGGTAATAAAAAAATGTTCTAGAACATATTAAAGCAACGACTTACGGTTTCCTTATTTTGCGTAGGAGCATCAGAAAGTATGGAAAATTTAAAAATCTTACCCTGTAAAACGACGTTGAAAAATGTGAAGAGTGTAAAAATTCGGTGTTTATAAGCATAGACGTAAGTATGTGTATGTAGAAGGCTGCATTATTTGTCGGTCTGACATTTTGTACTCTGTACAAATTATTATTTGAAAGCACATGGTCTCTGACTATCTGTTTGCCTCGTGTGTTGGAAATTAAAATTTATATTAACTATGGAGTGTTTTTGTGTTTATTTTTGAGTGTGAACAGTTTAAATTTTAAGCCATCAAATAAAAAAGTGAAACAATTCAACGGAACATTTTTGAGTGAATGTCGAACATTTTACAAAGTTCGTATTTACAAAATTATATTGGATCATTCTTCGTGCTATAATGCTTTTTGAGTTAAAAAGGGCTTCATTGAAGAAGGGTACCTAAATAAATTATTTATTAAAATTGTATATCGTAATTTTTCTCAAATTTCTAAAAATGAAATATATAATGTAATATGTCACATGGCTAGAAATAATTAGCTGCCAAAGTAAATCGATTAGTTTAAATTTGAAATTACGATTGCAATTTATTATGAATTATTGTCAAAAGTGACATTCTTAAATGGCAAAGTATTCATAGACATATTATTAAGGGTAGACAGGGAATACAGACCAAACAGTCTGTCGGTGGTCTATCTATCTCTTTTAACCAAGCAATCCCGCGCATGTGACAGACAAAGATGGCATAATATTGGCGTTACACCGGTTACACCTCGATGCACAGAGTGGCCCATATTTTGCTTAATCTACTAGTTAGAATGTATTGCAGTAAGGTAACTAAATGATGTTGAGATAAATCGAAAGATATCGATTTTAATTGATTGTAGGTACTTTTGACATAAAATAATCACCCATTATTAAAATTTCAAAAATTATTTTTTTAAATTGTCCGACTAATAAATCTACCTTTAATTTTTTCCGACAAAAGTCATTCTTTGTAAGGAATAATTTACTTAATTAAATTTCGTTTTTGTCGGAAAGCTATTTATCACCAGCATTTTTGTCTATATCTTACATGTTTAGAATGTCGGACTACGAAAACTTCCCATTAATTTTGTCGGACAGAACTTCCAATTGATTTTTTAACCTTTCATTAAACTCTCCTGCAAAAATCATACTGCTATTTATCACCAACATAATTCCTGTGATGTGACAAGTTCTACGTGTCGGACTCGTTAAAATGCTCAACATTTTTGTCGGACAAACATTTTTTCATATATTATATAACGTTGGTTATTGAATAAACTTAAAAACAACTTGCTATTTTTCACAATCATAAACTTGTCAGGACGACACGTTTATCATGCTCCACAATTAAAAATTCCCCTGTTCCAGTGTTCCCGTGCATCAAAGTTTGTCCGACTAGACACCATTAAGCTATTAACAAATTTTCAGCTTGCTATTAATCAACTTTTCTTTCTTATGCGGGATCCAGGTCTATTACGTTTACAATAGTTAGAAATAATTTTTCGATCTAACTTCTGACAATCTGGTTCATGATTATGTTGTAGGCTACTACTAGATATTGTAAAAGTTGCACCAATAGTAAAAAATTTCGCACTACAAGTTGTTTTATCCTCCGGAACACTTCTTCACTTTTTAAAACTTTCACTTTATAAAAAATAAAATTTTCAAATACCACTACCGTGTAAGGTTTACCGCGATCACTTTCTATTAAACATGCCATTTTTGTCAAAATTCCAATTGGGACTAAAAATAATATAATATAATTAATTAATTAATTGTTATAGGTACCTACTGTAATTTAATAGTAGATAAATAATTCAATTGAATGCCTTTTAGTAAAATCTACCTGAAATAACTGAAATAACCATTTCGGTCTTGGTGAGGAAAATACCTGTGGGATTATGACATACCCTTCTAAACGCAGGTAAAAGATTATTTTGGTGAGGAAATTACACCCGCCGCCGGTATCTACTATCATGCACAGAGATGAGATAGACCTGCACAAAAGAACACTTAATCATAGCAAATGACATGGCCATCTATGTTGCCAACCAGTGGAAATACAGAATTTAAATTTGTTGGTGTTCTGGACACGGAAAGTAAGTAAGTATTCTTGAACATCGTGCAAAATTTTTTATACGCTTTGTTGGTTTCCCCAAGGTGTTTAATTTTTTCATTTTTTAATGAATTGATAATTTAAATACTTTGGTCTTATGAAAAGTTTCCCTTTTCTAATTTAGTAACTGATTCAGCAATATTTACAAAATTGGTTTGTATATGTGCCAAATTACTTTATAATAACGGTTTTTTAAAACATTCACACATTTTTTTTATAACACCTGAGCTTTCGAAGCCCCGAGCATTGAGCTATTCCCCATCTAGTTATCACAGGTTCAGGTGGTAAAGGCACATTAGGTTTAAATGATTTTGAACTCATTTTTACTATTAATCCACTTTTTCAGAATAATTGATTAAGTTGCACTTTCTTTTGGCATTATCAAACACTTTTGATTAACACTTAAACAGAACTTTACCATTGATTGAATACACGGATTTAGTACACGTGTATTCAATCAACGACTTTTCAATTAATTAATTAATTATTGAATCAATTTGTGTTTTGCTAATAAAAATTGTGGTAATTTGTTATTTGTTAAGCTTTCGGGGAAAACACTATTGATTTATGATTTTATTTAATGCTGCCGGCAATCAACTTATCGCATTAATGTCCATTAGGGCCTATTGTCATATTATGCTAATACCAACTTTATCAATTGCATTACTTGTGTCCTCAGATGTTTGTCCATATTGTGATATATTTGAAAATATGCACTTTTATTAAATGCATATGCACTTATACAATTTATCCAAAATATATGCACTTAATATGCATTTTGCATATTTTCCGAGCTCTAACGATTAATTTATATTTTATATAGTGGAACTGTAACTTGGTTTAATACTTAGAAAATTAATATTAATATGTAACCAATATTTAGATTCTGTTAACATATTTTTTAAGGAGCTAATAATGTTCAATGCAGCTCAGTGGTTCCCTTCTATTTGTACCCCACTACAATCATTTGAGTTTTGTATTCCTCATCCAACCTGGTATAACAACCTGGTATAACAAATAAAATATTGTATTGTCTATCAAGAATTTTAGATTTATCAATAAAACGTGTTTTCACACAAAAATACAATTCCAGTTATAATATACAATTAAACTATGTATAAAAAAGTATAAAAACTTATTTTTTGTAAAAACTATGTATACATATAGCTTCTACTTGGTTTAGATTTTAGATGGTGCCATAAATTTTAGCATTATGTAATTTCCATTAAGAGCATACAGTAGCGCGTCATCAATATAACTACAGGATAGAGTATCATACCTTTTTTCGTAAGGTCTGCGAAAGTTTGGCAACAGTGGAAATCTTTGACATTATCTACGATCAATATTTTGACAATTATACTCATAAAGATAACAGAACAGATAAGAGAAAATCAAACGCAGGTTTGTCAAAATAACAGTGATTATTTCATTCATAGGAGATTCTGACCAATAGAAAACTACAGAAATAAAAATTAAACTGATAATTTTTGATAATATACCGTCGTCAAGTATATTACGTCAGATGCCTTTCGTTGCTACGAAAAAATACATTCAGTGACATTAATGACAATTAATGTTTTAAAAATTATAAAAGTGATGACTTTCAACCGTCAAATATTTATAACAACTGTGTGTTTAATTGTACTAAGTTGTACTTACACAAATAAATTACAATAAAATTTTGGTTTTGAACAGTATTATTCATGAAATAATCGCAACAAATTGCACTCGATCTCTAAAATTATTATCGAATTTTTGCCCTCGTGACACTTTGACATAATTTCACTCCCCCCCCCCCCACACACACACACACACACATGCTCGTATCAACCCCAGCTCCGGGGGACATGTGTGTTCCAATGGAAAAGTGGAACCCACATGTCCGAAGATCAAACCAGTCACACCCCGTAATAGAGTGGTACCTATCTGACCCCCAAGCTATACCTCCACCCCTCCCCATCGAAGGACATACCGAATGGGGAGGCGTTGACCTTAACGTTACTTTGGATGCCCTGGGTAATGGGACATCCTTTGTATTACTTCATGTGGTTAAGCCACCTGGTTTTAGGGGTAGCTAGAAGAGCTTTTCTGCCTATTAATGACTAAATTAATTTTTTTCTTTACTTTGGACTTGTGTTCTAAAAAAAAATGTGTTCCGGACATCAAGGCACCTATCTAAATTGGTGTCTCGCTGTGCAGACCGTGTGTGCTCGGTCACTCAGCCGGCGAATTGGCAAAATAAATTTTGTTCTCCTCGACGGCTGAGCGCCCGAAAGGTGTGGCCATCAAGCCCACGTCTGTCGGTACGTGACCTCGATGGTCACATTCCGCGGCTATGATCCATTTGACCTAGCTGAAGGGTACTTAGTGCCTGAAGAGCGACATTTGTCTTTCTATATCATGTGGCTATCTCAATTTTTCATTCTTAAGGGTTTCCTCTATATCCAGCTAACTGCTGTCTAGGCCGTCTATGTACCGTTCTTTGGTTTTCGTCGTAATTAGTCAATTCTTTTAATAATCTGCTAGGATGGTTCGTGATATTATTAAATATTTCTTGTGCTTTTTCGTCTATCATTCTCAGGACTTTCTTTTGTTGCGTATGTCCAAATACGTATCTTAATGGGACATATCTAGGTATATTCAGACCTTCTCTGATCATGTGGTTTTGGATGGTTTGTATTTTTTTCTTGTTGGTATTACGCGTGTGTCCCCATGCGGCTGAGGCGTATGTTAGTGTTGGCAAAATTATACAATTTGCCATCCTAATCTTTGTCTTAAATCTCAGTTTACTCTTTCGACCTATTAGCGATGAGAGTTGACTCCTAAGGGCTTTAGCTTTGTTGATTGTTTGTTTTACGTGTTCTGTAAAGGTCAGCCTTTTGTCTAACATTACGCCTAGGTATTTGGCTTTATTTGACCATTAAATTTGGGTATCAAATAGGGATAGTACCTCATTTGCCCTGCCTCTTCTTTTTTGGTACATGACGGCCTGTGTTTTGTCAGGATTGATAGCTATTTTCCACTGCACACACCATTCTTGTAGTCCATCAAGAGCTCTTTGTAGATGTCTTGTTGCAAAATCTGGGTGGGTACTGCTAAAAGCTATCGCTGTATCATCTGCGTATAGACTTAGCAACGATCTGGGTTCAGTTGGGGTGTCTGCCGTATATATGGTATATAGATATGGCGACAACACTGCCCCCTGTGGTACACCAGCCTCCATGTTCCCAACTTCGGACAGGGTTGGCCCTATCCGAACTCTGAACCTCCTGTTGGCCTCTGAACTGTGCTTCAGATATTGTTCCGATTGCTTCAGATTCTTCTTTTAGCCTAGCTAATATGACCCGCTCTGCGATTTTGCTTAATGCTGGTAACAAGCTTATCGGTCTATAATTCTGTGGAAATGTGCCATTTCTTCCTGGTTTTTCAATCATGATTACGTGAGCCTCTTTCCATCTGTCAGGAAAATGCCTTAGTCTTAAGATGTTATTTATTATATTTGTTATGAACACTATGGCTTTTCCTGGCAGATTTTTCAGAGCTCTGTTCGTAATCTGGTCCGGTCCTGGAGCTTTTTTGGCATTAGTACGCTTGATCAGTTGTCTGACCTCTTTAGGGGAGCTGTATGTAATACCTATAATGCTCTTTCTTCTTTTTAGAATTCTACATCTTCGTTTGACTTCTTCTGTGGAGTCTAGATCTTTATCGGGATGATAGTTTTCCCTACATTCTCTTTCTAGCGTGTTTTTCATTACTTCCGCTTTGTCTTCTTCTGTGTAGACAATTCCATTTTCACCGTGTAAAGGAAGAATTGGTTTTTTATATTTTCTTAGTATTTTAGATAGCTTCCAGAACGCGGATTTATTTGGGTTTAGTTGCTGGATATAGTTGTCCCAGTTTTCATTTCGATGATCGTCTAATTGTTTTTTGACTTCCCTATTCAACTCATTAGCCATCCTTTTGTCTTCTGGGTTTCTTGTTCTGTTGGCTCTTCTTCTTTCCCTGTTTTTCTCGTTTATCAGTTCTTTCAGCTCATTGCTGATTTCCCTGAATCTTCCTTTTGTTGTTGGAGTTTTTTCTTCTGTGGTGCTGGTCTCGATAGCGTTTTGTATCGTTTTTTCTAGATGTTTGACGCATTCCTCTGGTTCTTCTTTTGTATTTATTGTTGGTATTGCACCAATTGTTTCACTTACTATTCTTTTGTAGTTTGGCCAATTTGTTCGTTTTTTCTTATAGGTTTGCAAGTTGTTTGTTTCTACTGCTCCCAGGGTCAGTATAATTGGGTTGTGATCTGAGTCACCCTCATTCATTGAATATATTTCGTATTGTTGACCTACATTTTGTAGAATTGCTATGTCTAGGAATGTGGGAAGACTGTTTCGACCATGGAAGCATGTAGGTTCTATGGGTCCCGCCACCATGGTGTTTGGTCGTTCTTCGAGATAGCCACACAATATTCTTCCGTTGCGGTTTGTTTTTCTATCGAACCAGTTCGGCGATCTTGCGTTCAGATCTCCTACAATGATAGAGGGCTCTACTGTGTTTAATATGACATTCAAGTCTTCCTTGAAGATTGGATCATTTGGTCTAACATATGCTGAAACAATTTTCAGCATATCTTTTCCTGTCTTGATCTTCACTATGGTGGCTTCCATAGTGATGAGTCCGTCTGGTGTAGGAATTATTTGGTGTTTGATTCCTTTTTTCACCAGAATCGCCGTGCCTCCTGATGTGGCTGTGTAGTCATTTCTATAGACATCATAACCTGGAAATTTTGTTTTTGTTTTTTCCGTTATCTTAGTTTCTTGTAAGGCTATGATGTCTAGTTCGAGTCTGTTGGAAAACTCGTCCAAGGTGTTAATTCTCTGTTTTAGCCCATTTGGATTCCATGACCCAATACGCAGATCGCCCAACCGATTAGTTAGTTCTGTTTACACCAATATTGCCCATTGCACTCACTACATTGGCCATCCTCTCGAACATCAACATAAAGTTTTTCATCTGTTCGTTTACAATTGCTATGAGATTTGCCGTTTCGTTGTCCTGTTTAGATTCATCTGTCTTCTTTGTTATTTGTGCGTAGCTTTTGTTGGTACTTCTGTCTGTAGGTGCATGTTCTTCTGTTCTGTTTCTTGTTTGTGCCTGTGCGGTGTATGTTTTTCTTTTTGGTGCTTTGGAGCATCCTCTGTAATTAGCAGTGTGGGCGCCACAGTTTGCACACTTTGGTTCGGTGTTCCTGCCCTTTGTGCACTCGCTGCTAATGTGTGATCCGCCACACTTAACGCATTTAGTGCCACAGTGAGGGGCTTTAGATCCATGGTAGGATCTTTGGCAGTTATAGCACTGCATAACTTCTGTATTTTTTCTTATTTCTTCTTCGATATATATTTTCATGTAACAGAGAGTTGTCAAACTTTTCATTTTTTCTTTATCTTCTTCGTTTATTGTAACTAAGAAAAGTGGCAATTTTTTCTTGTCTTCCTTCTTGGAGATCATATTTGTAACTTTAATCGCCGTGATTCCGTTTTTGTTTAGTTCTTTTTGTATATTGCTTGTTTCTGTTGTTTCATGTAATCCTCTGATTACTAATCTTGTGGTGCGTTCTGAATCTATTGGATAAGCGATGTATTCAATAGGGCTTTCAGGGTTCTTTGTATTTTGTTCTTCAAGTATCTTGATCATTGCTAGGTACCCTTCTCTGTTATTTGTCTGGATGACGATTGATCTTCCGGATTTAGCGAATTTATTCGCGGATCCGATTCCCCTTTCTGCGGCTTTTTGTAATATCTCTTGGCTTTTTCCTATTGATTTGAGGATAATGGCCGGTGGTTTGGGTGCAGCCTTCGTTGGTTGTTCTTTTTCTGTTGTTGTTACAGTATTTGGTTTTTGTGTTGGTAGTTTCGGAATATCCTTTTTCGATTTTTCTTTTTCATTTTCGTTTTCAGTCTCCATTTCTATTTCAGTGTGTTGATCATTCTCTTGTTCATATTTCTTTCTTAGCATGCCTCTGGCTACGCATGCTTCTTCATTTCTCTTTTGTATTATTAATGTCTGCTTTTCAGCAGCGCTAATATTTTTCGGTTCTTCTTCTGTGACGTTTTTTTCTGTCATTTTGCCTTTTTTGTTTTGTTTTTTCTTCTATTGCTGCTGGGCTGTCCATTCAGCATTGTTGTTTTCCATTTCAATCAAGTTTACGTCTTCCCTTTTCATGCATATTTGTTAGTTCTTCTGCCGTTGTTTGCTTCTGCTTTTGTTTTTCAGCTTGCGTCGGTTTTTCGTTCGATTATTTTGATATTAGCTTTTCTTTTTCCGCATTTTTGTCTATCGTCTCAAGTAGCTTTTGAGTTAGTTTCTGTATTTCTTGATCTTTGCCGGTTATTTTCTCTTCTAGTTTGGCCATTTGGAACTTGTTTTCCTCTTGCATCTGATAGATTTGATTCATTAGGCGCTTATTTTCCGTCTCCATTTTTTTCATCTGTTCAGTCAATGTGTCCAATGATCGAACTAGTTCTTTATGGTATGTGTCCATTTCTTTGGCTCGTTTAATTTGTCCTTTGTCTGAGCGCTTCCTAAGGAATTAAGTCTTTTTCTTGTCTCTTTTTGTACGTTGCTTATATTTGTACTATTTTCACTGATTTCATCTTCGCTTTCACTTATTTCATCCTCGCTAGCATTATTATGGGAAATATCTTTGGATATATTACTATTACTAGATATGGAATCAGTAATTACTGTTACTATGCTACCAATAGAATCTGTAGAATTAGCTTCATTTAGAAATTCAATGTTTGCAATATCTATTTTCGTTTTATTTGTTTGTGAATTATTTATTATTTTTAATTTGTCTGATGGACCTAATTTTGTTTTTAGTTTATTGTTATGGGTTGAATTTACTTTATTTGTCTTATTTAATTTCGAATTTTCTAAATCATTAGCTAATTCGTCATCTGTCAATTCAGGCAAGATTTCAAAAATATTATTGTCTATAAAATCATCTAAGGTACTTAGATTAGTCGTCATCCGGTGTCTGGAAGGATCTTTCGTGGGCCAAGAGCCCCTTTCCGTCCTGCTGTTTAGCACTTTACACTGCCAGTCTAGTTTTTTTTTTTGTCCGTCACTTATAAACACAAATAAATTAGTTAAATTAGTTTATATTTATCACGTTAGTTCGTCAGTTTAAAGCCACGATTTTCTTCATCAAATTCACTATTTTCTTATATAATGACACACTTTTATTATTAAAAAAGTTAATTTTTCTGAGAGCAGAATAAGTTCGAAACTATCAGTTTGACGTTTATTTGACGTCTTCTCCCCTTTGACTCCCCTTCGACTCGTGAAATTAAAACTGTCAAAGTTTCACTCGGGAAAAATTCGATAATTTTAGAGCTCTGGTGCAATTACTACTGACAATTTCTCTATGTTGCCTAATTAGTTAACGGTTATAATATGTTCGATTTCTTGTTAGAAATAAAAAAAGTGTAGTAGGTCCAAAATGACACAAAATCTAGGCATAGGATGAAAAAATTTATTTGAAGAAAGTTATTTTTTTTTGTTCTTCTTAATGGCGGTGCAGGCTCGTTTTTTTAATATTGTATTTAATTGCAAAGTAATTTCCACATACTAATATATTTATCAAATTGGGCTCTGTACCGCCATTCTTTATTACGAATATGTGTGCCAAATATCTCGACAAAATATTCAAAATTACAGCCGCAATCTTGGACCGCATTCGTTGCTACCTGTTGATCGCTACTGTTGCCTCGAATACGCTAGTTAAAATATTAATTTTAGACTTTTCTGCTCCATTTAGAACCTATTAATTTAGAATACATTATATTAAATTGATTTAAAACAGAATTAAATTTGTATAACAAAAAATAAAAGTTAAGGTTTTTTAGTACATAATTCTGAGTTTACTAGATTATCATTATCGGTAGTATAATAATTATATAAGAGCTTTGTTATTTGTACCCCTTTGTGACATAGTGTGACACTTAGACAGTTTTAATTTTACGACATGAAGGAGAGTGAAACTATGTCAAAGTTAGGGCAAAACAAATCGGTAATCTTTAAGGGCTCGAGAGTAATTCAGTAAGATCATTTCATGAATAAATTTGTATTTTTAAATCATTTTAACTAAAATTTTATTGATATCTTTGCCTGAATATTTGCTAAACCTGTTTATTGTTATTCTTTGTCACAAGTTGTAAAACACTAATGCCACTCAATGAATTTACTGCGTAGCAACGAAGGGCATATTTATACTTGACAATGGGAAATTATCGAAAAAATTGTCAACATTAATATCACAAAAGAGTGAGAATAAATTGACAATAATGCGACAATTTTTCAAAAACTTGATGCCTGGCAATATACACGCGAGCTCGCAGGGCTCGAGTGAGAATTGCCGAATGGAAACAAGTTTAAGAAGAGAATTGAAGCATTACTTCCTTTTTTATTATTAGTATCGTATAATATTCGTCAGAATATTTTTTAATACTTACACAGCACAGTTTTATTCATGAAATAATCTTACTCAATTAAATTCGAGCGCTTAAAATTTATGTAGTCCTCGTGACAATTTGACATTAGACGCAGAACTGAAAGTTTATTATGGTTCGTTTTCTTAAATGTCACAGTTAGGCCAGGGTAATAAGACAAAAATATACCCTGTTCGTGACACTTCAGCAGCCAGGGTATTGAAGCGTTTTTTCGACAGGTAATACCTACAGGAACAAATTATAACTATTTCCTGCGTAGGATCTGGCGGCCATTTTTATTCATAAACAACTAATTGTCAAAAAATGGCATTTTCCTTTTTTTTTAAATCAACGGAAAACAGTGAAACTTATTTTTTTAGTATAAATATCTTCGAGGTTATGGAAAAAGCTTTAAAATGACGTATTACAAAGTTTGATATACTCATTTATTGTTAATATAATTGCGAAAAAAGGTCGGAATTGCAAAAAATAATATTTTCTCAATCACTGTTGTAGAAATTAGTGTACAGCTTTGAAATTTTTGTCAAATGAGGGTTCTTTGGTGCTTAATATGTGATATAAATTTCATAGAGATTCATTTAATCATTTAAATTTTATTTAAATTGTTTATCCCAGAGAGCATTTTTTTGCATTAACATAAGTCACAAAATATGACCTTAGAACCATTCCACAGGTGTCAAATGAAATAACATGAGCTACATTTTCAACATGGTTTAAAAAGGTGAATAAATAATGCATTTATTAGTAACAAATAATTATGCAAAATTATAGTCAATTTTTCTTTATAAACTTTTTGAATAACTTTTTCCAAAAAAATTAACTTTTTTACCGTTTTAAGTGCACAACTACCAAGTAATATTATCTATATTATAATTGATAAAAAATTGTAATAAATATGTATAATTTCTTATACATATAACAAAATAAAATGTTTATAAGGAAAGATTTACGATACTTTTGCATAATTATTTATTACTAATAAATGCATTTTTTTATTCACTTTTTTTAAACCAAGTTGAAAATATAGCTCATGCTCTTTCATTTGACACCTGTGGAATGGTTCTAACGTCATTTTCTTCTGACTTATGTTATTGCAAAAAAATGCTCTCTGGGATAAACAATTTGAATAAAATTTAAACAATTGAATGAATCGCTTTAAAATTTTTATCACATATTAAGCACCAAAGAACAAAAATTTCAAAGCTTTACACTAATTTTTACAACAGTTATTGCGAAAATCATTTTTTTTGCAATTCCGACCTTTTTTCGCAATTATATTAACAATAAATGAGTATATTAAACTTTGTAATACGTCATTTTAAAGCTTTTTCCATAATCTCGAAGATATTTGTAGTAAAAAAAAAACAATAAGTTTCCCTGTTTTCCATTGATTAAAAAAAAGTGAAAAGTGTCATTCTTTGACACTTAATTGTTTATAAATAAAAATGGCGGCCAGATCCTACGCCGGAAATAGTTACAATTTGCTCTTATAGGCATTACCTGTCGAAAAAACGCTTCAGTACCCCGGCTGTTCAAGTGTCATGGAAAAAACATTATTACCCTGGACTAAGTTGTTACAACTAGGAAACTCGTAATTAAACAGAAACAATCTATCTAAAAATTATTCCCACTATAATAATGTACAGTAGAAAATTATCACTGTAATAATAATCTGATTAGACAGAATTAAACACGTGATTAAAAATCTAACTAAACGATTGGAAATTCATTACAAAATAATCGCTGTAATTTTTATTCTTCTAGGTTTCTATTGGTCAGAATCTCAATGAATGAAATAATCAGTATACTTTCTTTTATTTGAAAGCTTAAATTCACTGTTTTATAGATTTAATTTTGTAAATATAGTTACTCGTTTTTAATTAAATATTAATGTTAAAAACGGTAGCTTTCTTTTAAATTTATACTAAATAAACAATAATTCATTTACCTAGTGTACTATTTCTATTTACTTTCCGAAGACTCTTAAACGGCTTATGGTCTGGTCAAATTAACTTCTAAAGGTATTTCTAGAAGCTAAATATTGTTGAAATTTAGCAAACACTTGAATTGAACAGACAGAACCGGAATGTTAACTAAATTTTTATTTAAATTTGAAGGTTTTTACACTTCCTAGATTTTAATACCCCAAATTATTGATTTTTCTGGTACGTTTAAATTACTGAAGGTTGACTGTAACTTCTTAAAATTGTTTCTTTTTTACCCTGAAAGTTGTTTTTACTAGCTCACCTGTTCATCATTGCTCATGTTATCTATATAAATATCTTCTGAAATATTTTCTTTAACCCTTAAATGCCCGTGAAATGAAAATAACCATAAATGCCCATGTGGGGTCTCCTAGGGACCCCACTAAAATTTTCAATTTAGTAACGTCATTTAGCACTGACTAAAAGGAAAACACGGTTAAAAATAATTTTAAGCATATTTGAATAATTTTTATTTATTTTTCATACAAAATTAACGGCTTTTCTAGAAACAAATTATTTTCAATTC
The DNA here is from genome assembly GCF_917563875.1 of Diabrotica virgifera virgifera. NCBI lineage: Eukaryota > Metazoa > Arthropoda > Insecta > Coleoptera > Chrysomelidae > Diabrotica > Diabrotica virgifera. The sequence goes on along the minus strand of NC_065448.1, from coordinate 108,847,385 downwards.
GAACAAAATTAAAATTAAATAATAATATAAGCATATAACTTTTAGTTGCAATTTTTACATACAATAGTTTTTTCTTCTCTTCTGTGCACCTGGCATATAAATTTTTTGCAAAAAGAGCAAACGGTATTCACTTTTCTGTCACAGTTTCGCGGACACTGGTAACAACGAGCACGTTTCTTAGCTGAATGGACGGATTGAGTTGCAACTTCGGTAGTTGGGTTTACCATTGGTATGCCACAATCTTTTAGAGCAGATTTTACATAGGCTTTATGTTTTATATATTTCGCTCTTTTTTCCATGTTGTTTCGAGCAAGCTCAGCCCCTAATTGTAACAGGAAAATACGTCTTCGTGAAAAATTATTTTTCTTCCAATCAGGATTTTTTTCAATGTATAAAATATAGGCATTTAGTGCACATATGTCTATAATATTCATAAAGAGCCTGAATGGCCAACGAGCAGTTCTTCTTTTACAGGAATATTCCCTAATCAGTTTGTCGGCATTATCAACACCACCCTTGGTATTATTATAGTCTAAAATCATCAAGGGTTTGTTTTGAGAGTCTTGACAAATTATATCACTATCGTGTTGACTTGAAAGAAGATGTACCATCCTGTGTATTTTAGGTATGTACGAAACCATAGCTAATTCTTTAGTAAAAGCAAATATTGACGACTCCGCAGGTCTTTTTGTCAAACTTAGTTGTGGTGGTGTATCAGGTTTATTTTTGCGGACGGTCCCAAGTAAAGTAAGGTTTTTAGATAAAAGATATTGAGCAAGAGGAACACTGGTAAAAAAGTTGTCAGTTGTAATTCCTCTCCAACTGCCATGATATGGTTCCACCAGATCTTTCACAACACGAAATCCCTGATTTTTCTCTATTGTACCACCTGGTAGTTTTCCAAGGTACACCTGAAGTTTTGATAAATAAGATGTTTTAACATCCGCGGCAGCCCAAATTTTTATCCCATAGCGGCAAGGTTTTGATTTTATATATTGTCTAAAAGGACACTTTCCTCTAAAACTCACTAACTGTTCGTCAACGGTTATATGTTCGTATGGTTCAAAGGCTTTGTCACAGTTAGAGACGAACATGTCCCAAATTACTCGTATCGCCGCTAACTTATCCTGTTCCTTCCGCTCCACCCTGGTCACTTTGTCATCAAACCTCAAGAAACTCGATAATTCTTCAAATCGGTTCCTAGCTAATGCGGCTGTAAAAAATGACCGGCGTATTGAGGTGTCTGTAGACCATATCTCTCGTGTCGATTCTTTCCCACACCTTAAAGCACCAGCTTTGATAAGTGCTCCTAAAAAGCTATCCAGTTCATTGTTGGTAAGTACCGTCCACTCTTTTTTGTTATTCGGATGTTTTTCGTTCCACTCTTGATAACGCCTAACAGCTTCTTCATTAGTATGAAGGCATACGACATTCTTCATCTCTTCGGTCAAAAATAAATTGAAATAGTCTAAAAACGTGTTGGAATTTTTACTATAGTTTGTTAAGCCTGGATGTACATTTATAATATTTTTTTGTTGCCTCTTGGATCTCACGAAAGGTAGGCTATTCCACTGCATTCCAGATTTGGATGTATATGTTGGACCACTAACCTCACTAATATTATCGTCCACTTCGGTAGGTTCTGCATCTGATTCCTCGTCACTGTTGACTTCTAAATTGTCCTCAGTTTCCGAAACATTTTCCTCAAAAACATCTTGCTCTTCGCTATCTGATTCGTCGGTAATCTCATACTCGAAATCGGAGTCTGCTATCCCTTCTTCTATATTTCGGATAATTTTTTCATGTTCTTGGTCGCTTATTGTCCATTTTCATTCTCTTACGGTCCATTTTTCAATGTAAACTGACGAAAAATGTTAAAAATAATAAAAATATTCTGGTGCCTCTAAATGCCCAATCGGGGTCACAGCGAGACCCCACTTATCTAAATCTCTCTTACAGACCACTGCACCTCACGAATGTTCGTGGTATACTAACAGAAAACGTAGGAGACACGTCCACACAAATACCTGATTGCGCGGTTGCCAAATGTTTCAAATAAAGATATTATAGCCAAAAATGTATGTCTGTGGTCCCATAGTGACTCCGATTGGGCATTTAAGGGTTAAGCTGTATAATATGTTTGGGCGCATATGAAATGCCTCCCGAAGAAGGGTTTCTAACCTGTCGCTAAAATGGTCATATACGAATTGCCTCCCAAGCTCTAAATAAATTACATGCTTCTAATCTTTACGTGAAGGTGAGACGTTGCCACATCCTCGTCCCTTTGTAAATTTTAGGCAAAATTGGTATTTTGTTCTTTAAAATTTATTTTATTTTCAACCTTTATGTATTAAACATTAATGACACTACATATAGGCAGTATTTATAAATTTCAACTAACTTATACATATATAATTAGTTTTATAACCATAATATATAATAACCATTATTTTTTGTTATTAATAATATTTGACAAAAAATACAAAAACATAATAAGTATTTATAGATTTATTAAAAATAACATCACAAAAAACTTATTTGGAAAATATTAAAAAATGTGTGTAGAAATATAAAATTACAAAATATTTTTCCTAAATTTATATGATACTACTTTGACAAATTCTAATCTTTTATTTTAAATTTCCTTAATTCTAAAATTTTTTCATTTAGAAAGTTTATTTTTGCTGTACTTTCCGCAACAATTTTTTTTGTTGTCGAAACATAATTCATTTTAATATAGGTATTTATTTGAAATTGTAAAATTATATCAATAAAATTATTAATGTTAGGATGAGGGCAGTAGAAAGAAGAATTATACTTGGAATGAAAACTTTATCATGGGTTTGTGGTTCTTTGTAAGAATGAAGAGTGCTCAGCCCAAAGATGTGGAGGAAATGTCGAATTTTCAGATATGTAGTTATGCATTAACTGCATTAAGAATTTAAAAAATTAAAATAGATAGTACCTATTTAAATTATGATCTGGCAACATTGTGTCATTATACAGAGATTAAATAGACAAAATAGCAGCCTAAATGATTAACGAAACGGAGACATTTCGATTGTACCTGGGAGGCATTTCATGTATGAAAATATTTACCTAAAAAAGTGGGAGGCATTTCGATAACGCCGATATGTTTAACTGTTATTCTTGAACTTTTCGTTGTTTTGAGGTAACATCCATGACATACGTTATTTTTTATCAACATCTTTTCTCGAGATCCCCTCCATATCTCTTCCGTATCTACTACAGGCGATAAGTTCTTTATTCGTGTGCACCTACAGGATGACCTTGTTTTCCTCCCCTTTTAGTGTTCCTGAAGTGCTACAGTAGGTTGTTGCAACTCTGATATACTTTTTGATACATAATCTAACCGCAGCCTACAAAATGCCCGTTTTTTAATAGTTACTACAGACAGGAGTTGCTCAAAGAACAGCTAACTATTTTCTGGTACCAATAATAACATATTTATTTTCCAACTAGTGAGGAAAGCACTTTCCGCATGAGTTAGGAACAATATTTCTTCTACAGCCATACGTTTGGAAAAAGCCACAACAAATAGGGATATCAATTTTTATTTACGAGTAACTTCAACATAAAACCATACGTAATACAAAAAAGGATGCAAATTTAATCATATTTAGATACAAGAATTCCTTTACTTATTGCGTGGTAATATTAAATGTAAACGAGCAATTCGCGGTATTTTGCAAATGTATCACCGATGCAAGCTGATCCTTGAATTGTTCAAGACGTTCTCTGACAAGGTTGTCAAAACCAAATTTTCAATAAAATAATATTGGCTTCCATGACGACGTGACGATTCAAAAGTATTATTGTGATTGTGTACTGATTTGACTTTTAAACATTCTTCTTCTTCTTCTTCTTCTTCTTCTTCTAAAAGTGCCTATCTTCTGGAGATGTTGGCGACCACATTGACCCATCTCATTCTAATTTACGGCAGCTCAAAAAAGATCAGTTGACGTTAGACCAGTCCACTTCCTAAGCTTTCCTTCAGGGCCTTTCCTGTCCTAAATCTTGCCTTGTAGAATCAACTGTAACAGTCGGTATTTTTCATTACGCATAATGTGGCCGAAGTAAGCCAATTTTCTGTTCTTTACGGTGTTAATTATTTCTTTGTCATTTCTTAGCCTCTGGAGAATAGTTATATTAGTTGTGTGGTGTATATATGAGAACCTCAACATACGTCAGTAGCACCACATTTCAAACGCCGTTTAACCGTTTTATGGCATCTTCTATCAGGCTCCAGCTTTCAACTCCGTAGAGGAGGACACTAAAGACGTCTAAGAATTCTAAGAATTCTAAACATCTAAGAATTCTAATGCGTATATTGATACTTAAAGACAAGTTGCACATAATTTTCCTAAGACTGTTAAATAGCTTCTGACTTCTTCAATACGAGTTTTTATTTCGTAGCTATGATCTCAAGTATCCTTAATGTTGCAGCCCAGATAGCATTTGAATTTAGCATTTAAATATATAAATGATAACATTTAAATATTGTGTGAAAATAATTCTAGTTGAACGAATTATCAGTAGTAATTGCACAAGAGCTCTGAAATTCTATATTAATTTCAAAGGTCGAGTGCAATTTGTTGCGATTATTTCATGAATAAAACTGTTCAAAACCAAAATTTTATTGTAATTTATTTATGTAAGTACCATTAAACACACAGTTTTTATAAATATTTGACGATTGAAAGTCATCACTTTTATAATTTTTAAAACAATAATTGTCATTAATGTCACTGAATGTATTTTTTCGTAGCAACGAAGGGCATCTGACGTAATATACTTAACGACGGGAGATTATCAAAAGTTATCGATTTAATTCAGATTTCTGTAGCTTTCTTTTGGTCAAAATCTCCTATGAATGAAATAATCACTAGTAATTACACGATAACTCTAAAATTATCGATTTGTATCCCGAGTGACACTTTGATAGTTTTAATTTAATTTAAGTTGAAATTATGTCAAATTGTCACGAGGGCAAAACAAATCGATAATGTTTATAAGCTTGAGAGTAAGGTATAGTGTTGCCGAAATGCAAGACCAAGACGAGACTTAGACAGTCTTAGTCTTGGTCTTGCGCCAATACACCTGGTCTTGGTCTTGGTCTTGGTATTGCGCTCTCGGTCTTGGTCTTGGTCTTGCAGCAAGAGTCTTGCAAGTCTCGCAGTTACACATTAGCCTATTGCTATTCTTTAAGAGTTACTTTAGATCTTAGAACAACGTAGGTACAGTGCATAGATTCTATGCCGGTGGGGGGACGCCGTCTATTCGCAGTATTATAGTCGGTCTATAAGAGAGAAAGTATTCAAAATCATGAAATAACAAATTTTATATTATTTGTTATTTCATTACCTTTTTCTAATACGTTCTCTCTTTACACCGACTATAATATTGCGCATAGACGCCATCCCCCAACGGCACCTTTAGAATATGTAAACTGTAACAGAGTAGGTACATTTTAATCTTGAATCATCATAGCCATGGTAATGACCAACAAAATTAATAAATGTCTAAACTGACATTGGGTAAGGTGTGAACTCACGATCTAAGCGATCCGTGCCTATACTCTAACTAGCAACTATATACCATGACCCACGGGAGACAGTCTGTCTGTTGATAAACGTTTGCATTTTATAAACTTACATGTGCTAAAACATGGTTAAAATACAAAAAACCAAATTAATGGCAATGCCATAAAGTTGACTGTATTTCAATGAACATTATCTGTCTAGAAAAGAATTGATCGACCCTCACCTTATATCAAATGGAATAAAAGAGTTATACAATTTCCATTTATTTAAATAAAAAGTAAAATACAATACAAATTAAATAACAGAACGGTACGCAATTGCTTTGCCTTTACTTTCTCTTTATGTTAATTTTTTTGACCAAGAATTAATACAAAGATTCTTTTATATTCGTTACTATCCAATACCCTAAGTAGGATATTGTTGTGTGTGTCTAATGATGAGTTTAAATTTCTTTATCAAAGATATACATATCGAAAAGGTAAAACGCCGTCCACACTCTCGCCGAAGTCGATCGAGGTTCAACAAGTACGAGAGTGTAGAAGGCCTCCTTGTGTAATTTTGCCTAACTTCGTTCTACCTCCGAAATCTGTCGGTCTGGCGCGTCCGAGCCAAAGGGTTCTTTGTCGGTATCGCACCGCTTGAATGTGTTCCTCGCGAAGTAGAACGAGTGTGTAGAGAGGCACTTCGGACTTCGGTCAACTTTGGCGAAGTAACTTGGCCGAGAGTGTGGTGCTTTTTTAACATAATCTGTTTCGTGATTAACAATGCGACATATGTGTCGGTGTCATAAACAATGTCAAAGAAACTTGTAACGTTACAAACGTCACATCTTTGATATTTTATTTTTAAATAATTATTTTACCTTATTTTCTTTAATATTTCATTAATCATTATCTTCTTCTATTTGGTTTACCCATTTTCCCCTTTAAAAATCGGTTGGCGCTCTCTTTTATTACCCTCTTTTATTATCTTCTATTTAATATATCTCTTTCATTTAAATCATCATACTGAACCTACCTCGTATATTCATACTCTCCAAATATCTGTATTTTCAATACGGAACATGCCGCTACTTCATAGTACTTGGTTGTCATTTTAAACGTCGTTTTCAATGACAGTGTCACTTCATCGACTTGACCCCCTACTCCCTGACATACACTGGAAGGGAAAAATTAATCCTTAAAAAGGCATGTAATTCGAAAAATAAATCATTTCTATTTCAACAAATCATCTTCCTCTTGGGGTAAGAATAATATATTGTAATTATATTTCTCCGTCTAACAGTTTTTCTAATGTTTTTTTTTATCTAACCTAACTTCCAATGTCAGACCATGTGTTCTGATATTTTAGTTTCAAATATAATTATCTTTTAATTTACATGTATGCACGTTTAGTAATCAGAATTTTAACTATTCTCATCTAAATTTCATTGTTTTATTCTTGTCATCTGCTACTCTTTCTGACGATTAGAACGGCAGATGGCACACGTTGGTTTTTCTTCTTGATGATTGATATGTGTCTCTATTTTATAGTTTTTTGGAAAGAAACCACTTTTCTCCCTCCGGGAGTTTCAACAACCCTCAAATCGCCGGCGATACAACAACGAGGACCATGTCATCAGGGCTGCAACCACATAACCAAGACTGCAACGACCAACATCCCTAGGCCTGGTGGAATACAACACCTACAACCCCAGAGCCTGTTGTAGAACCAGCAGCAGTACCATACGACATCAAGAAGATACCATCAGCTACCAAAAGCCATAAGTATAATCCAGAATTGTTAGTTTTTGGCAAGAATTTAAATACATTTGTTAATGCAATTTACTAAGTCATTTTATTTATTATATCTTTATGAACAATAAACATGATTAGTTAAAAAAATATGTTTTGTTTGCTTCCATTCCAATTTTCATAGTTCATATCTGAGGTTAGGACAAGACGAACACACACCTGAGTGACTGAGCTAAGCTAAGGGTGTAACGATGGCTATCTTGGTTAGTTGAGGTAATATTTTCGAATATTGTTTCAATTAGCGGGGTAGTCCATCGCTATTTCGTTACAAACTTATTGTTCATTATGTTCAATATAATAGAAATAGACTCTTATTTGATAGTCAACCGCGCTTTTTCAGCAAATTTTGGTTTGTTTAACCGATATCGCACACTCAGCACAAAAGATGTTTAGTCTTAACAATTTGGGCCGACAAGATTAGTTATATTATTATATTTTTTATCATCTAAACTAAGATGACATATATTTCTAAACGATTAGACGGCGGCTATTGTGGCGCCTATTATCAAGATCTGGACAATTAATTTCAGAGCGAAAAAATCGTCTGCTATGGGAAAGAATGTTTAAAATGTTTTATTTTCACATTGTGGTTTTATGACCTCTGAGTACGTATCAAATGTGCCAAGTTTTCTTTTAATGGATACTTTGATTGGCTATATATGTTTATGATATTTTTCGTAATGCGCGTCCAATATAATAACGTCCAATTTTCCAAATTTTTGTTACATTTTTTTTGCGCCTCATAGAGCCTCTATGCATCTAACCATATACCCGAACTACTATACTCCCTAAAACGACATTCGGTCCTAACTGCAAGACGCAAGAGTCTCGCAGGGTCAGTCTTGTTCTTGCTCAAATCTTGCACAGTCAGTCTTGGTCTTGGTCTTGCTAAAATTAGGCGGTCTTGGTCTTGTTCTTGGTCATGCGAAAATGCAAGAACAAGACCAAGACTGCAAGACCAAGAACGATTTTGGGCAACACTAGTAAGGGAAGATTCTTTCATGAATAAAACTGTTTGTTAAATCATTTTAACTACAGTTACTGCAAAAATCCCCGCCTGGGGTTTCCTTCCATTGGTAAAAAAAGCTTCTAATAATTTAGTTTTATCTGACTTATTCATATTGACAATTATACATTTAATGTAGACGACTTTAAAATGATATTGACAATATTTATATTATGAGTTGCGTTCGTGGGATACTTGAAGAAATAGCTTGAGAAAGCTAGTATAGTCCCCGTCTTATACTCTTTTGTTCAAATTGTTGTCCGACTCTGTATTACGATCAGTTATCTATTTAAAATTATGTTGCCCACCAACCACATAGTCAGAAGCGCAATACTTATGTTTGCTTACATACAATTAAAAAAAATTGGAAAGTATTATACGTCTCTTAGGAACAATGTGTTTGTTTAAGTAATTGCCGGAAACACTGCACAAGTTTGCTTAATCGATGGTTAATTATCCAATTAATTAACACATTTCGTGTAATGAATCGTTAACCCCTTTTACTGGAGGTCAGCGGAGAAAATAAAAATTACCCACGCAAAATGTCATCGATATATATCTTATCAGATCACTTTTGTCCAATAAATTATACTTAAATTGAAATATATAAAAATTTATCATGTTTTAAACAAAGGAATATCAAGAAGTAGCATAAGCAATAAGAAAGGTAAAACTAAAAAATCTCACAAATGACGAAGAAAGCACTAGAGAAGAATACAGACAATTGAGAAAAATCATGAAAAGAAAATGTAGAAGCAAAAAGAGAAAATACAACGAGAACAAACTGAAAGAAATAGAAGAAAAAATAAAAAAAAAGAAATAAGATTATTCTACCAGGAAGCAAAAAAAATGGAAAGAGGATATCAAAAAAACAACCCATATATGAGGGATGATAAAGGGATGTTGCTAAATGAGCCGGCAAAAATAATGGGAAACTGGCAAAACTATTTCACAGAACTGCTAAATAAGAGCGAAGTACAAAAGAAAACAAACCATGAAATTGAAGATGATCAGATAGCAATATAAATACCCACAGAACGAGAAACAAAGAACGAAATAAAGAGCTTGAAAAATAAGAAAAGCCCAGGAATAACAGAAATATCGGCCGAAATGATAAAATCAGGAGTGAAAAGACTACAGAGAGAGATATATGACCTGATAAAAAGAATATGGGAAGTAGAAAAAAATGCCAGAAAAGCGCACCATAGCAAGGATAAGCCCTATACAAAAAAGGTGATAGAATGCTATGCGAAAACTACAGAGGCATCCCACTATTAGAAATAGTTTGCAAAACCTTGGCACTGAGTATAAGAAAAAGGCTAAGTCAATATTCGGAAAAAATACTGGGAGAATACCAGGCAGGTTTTAGAAACAACAGATCAACGACTGGCCAAATATTTGCCTTAAAGTAAATACAGACTACTTGTTACGAACATAAAACAGTACTATATGCTTTGTTCATAGACTTTAAGCAGGCTTACGACACGACACAGTAAATAGATAGCAGATATACGAACTGATGAAAGATTTGGGGATACCAAGTAAAATTGTCAGGATGATAAAGATGACGAAGTAAAACACAACAAACGAAATAGCTCGGAAAGGGTATACATCCAAAAAGTTTGAAACCAAGGAAGGATTACGACAAGGAGACCCACTATCAACAACGGCATTCAATCTAACATTGGAAGGAATAATCAGGAAAAGCAGAATAAACATGCAAGAAACGGGTCTTCTTCTTCTTCTTTACGTGCCATATCAGAATTATTCGACGTTGGCGATCACCATTGCGAAGGCTTCTCGATCTTCTGAAATATGGAATAGTTGTCCTGCATTTGATATCTGAGTCCATTCACGAATGTTTTTTAACCAAGAAACTTGTTTTCTTCCTACACCTCTACGGCCCTCTATTTTGCCTTTAAGGATCAGTTGTAATATTTTATATCGACTTCCCCTCACTATATGTCCCAGATAAGACATTTTTCGATGTTTAACAGTCTTTAGCAGTTCTCTATCTTTGTTGACCTTCCTTAGTACCTCTTCATTAGTTTTTCTTGCTGTCCAGGGTATCTTCAGCATCCGCCTATGAATCCACATTTCCAATGCTTCAATTCTGTTCATAATCGATACTTTTAGCGTCCACACTTCTGCACTATACAAAAGTACGGACCAAACATAGCACTTGACCATTCTTTGTCTTAGTTCTAAACTGAGATGATTACTGCAAAGAAATGACTTCATTTTCGTAAAAGTAGTTTTAGTCATTGCTATTCTACGTTTTATTTCTATGTCTGGATCTAGTTGGTCCGTTATCACAGTTCCCAGATATGTCATTTTGTGAACTTTCTCAACTTACACTCCGTTTAATTGAAGCTTTGCATCGGGATGTGGGTCACGACTAAACACTAAAAATTTGGTTTTGTTTGAGTTTTAATGCCTATTTCGTCTCCTACCTCGTGAAGAAACGGGTACCCCGTCAAAATAGCCCCGTCAAAAAAGCTCCGACAAAATAGCCCCGACATATTATCTATCCTGCACACAAAATAGCTCCGACAAAATAGCCTGCAGACAAAATAGCCGCGGAATAATAGTCCGCCGACAAAATAGCCCCGACAAAATAGCCCCGAAAAAAAAGCTCCCTTCAGAATTCATCATGAAATAATTCCTTAAAAATACATTTTTTCGGAAATGGCAATTATCCTCTATTCAGATGTTTATCTTAACCACATTAACTAAAAATTGTCTTTTCAGAGAACTCGAGTCCTGTCTTTCCTGCCTCTTGGAAGTTTGAACATTTAAGTTAAGCGAAAATCAATGTTAATTTTAGATATAAACATTTTTTTTCTGTTTTCGGGCAACAGTAAAATGCATTTTAAATTAAATAAATTCTTCTATTTTGTCAAATAATTTAAATTAAAAAAAAGTTTTTGGACACCTTGTATAAATAATTATGTAATTGTTTATAAGAGGCTGTTTTAGGCGGGGTTATTTTAGCTGGGGCTGTTTTGACCGGGTCTATTTTGTGTGCGATCTATTTTGTCGGGGCTATTTTGGTTGCGGGCTATTTTGTCGAGGCTATTTTGTGTTCGGGCTATTTTGATGGGGCTTTTTTGACGGGGCTGTTTTGACAGGGCTATTTTGACGGGTCACGCAAGAAACGATATTTAAAAATGGCCACCAATGCATAGCATTTGCAGATGATCTGACGCTATTAGCAACAAGCAAAAAAGAACTACAAAAGTTAAAGAAAAACATAATAACAGAAGCCAAAAAATTCGGACTTAAAATAAATGAAGAAAAGACAAAGTATATGATAATGGGAGAATAACATCATGGGAGAGATCCAAAAAGAAAAAGAGAATAACATCATGTACAAATAGATGGAGAAAAAACATACTCGTTCAATAGAGCCAAAGAAATTATTTACCTGGGAGCCAAAATAGATGAAAATGGTCATGAAGAAGGGGAGATAAAGGCAAGAATAGCTAAAGGAAATAAAAAATATGGAGCATTACGCACATTATTGAAATCCAAATACGTATCAAGAAAAACAAAAATAAGAATTTATAAGACTGTTAACAGACCTACAGTAACATACGCATGCGAACCACGGGTGCACAAAAAGTCAGAAACAGACCTTTTAGAAAGATGGGAGAGAAAAATGCAAAGAGCAATATATGGAGGTGTGAAAATAGAAGGTCAGTGGAAAAGAAGAACCAATAAAGAATTGGAAGAACTATAACAAGGGTCAACGATCACGACGACGATCAAAGCACAGAGAATACGATACTTGGGGCACATCGAGAGAATGGGAAGTAAACGAATGCCAAAAATGGTACTCTCACGAAGACCAATACAAAAGGGGAGGAAAGGAAGACCAAGGAAAAAATGGAAGGACAGTGTGTATGAAGATTGAAAAAAGTAACATTCAGAGATAGAAAGAACTAGCATTGGACAGAAGGAGATGGAGGGAGGTGGTGAAGGAGTGTATAAAAAGACTGAAGTGTAATTAATAGCCCAGTAAATGAACGGGAAATACAGCGATACCGTGTAATTTTCAGGGGCAACTCCGAATTGCATGAAAATTTGGATTTAGGTTCTACTTACCCTCCACTTCAAAGTTGAAATTGTGCCGTTGGTTGCTTTTACTTGGAGGGTGACAGTCACCCCTTCTCGGGGGTGAAAAACATAGGTCCGAGATAAGAGCGGAAATGGATAAATTGACCGATTTTAAGAATTTATTGTTCTATAGAGTTTTTTATGTTAGTCAATACTTTTCCAGTTATTTGCGATTGAAAATGTTTATTTTTCGACAAAAAAACTACGTTTTCAGACGGTTTTTCGCAAATAACTCAAAAAGGAAATATCTGATCGAAAAAAATATTCTTAGAAAAAGTGTAGCTTATAAAAAACCGAACAAAATGGTGTATCAGCAAAGTCTATCAATCAAGAAAAACAAAGTTGTAGCTCATGAAAAATACGTTCTTATTGGTATAATTCCAAATCGAATATTTCAAGGTGAAATCACCGAAAATTTAAGCACTTTTCGGGAAACACCCATTTAAACTTTTTTAAAGTGTTTATAAAAAGCTTTATTTTAATTGTTTATAAAAGTTTCTAGCATTAAAAATAAGCGAGTTACGCTCAAAATAAAGTTGGTCCTCTTTTTTTAGGTAAAAAAATCATGAAAATCTCTGAAAACAATTTACTTAGTTATCTATCCTTTACAATGATCTGTCTGTCTTGCCGGTTTAAACTACTTATTTTTGAAAGGGCTATAGTTGAAAAAGCTTGAACGGGTCACTATCCGTGTATGCAAATTTTGAACAGCCATATCTTAACCAATTTTTGTCTCACGGAAAAACAAAATGAAACTAGCATATTTATAATAGCAAAACTTACATTTTTTTACTCTTTAAGATTTTTCTTATCACTAATATTTTTTAATTATTTTGAAAAAAAGGAAATTTTTGAAAAATTTTTAGAAAATATTTTTTTACTATAAAACCCAATTTTTTTGTAAAATGAGCATTTTAAACCAATCAAACTTACAGATCATATAAACAATACACATACAGTTAAAATAAATGGTAAAGCGGTAACGATTAATTTTATTTAGGGTGCTAAATAGAAGGGGGTTTTCACGATTTTTCTTTCCAAAAAAGGGGCTAAGTTTTTTTTCAGTGTAATTCGTTTATTTTTGAAGGCAGACATTTTTGTAAAAACAAATATAAAGCTTCTTTTAGGTACTTTAAAAATATAAATAAGCTTTTCCCGAAAAGTTCTTAATTTTTTGGTCCGTTCGCGTTGAATTATTCGATTTGGAATTAGACGAATAAGAACGTATTTTTCATGAGCTACAACTTTGCGTTTACTCAATTTATGGACTTTACTGATACACCATTTATTTCGTTTTTGAAGATATTCTTCTTTAGCGGCGAATCGATTGAGGGTAAAATTTGATTGATCCCCGCGCATGCGCACACCGACAGTATGGTATTAATTGTTATACGGGCTCTGACTGGGTGTTGAAATTTTGAAATGATCTGTCAATAATTGTTCAATATGGAGGTTATCGGTAAACAAAAATAATGTATAATATTAGTTTTTATTGATGTGTGGACAGAAATAAAATCAAATTTATAATTATAGTGACTTTTTAAATAGTTTTGAAAAGCCGCAGGTAGGTAATTCTAAATGTTTCAGTTGGAAATACCTAATAGTTTCAATACCTATCTATTTGGAAAATGTAAACAAAATAATGTAGTTACCTATTAGTAGGCAATGCTTTAATTTACATAATCTGATTACGAATAAACTTTCTACAAATCTTCATCTCATATATCGTTTTCTTACTCTATATTTTGTTGTATTTTATTTCGACAAAAATCAAACTAATAATTTTATTAAATTCATATAAATTTATGGTGTAAACATTTAGTTTGTGTATATTCCCACATGACGTATACGAGAGTTTGGTGCAGTTTGAAATGGCGTCAACTTTTGTACGGCGCGGTAGACGCGAAGTGGGTTCAAGCCCCAAGCAAGTTATTATTTTTTTATTTTTTTTATAGATTTCATGATTGTAAGTATACTAAGTTTCTGTAAGTATATTATTATATAATTTTTGAAGATATTCTTCTTTTTTGAAAGTGGTAGATAAGAAAGTTAGTTGGATTTTTAAATAAAATAAGTACAAATAACATTTTAAGTATATTTACTTCGTTTAAATTACCTATTATATAATAGAAGAATATCTTCTTACGTGCGTAAAAAGTACACACACATTCTTTTTTTATAAGTTACACTTTTGCTAAGAATATTTTTTTCGATAAAGTATTTATTTTTTGAGTTATTGGCGAAAAACGGTCTGAAAACTTAGTTTTTTTTTTGTCAAAAAATCAATATTTTCAATCGCGAGTAACTCAAAAAGTATTAACTTACGTAAAAAACTTTATAGAGCAAAAGTTGCTTATAATCTGTGAATTTATCCATTTCCGGGCTTATTTTAAACATGCGTTTTTCACCCCTCGAGAAGGGGTGACTGTCACCACCCAAGTAAAAGCAACCAACGGCATAAATTCAACTTTGAAGTGGAGTGTAAGTAGAACCTAAATCCAAATTTTCATGCGATTCAGAGTTGCCCCTGAAAATTACACTCCAAAACGGTCATTTATTGGGCTATAAATAAAATTTACAACTTTTATAAGTTTTGTAAGTTATATTAAGCCATTTATTCTATTATTTATGTAATGATAAATGTAAACATTTTAGCCCTAGGCCTACAAGGGTCTAGGACATTTCGCCGTCGCCGTTTCGCCGTCGAGCCATTTCGCCGTCGAGCCATTTCGCAGTCTCCATTTCGTTGTTAGCATTCGTACTTATAATTTCAGGATGATCATTACTTGTATATAAGTTTTGAATGGTTTTCGAACGATTATATACTATCACTTTTGCATAATGAAGTTTTTTATTTTTGATACAGTAAAAACAATTGAAATTGAAATCCCTTTTCTCAATATTGTTTATTTCCGGGAATCTGATAATAGTCATATTTATCTATTTAATGATTTATTTTTGGTTTTACTAGCAACATCAGCATTTTATTTACACTGACATTTAGTATAAAATAAAGTTAGTATGTCATCACGTTCTTGCGACATCTAGTATAAAAAAGTTAGTATGTTATCACGTTCTTGTAAACTTAACCAATGCCGGGATGGCGACGGCGAAACGGCCGACGGCGAACTGGCTCGACTGCGAAACGGCCGACGGCGAAGTGGCTCGACGGCGAAACGGCGACGGCGAAATGGCGACGACGAAACGGCGACGGCGAAACGTCCCAGTCCGAGCCTACAAGTAGGTCTGGATCCCGCGTATGAAAAAAAAGTTGATTAATAGCAAGCTGAAAATTTGTTAATAGCTTAAGGGTGTCTAGTCGGACAAACTTTGGTATATTGGAACACTGGAACAGGGGAAGTTTTAATTGTGGAACAGGTTAAAAATTTCGAAAGGTCAGACCACGAAAACGGCACATGTATTTTGTCCGACAGAACAGACTTAAACTCTCCGAAGAGAGATTAAACTCTCATGCAAAATTCAGACTGCTATTTATCACCAAATGGGCGTTTTAATGAGTGGAACATGTAGAATATGTCAAATGACAGGAATTATGACAGGTGATAAATAGCAGTCTGATTTTTGCATGAGAGTTTAATATCTGTTCGGAGAGTTTTAGTCTGTTCTGTCGGACAAAATAAATGTGCCGTTTTCGTGGTCTGACCGTTCCAAATTTTTAACCTGTTCCACAATTAAAACTGCCCCCGTTCCAGTGTTCCCATATATTAAAGTTTATCCAACTAGTCACCCTTAAGCTATTAACAAATTTTCAGCTTGCTATTAATCAACTTTTTTTTCATACTCGGGATCCAGGCCTAAAGGCCTGTTGCGCTTAATAAATATAAAAATAAACAAAGGAACAAATATTTTAAATGTCCTTTCGAAATCATATGTTACAAGTGTTTTTAGAACCTACAAAAAAATAAGAAAAAGGAAATATCGTTATTTTAAGCTTTATAAGGGAATCAAACGAATTATTATTAAAGTGCGTTTTTAAAATACAATTCAATGTGATTTACTGATTTAAAAACAAGATATTAATAATCTTGTTTTTTCGTCAATAATGCATCTAGTACAGGCAGCATCCAATACATAATAATATTATGTGCCTCTCTACCATATATGTAAAACTAAGAAAATTTCGTCAAATTTGCCACTGACCTCTCAGTTTTAATTTTTGTTTTTAGTGATCATCCTCTATGGATGTTAACATCACCCTTATTATGATAATTCTGTTGATCAAGTGAAACTACAAAATAATCTAGATATGTAGAATTAGACATGAATAAAAACTACATCTTTACAAATATAAAACAAAAGGTAATATAATGGTGGTAAGTAAAGAAATAACGTAAAAGATAGATATACAAATCGACGGAATAAACACAGAAACATGTACTAAGAAAATGATGGTAAATAAGATCTCGAAACAAGACACTAAAATTACATTTTAAAATGAAGAAACAGATTGTAAATAAAAAGAAAAGTTTAAAACGAACAACAATAAATGTATTCATTTCTGTAAGACTATTACACTTTTGGATGTGAAACACAAAAGGAAAAAATGCAAGCAATAGTAATTAAATATCTTCGAAAGGTTAGTGGTGTCACAAGAATGAAGAAAATAATATAGGATCAGAAATACAGTGATCAGAAACAACGTAGAAAAAGGTAGAGTCACCTCTTACATTCAGAGTGTAATGGTTTTGATCGAAAGTTGGAAGAGAAATAATTCTCTTGGTTTTATGTATAAAACCAGGCTTGTGGTGTGTCTGAGAAAACGTCTGAGATTACCTGCAGTAAGCTCTCTGAATGAACCAAAAACTTTGTCATGCTAGAAAATTGCTCAAAAATAATGTGCAAAAGACGCTATAGCGACATCTAACAGAAACAATAGAAATCCGAAGATATCTTACGTTTGAAATCACAAGATCAGAAGATGTTTGAAATCAGAGAAATACACAATATGTGCTTTCTATAGTTAAAAAAGCAAACATCCGATAAAAGAACGGACATGAGGAATTTAAAAATAAAAAAATACGTATTAGCCAATGGTGGCGCCCTGTATTGAAATTAAATATTAACTGTCTTTCGTATTTTTCGAACACTCAAGCAATATGAATAGGACTAATAAGGCGAGTAATATGAATAAATACCTAATAGAAATCTGTTTGCTGGGGTTTTTGGCTAGATTATTTGACGTGGAAAGAAAATAACACCCATTTTACAATCCTATGTAGTGATATGAATGCAAAAATTGGCATGAAATCCGATCCATCAGAATTTGTGCTTGGAAACTTCGGCAGCGATGGAAGAAATGAACGCGGAAATCTGTAAGAAACTGTATTAACAAATCTATCTCCTTCAGAACAAATTATATCAAATGAATAGCTTCTTTTACCAAAAACACCATAGAAGTTGGACTTGGAGAAGCCTGGATTGGAAAACGCAAAATGAAATTGACTATACATATAATAACAGACAAAAAATTTATAGTTAAAGATATCACTGTCCGAAACAGCTTCACAACAGGAAGTGATCACAGAATGGTTCGCGCTACAATAGAATTAACATCGATAAAAAGAGAAATAAACTAATAAGAAAGAAACAAATGAAAGCATGATCGCAACCAAAAAATGAAACAGAGTTTGCGGATAAAATAGCTGTACATCTACAAATCAGAACCCCTACAAGTGATATAAATCAGCTAAATAAAATAATTACTAACAGCATAGCGGAGAGAGAAGAGAATCACTTCTAACACCAAACTTAAAATGAAAGACAGAAGGGAAATGCCTAAAGATAAGAATATAGAACAACAAAGCTTAAATAAAATAAACAAAGAGGTCTCTAAAGCAATTAGAAAGGACGGAAGGGTATACAAAAATGAGAAAATCTCGCAGACAATCGAGCATAACAAGAGTATAAAAATATTGAGAAGGAAATTGACGAACAGCAGGAAAGAAATTATCAGACTCAAGGAAAAACATGGCAAACTAACATCCAACACAGAGGAAATGCTAAAGATAGTGGAAGACTATAAAACACTATACAGTGATAAGCGTGCTAATAACCGGCAAAATAACGCAAAAGATGGAAAACATAATACATTACGAAACAATAAGAGATGAAACTAGTGGAGGTGAGGTGGAAATGATCGATATAAACGTATAAATTAACATTAAAATTCATAGTTTCCCACCTTTAGCCGTCTGTGACAGGAGTATTTTATAAAATTCTACCGTCACAGTGACAGTTGTCACACTCCTTTAATACGTCTAAAGGTTGAAAATTATGTAATGCAATGTTAATTTGGAAATTTAAGATATTGGAAGATGGAGAAGGCAGCGCAAGAGGATGTGGTACACCCATGTAAGTTGAATGGATGAGAATAGACTCCCAAAAAATGCCCTAGAAAACAACCCGTCCGGTTTAAGATTCCTTGGAAGACCACCTAAAAGATGGAGCGATAATTGGCAATCTACCTCCCTGGAAATTAACCAGAGGCAGCTTCGGAATTAAATAGATCGAAAGATTTCCAAAAAGCAAAAGACTAAGAATGTTAATTTATACGTTTATAATGATCATTTCCACCTCCATTAGTTTCATCTCTTTTTGTTTCGCAATGTATTATGATTTCCAACTTTTACGTTATTTTGCCGGTTATTAGCTCGCTCATCACACAAATAAACTTGACTGAAAACAGACAGAACATACAAAATAAGAAATTATGAATCAAGGTCCAGAGGATATTCCTGAAATATCAACGGCTGAAATCTACCATGTTTAAAAAAAATCAAAAATAACAAAGCACTGGTAGGGGACGGAGTAGTGGCAGACGCGCTAAAATCCGAGGATCTGCTCTCATCAGAGCAATCAAACACCTCTTCAATATATGCTTAGAAAACCAAGCCATACCAGCTGAATGGAATAATTTTATAACGCTCCTCATACATAAGAAAAGAAATTAAACAGACCTTGAAAACTATAGGCCAATTAGTCTTCTAAACCACCTGTATAAATTGTTTTCTCGAATAATCACTGCCAGAATTGAGAACAAACTAGAAACATGCCAACCAAGGGAACATGTAGGTTTCCGCCCTGGGTATGGTACAAATGACCATTTAACTTGTCTAACGGCCCTAATAAAAAAAACTGTGGAGTACAACCTGCCGATAGTTCTAGTATTTGTTGACTACAAAAATGCCTTTGACCTAGTGTTGCCTAAGTGCAAGACCAAGACGAGACTTAGACAGTCTTGGTCTTGGTCTTGCGCCAATACACCTGGTCTTGGTCTTGGTCTTAGTATTGCGCTCTCGTTCTTGCTCTTGGTCTTTGTCTTACAGCAAGAGTCTTGCAGTTACCCATTACCCCTATTTATTAAGCGTTCCTTTAGATCTTAGAACAACGTACAGTACACAGATTCTAAAGGTGCCGGTGGGGGATGGCGTCTATTCGCAGTATTATAGTCGGTGTATAGTATGAGAATGAAACTATTCGAAGTAATGAAATAACAAATTTGATATTATGTATTTGTTATTTCATTATGTTAATGATGAACTAGCTGCTGGTATGAGCACATTGTGAAATGTTAAGAAATAAGGGGTCTAATGCTCATCATCTGTTTGAGGGTTTTATTAACTACAGTTTGTGGGCGAACGGTTTCGGCGTTTACAATTTGTACGCCATCATCAGGCCCTTAGAAACTGAACAAAGCTAAAAAATAAATGAAGCTGTGTCAAAATACAGTTGCCCTAGGTTTAGTTATAGATGTTAAGTTTAACAAAAAGTAATAAATAATAAAACACAGAAGATGTCACAAAAGTGTTTTAACAGACCAGTACTAATCTGATGTTAACTGTTGTAGTCAGTATATGATATATAAAGTATTAGTAATAATTATTATTAATTATTAATTATTATTTTTTTATTTTTTATTATTATATTTATATTTATTTTTAAGATTTAGCCATACGGCTCACACTCCCTCTATGGGGAAAATTGCCTCATCCCAGATACCTACGGTATCAAAAGGATTGAGCTCTGGTGGGACTCTTTCCGTGTTATCGAGCCCTAGGTGACTTGGTATGCAGGGTATCTCCCAAAAATTTTCGTACACATCTGGCCGTTGCGAGTAGTACTGCATTCTGCATGGACTTATAAAGATGTTCATTAAGACCCAGCTTTTTTATGCTTTCGAGGAGGGTCTTCGGAATGACTCCAGTAGTAGACATAATAATCGGTATCATCTGGGGACTTTGCATTCTCCATTGTCTCCGTATTTGAATTTCCAGATCTCTGTACTTGGCGATCTTTTCAGTAAATTTACTACGTAGATTATTGTTGTTAGGAATCGCCACATCAATGAGGGTTGTTTGTCTCGTTAATTTATTGACTAATACGAGATCTGGTCTATTATGCGCCACTGTTTGGTCTGTGAGCATAGTGCGGTCCCAATATAGCTTGTAGTTGCCATCCTCAAGCATACTCTCAGGGACGTATTGATAATATGGGAGATGGTCGGTTTGGAGAAGTCCCAGCTTGATAGCTATCTCCTGATGAAGTATTTTTCCCACTGCGTCATGCCGTTCCTTGTACTCAGCTGCAGCAAATGCCTGGCAGCCCCCTGTAAGATGTTGGATGGTTTCTTGGGCTTGACATCCATGTCGGTATCTGCCGTTTTGAAAATGAGGGTCTTTGATGATATATTTCAGGAAATTTCTGGTTGGTATAACCTGATCCTGAATGGCCAGTAGTGAACCCTCCGTTTCAGGGAACACCTTTCCTGATGGCAACCAGTAGTTCGACGCTATATTGTCGACATAATCTTGGCTGACCTCATTGGGATGTCGCCCGTGCAGAAGTTTACCCATCCAGGCGCGCACTTTTTCGTCCTTAGTAAGGTGGTTTATGCGAAGTTCTGCTTCCCTCAGTTTTATCGGTGTTGTGTCATCTACTGCGCAGATAGCGCGATGTAGAGTAGATGTTTCAGCCTGCGTCTTAAATTAGCAATTTGTTTGTCTAATTGCTCACCTATATCCATAAGTCCTCTTCCTCCTAAATTCCGTGGTAATGTCGTTCTTTCTACTGCACTTTTTGGATGGTGTTTTTGTGCCTTTGTGAGGTGCGTTCTTGCTTTTCGCTGAAGATTTTCTATGTCCGTTTTTGTCCACTTAACAATGCCAAATGAATAGCTAAGCGCGGAACATGCGTAGGTGTTTAGTGCCTTAAACAAATTTCTACTATTAAGGTGTGAGCGAAGCAGCTGTTTTACCCTTCGTATAAACTCAGTAGTTATCTCTGTTTTCATTTGTTTATGGTCAATTCTCCGCGCTTGCTTTACTTCAAGATATTTATACATATCGTTTTCACCCATGGCCTCGATGTTCTGGCCATTTTGCATATCGAATCCTCCGGGCTGTACTTTTCCTCTGACTATATTTAAAATACGGCACTTGTCTAGTCCGAAGTGCATGCTAATATCATTATAAAAAGTTTCTACACTTTTTAGCATCTCATCGAGTTGGTTTCGAGTGGAAGCCATTAATTTCAAATCATCCATATACAATAAATGATTAATTTTCGCCACCATATTGTTGTTATTTTTGATGCTAAAACCTGCGTCTGTGGAGTTCAATAGCTGAGATAATGGGTTCATAGCTAGACAGAACCACAGTGGACTCAACGAATCTCCTTGAAACAGGCCCCGGCTGATTGCGATATTTTCAGTTTCGATGTTATTTTCACCAGGTATTTGAAGGTGAATTCTAGTCTTCCACTCCGTAATTATATGCTCTAAAAAGGTCACTATATTATCATCGACTTTATATATTCTCAATATATCTATAAGCCATTCATGCGGCACTGAATCAAAGGCCTTCTTGTAATCAATGAAGGCAGTAAAAA
Organism: Diabrotica virgifera virgifera; assembly: GCF_917563875.1. NCBI lineage: Eukaryota > Metazoa > Arthropoda > Insecta > Coleoptera > Chrysomelidae > Diabrotica > Diabrotica virgifera. Next base: position 108,824,997 of record NC_065448.1, on the reverse strand, counting down.
GATTCCTCTTTTTTGAATATGCCTGGTTATAAATGACTGAGTCGATGACGAGTTGTTCTTTGCAACCCATGGAACCCTTAGCGCATCCTTTCTGTTGAGGCTCTATAATATTGTTCAGAGCACAGTGTTGGTAGATACGCCGGGCTACACAGGATGTGACCAATTTGTACAAAGTTGGAAGACAAGTAATTGGGCGGTATTTGGCTGGATCTTGGGTGTTATTTTGATCCTTCGGAATTAAATAAGTGGTTCCCTGAGTTAGGAATGATGGTATATCCTGCGGATTAGAAATAACATGATTAATTAGTGTTGATAAGCATTCATGAACACTTCAAAACTTCTTGAGCCAAAAGTTTTGAACTCCGTCTGGTCCAGGAGATTTCCAGTTGTGAAGCTCTTTGATGGTATTTGAGACTTCTTCAGTAGTGAAGGGTTCCTAAAGGGTGGTAATGTGGTGTTGGCAGTTTTGTGTCGTTTCTTCTATCCATCCAGCATTGTTGTTAAGAGCAGCTGGCGTGAAAAGTTGATTTCTCCAAACTCATGAATTTCTTCTTGGCTTGGGTAAGTCTTATCGACACGTTCCACAGTGGAATTGAGTTTTCGATAGAACGCCTTTTCAGAACTTTCAAAAAGAGCATTGTCGCTTTTGCTGTTGATACTAACTTTGTACCTCCTTAGTCGTCCTGAATAAACGGAGAGCTTTTGTTTTAATGTGTCCAGACACTGATGGGCTGTGTTGTTTTCTGGATCATATCTTGAGTGTCTTGCGGTAGTCAGCATTATATCTTCAGCTCTTCTGATGACTTTTCTACTTGTTACACCTCGTATGTATTCTTTGACTATACCAATATCCCTACGTAATAATTCGATCTTTCCGAGCAGTCTTTTTTCCCAGGGTGCAATTCTGTTACCAGTTCTTTCGTTATTAGTAACCCGTCGTGTTCTGATCTTAACGCCCATTACATTAGCAATTGCTGTTGCTGCACAGTAGATTAGCATATGCAAATATTCCAACGTGTGAGCTTCTACGACATAGTTGGGTAGGACTTCAGTGTTCACAATTTGTAACAGCGCACCTAGTTTCTTACAAGAGTTTATTCGTGGTAGCGGTGGTCTGCTAAGTGGGTTTGTTCCATTAAACTATTGTACGGCACGAGCCATTTCCTTTGCTAGACTATCGCGCAACTCGTTGTTTTCCTGCTGTGTATTATCAGGTTGAGTTTCTGGCATGGGAATCTCAGGAGTCTGCTCATCGAGGATTTCATTAGGGGCTTGATTTTATTAGGGACTATTTATTTTATTATTATTATTATTATTACTAATACTTTATATATCATATACTGACTACAACAGTTAACATCAGATTATTACCGGTCTGTTAGAACAAGTTTGTGGCACCTTCTGTGTTTTATTATTTATTACTTTTTGTTAAACTTAACACCTATACCTAAACCTAGGGCAACTGCATTTTGACACAGCTTCATTTATTTTTTAGCTTTGTTCAGTTTCTAAGGGCCTGATGATGGCATACGAATTGTAAACGCCGAAACCGGTCGCCCACAAACTAGTTAATAAAACCCTGAAAAAGATTATGAGCATTAGACCCCTTATTTCATAACATTTTAAAAAAAGATGAAACTAGTGGAGATGGAAATGATCGTTATAAACGTATAAATTAACATTACATTACATAATTTCCCACCTTTAGACGTCTGTGACAGCAGCATTTTATAAAATTCTACTGTCACAATGACAGTTGTCATACTCTTCTGATACGTCTAAAGGTGGGGAATTATGTAATGCAATGTTAATTTATACGTTTGTAACGATCTTTTCCATCTCCACTAGTTTCATCTCTTTTTGTTTCGCAACTTATTATGTTTTGCTTCCTTTGCGCTATTTTACCGGTTATTAGCACGCTCATAACTGAATACTTTGCATAGAGGCCACCCCCCACCGGCACCTTTAGAATCTGTGCACTGTAACAGAGTAGGTACATTTTAATCTTTAATTGTTCGTCCGCTATAACTTTTCCCATACGTCACGATTCATTTTCAAACAAATTAAATCAAAACATAAAGTGAAACGAACGTCGATGTGTATATACACTTTGTCTACGGTATACTATATACTACACACATCGGCGTACGTTTCACTTTATATTTTCACTTAATTTGTTTGAAAATGAATCGTGACGCATGGGAAAAGTTATACCGGACGAACAATAACATAGCCATAGTAATGACCAACAAAATTAATAAATGTCTAAACTGACATTGCGTAACGTGTGAACCCGCGATGTAAGCGATCCATGCCTACACTCTAACTAACTGAGCTATATACCATGGCCCACGGGAGTCGATCTGTTTCTTAATAAACGTTTGCATTTAATAAGCTTACCTGTACTAAAATATGGTTAAAATACAAAAATACAAATTAATGACATGAAGTTGACTGTATTTCAAAGAACACTATCTGTCTAAATAGAAAGAGATTGATCGACCCTCACCTTATATGAAATGGAATAAAAGAGTTGTACAATTTGCCTTTTATTTAAATAAAAACTCAAATATAATTCCAATTAAATTACAGAACAATACGCAATTGCTTTGATATTATTGTTACTTTACCTTTATATGGGCTATTCCACGAATATACGACTGTCTTGGATTGTCGCGACAACACATATTTTAGTGTGCAACATAAGAAGTGCGAAAGTAAATGGCTCTAATATAATTGTTCCAATAAACAACAATGTATTTTGCAATTTACTTTCGTTCTTCATAATTTGCACAGTAAAATATTTGTTGTCGAGATAATCCACGACAGACGTATTTTCGTGGAATAGGGTATATTAATTTTTTTGACCAAGAATTAATACAAAATAATACAATTTTTTATACTCGTTACTATCGAATACCCTAAGTAGGATATTGGTGGATATTGTAGCCTGAATTAGGTATCTGTTATTAATTTGTCTCGTTACTTTTGAATAAAACTAATACTACAATGATTAAAGTAATTTAAATAAGCATGGAAATATAGTCTTTCATCTTTAAGTTTAAAATGCGAAAGTGCCAATGAAATTTAAACTGTCAATTTTGTGTATATATTCTGCTACGCGATTAATTAAAGAATGATGAGTTTAAATTTAAAGGTAACATAATTTGTTTCGCGATTAACAACGCGACATACGTGACGGTGTCATAAACGTCGAAAGAATTGCATATCAAAGAAAGAAACTTATTGTTCAATATGTTAAAATATAATAGACTGTTATTTGATAGTTAGTCGAAAATAGCCAGGTTTATTCAGCATTGCACACTCAGCACAAACGGTCAATAAAATAATTTAGGCCGATAAGATTTGTGGTATTTTTAAATTTTTTATCAGCTAAGCTGACATATATTTTTTAAATATTTGAAGAAGATAATTTTATGATTAGAAGGCGCCTATTATCAAAATCTGGACAAGTAATTTCAGTTCAGAGCGAAGATATCGTCTGCTGGAAAAGCATGCACAAAATGTTTTATTTTTACATTGTAGTACTTATGACCTCTAAATTCGTATCAAATGTGTCAAGTGTTCTTTTAATGGATATTTTGATTCGCTATGTATTTTTATGGTATTGTTCGTAATGAGCATAAGTTCAATTTTCCAAATTTTTGTTACATATATTTTTTGCGTCTCATAAATACTCTATGCGTCTAAGCATATACTCGAACTACTATACTCCCCAAAATAACATTCGGTCCTAACTGCAAGACGCAAGAATCTCGCAGGGTTAGTCTTGTTCTTGCTCAAAGCTTGCAAGGTGAGTCTTGGTCTTGGGCTTGCTAAAATTAGGCGGTCTTGGTCTTGGACTTGGTCTTGCAAAAATGCAAGAACAAGACCAAGACTGCAAGACCAAGACCGGTTTTGGGCAACACTATTTGACACTATCGAGATGGTAGCCATCTTAAGAACTTTGAGAGATTGTAGAATCAACTACCGATATTCCAACATTATTCAACATATATATGCAAATGCCACAACAGCAATAAACCTCCATACCCAAACTCAAACTAAAACTAAAAGGTTAGTTAAGGGAGTTAGACAAGGAAAAAAAAATGTCACCAAAACTATTCAATGCCGTAACGTAGCATGCATTCCAGATGTTAGAATGGGAAAACAGAGGTTTTAATGTCGATGGCGAAGGGCTGAACCACCTACGATTTGCAGATAACATAGTTCAAATAACCGACTATTTTAAGGAAGCCCACGAAATGCTGCAAGAACTACAACGAGTTTCTAAAAAAGTAGGGTTAGAAATAAACTTTGGGAAAACTAAAATGATGACCAACTTAGTACCTAGCGGACCGTTGAAACTAGAAAACTGCCATATCGAAACAGTTGACAAATACATCTATCTGGACCACGAAATACAAAAAAAGAAAAGCATTTAATCAGTGCGTAATTCCGTTGCTTACCTATGGAGCTTAAACACTGACATTAAATAAAGAATCTAAATGAAATTTACCAGTAGCACAACGAAAAATGGAAAGATCCATGCTAGGCCTAACTTTGACAGACAGAATACGAAATGATTAGTTACGGCGAAGAACTGGAGTGGAAGACATCATAAAATGCATTACAATAGTTGAAGTGCAAATGGCCAGGACACGCATATAGGTTGAATATTTGGCAATATAAAAATTACTCTAGAGACCGGCCCTGGCAAGGTATGGTTAAGTTGTACTGATATTGTACTCCTAGTTTTTACTAATAACAAGAGGTAATATTAAACAGTTTTTAAAATTAAAGTGTTTATCTACTAGATACTACTACGTAAGTCATCTATGCGTAATTATTACTTTATTATTGTGAAAAGAAAACGTTAAATAATAAATATACACCACCGTACAATCATTTTGTGAGGTTAGCTAGCATGCGGTTGGTTTGTTACTTACCAAAGTCGGACTGAAGTTTTCGCCACCGCAGCTTAAGATGACTTCACATAATGTAAACACACCTTCCGATCTAACCAGTCCAGTAAATCAACGTTCGAATATCACAAACAGTTATGCATCAGCCGCTTCACATTCTTTTCCGAGTAAGACCCAAGCAATTGTATTTAGCTGTATCGATAATGCTAAACTGCAGGATTATTTAATTCCGTTGGGCACAATAATCAACCCAAAAAATATCATTTTTTCATCTAGATTATCTCATAATAGAATCTGCATGTATTTGGCAAACAAAACAGTAGTAGATAATTTCATGACACAACATGGCTCTATAGAAGTACTCGGCGAAGTTGTAACAGCACGGAGACTTGTCTCTCCAGCAGAAAGACTAGTCTTGTTTGGTATCTGCCCGTCAATTCCTCATCAAATATTAGTTGAAGAATTACAGAATACCGGTTTAAAGCTTATTTCCCCAATAACATTTCTGAAAATTAGCTCGAATCTTCTGGAATATAGTCACATATTGAGCTTTCGGAGGTAAGTTTATGTAAGCCCTATAACATCATCAATTCCAGATTCAATTCTAATAAATTTCGACCAAACACGTTACCGCATATTTTTGTCACAAGGTACAGTCACCTGCTTTATTTGCAAAAATACAGGACACATATCATCCCAATGCAATAACAGTTCAGTAACGGAATCAACCCTTATTGATTCAAACAATGAAGTACCAAATTAAACAACTCCAACAAGTAAATTACACAAGGTACCAAACACTCGGCAGTCATCAAGTAATGCATTATCAAATCCGAGCATATCACCTTCACCTACAAATCTCCATGACCAAGAAATTACTAATACTCCTACTCATAGCAACACTTCCAATCAACCACATTCAGCGGCAATACCGTTTCCATAAATTTCGGAAGCAATATCATCCAGTCTATCAGCACCTCTTCCATTAGATATAACTGCAGAAAACTCTAATAAAACTGATACATCACCACAATTTCCTGAAACAACAATTTCAACCAATCTTACAAACAAAACTTCAAGCTCGACTTCTGTCACTACCAATGAGTCTGCTCCAGTACTTCCAAATGTAATAAAGCCACAACATCTAAGTGAAAACTCTAATAGCACTTGCAAAAACGAAAGTTCTTCCATGAAACGCAGTATTGGTGAGGTTGATACGCCGCCTTCAGACTCAGCAATTTCATCACAAAATCTGTTTGCAAAACCCAAATCCTCTAAACCAAAAAAACCTCGCTCATCTTAAGTCCCATCTACACGGGAAACTCTTGAAAATTTTATTGATAATCATACCCCACCATTCGTTTTAAATTACCACCAATTGTCCTTACTGATTGATAATGTCCAAGGCTCCCCCGACACTATTAGCGTCGTTAAAGAATTTACAAGTGATATGGCTGGTTTACTCCATCTTTTACAAAGCAGCTATCAATAAGCAAATGATAGATCTACAAAAATCAAGTTTACAAAGCTTCAAAAGAAACTAATAAACCATTTAGGAAAAGAGATTTCTGACTTAGATAGTGACTCTTCTGTAGACAATTGTTCAGTATCATCTAACTCCGAATCTGTTAACAATATTCAACTCGATACCTTAATGGAACATTGATGAATTTTTCCATCGTCTCCTTATGCTACAGCTTCTTTTATCTGAATATTCTCCAGATATTATTTGTCTACAGGAGACAAACTCAAAGACCAATCAGTTGTACAATTCAAAATATTTCACTTGCTTCCGCAAAGACCGTACAGATACAAGTCGTGCAAGCCGGTGGTGTAGCAATAGCAATCGTTTCTTCAGAAAACAATCTTCTTCTCCGTTTAACCCCAGAATGTAGCACATATTCAGCTGAACTCTACGCCATATACCGTGCTGTGAAACTTCTTAACGAGCTTACACTCACAAAAGCCCTGATCATAACAGATTCTCTTAGCTCTCTAAACACATTAAAATACATTTTTCCGAAACATCCTTTTGAAAAGTTGCTAAAATACCAGCTGTCCCAAGCTCATGAACATGGAAGAAGCGTCCAATTTTTATGGGTTCCCTCACACGTCGGAATTACAGGAAATAAAGAAGCTGACAGGACTGCACGAGAGTCAATTTTAAGTGATTTTTCGGAACCGATAGGCAAGTGTGTTTCCAGTGACTTAAAAGCTTATTTTAAAAATAAAGTGTTGTGTTTGTGGCGAAATGAGTGGTCTCAAAATAATTCTAAGCTGAATAAAATCAAAAATAATGTGTCTCAGTGGATTCCACCTTTGCGGATAGACGAGAACATATTGTGGTTGCGCGTTTACGTCCAGTACGTACCAGGTTAACGCACTCTTACCTTTCAACAAAGAAAAATCTACCTATATGTGATCAGTGTAACGTTCGATTAACAGTCGAACACTTTTTAACAAGTTGTAGTAAATATGACCAAGAAAGACAGCGCAACAATATTCCAAACGCTCTACCAGAGGCTCTAGGTCAAAATTGTTCCTATGACAATGTAGTTAATTATCTAAGATCCATAAATATTTTGTACAATCTGTAGTTGTTTACTTTTGTTATTTATATTTTGTTCCGTCGCTAATAACCTTTTGGTGGATGCGACTTCTTTTTCTAATAAAAAAAGTACTCTTTTTAATTTTATATGCTATTTAGATACAGCATCTAGATTATGAAAAGGTTTCAACTGCGTGGTAATAGGTAAGTTGTTAAACCATTGACATTTCAATAGCATATTTTTAGTTTAGTATGGAAGGTTAAGCTTAGGTATCAGCAACATTTTGAGATCAAACATCTTATCCATTTTTTCCATTAACTTGTGTACTACTAGTTCTAAATTTTTGTATTGAGGAGTTACCTCTCTCTCGTTCCATCCCTCCGTGTGGAGTATTGGGCGCTTATGCGTCTCTTGGCCAAAAGTGAAGATTGATGTCTGGCCGGAACAACGCATATTCTATTGTTTTTATTCTCTAGATGAACTGAACTAGTTCCCTCCATTCTCTTCTATTTGTTCTCTCTTTTTGACTTCACTCCATCTTAGTCCAATTTTTCCTGTTCTCTCGTTTTGTTCTTTTCCAGCTGTTGTCTGGCCTGCCTCTCTTTCTTTTCCCCTCTGGTTGGTATTCAAGTACTTGTCCTGCTATGTTGCTTGGTCTTTCCTCAAAGTGTGGCCGATCTAGGATGGTTTATGAGACCATATTGTACGCGGAGTCATGCAGCAATAATTTTTTGTGTAGCCAAAAAGTTGACATCTTTGAAATTTGAGTAGTTTCCTCTTTGGATGTTAGGGCTCAACTTTGATAATAGAGTTGAGTAGTTTCGATATTTGGTATATCTTTGTTATTACTGTAGAGAGCATTTATTAAATAGTGGCGGATCTCCCTTTATGCTCATTTGCTTTTAATATTGAGAATGTTCAGTGTTGTATATCCGTGCTTATATAATGCTTTGTATATTGCTTTAATAATCGTCTGTATTTTTAATACTTTGTAGAGGGATCCTACAGCAAAGAACTGTAAGAAAATTGTGCAGAAAATTGAAAAATCTTGGAAAACTCGTTGGATAGTAGTCCTGATGCATGGCTATATAATAACATTAAAGAAGTAAGTTATATTTTTAGTCGATTTTTTATTCTCAAAATTGCCGCCAGTTAGACGTACCAACTTAGGAATTAGTCAACCTGAACAGAAAAGTAAAGCGCGCGAAATGAAGGTAAACAGAATCAATGGAATCGAAATCAACAGGGTAGAAATTAAGATGCTGTGCATTTTGTGACTCTTATAGCTAAGGTAAGAGAAAAGCTATCGAATAAGCCACTTTTTTTATATATAAAAACATATGATCTGAGGATCTGTGGTGTTGCAAAGAATGGGAAGTGACACAGAATTTTGACCACAATTAAAAAGCGAAAGACACCGTATTTGGGACACAAACGAAGGGTAAAATCGAAGGAAAAAGGTGTCCTGGTAGACGACAAATATCCAGGTTGAAAAACATTCGCGACTGGACCGGGTTAAACCAGTGCCGGAATAACCATTAGGCAAAGTAGGCAGTTTCCTGTGGGCCTCGGGCCCAAAGGGGGCCTCGCAGGGCCTAAAATGAAACAATAATAATTAGATTTAAATAAAAATTATAAATTATATTATGTTGAAAAATTCAAATATCGCGCAATACCATGAAAGTGATGGTGGACGTATAAAACTAGAATAAAACATTTGTTCACATAGAAAGACTATGTAGCGAGAATTAGTCACTAATGAATGCCGTTTGGTAGAAGGATCAGAAGGAACAGTACTGCCTGTCAGTCTACACGGTTTCTTAGAAAAGTAGTAAGAGCAACGAATGAGTCAGCGCCCCCTCGCTACCCCCTCTCTTTCATTACCCATGCCTTTCGCTACATATCAGGAAAGTACAAAATACAATGGTCTCCAGGCTAATTCATTTAAGATTGACATTGACAAACTTGCAATTTACATATTTCTTGTGCCGTACACTCGCCTTAGTTGGAGAAAGTGCTGCTAAAAGTTGCGTTGGACCCGTTGGAGCAATATCGTATTTTGGATTTGTTCAGTCCGTTTATAGGTAATGGATTTTGGGAAGAACTACGACCTTGAAAATTTTACATAAACTTGTGTACAAAGGTAGGAATTTTTGTGTTGTATGTTTTCTATTCCCAATGTGTCAAAGTGAATCTCGGCAGAGCGAGAACCTGAAATTTAACATGAACTACTGCAGTTGAAATATTTTATATTCCATCTTCAGGACTTGTTACGAGAACAATTTATTCCTGCTTCATAGTTTTTTTGGGTTATTTATGAAAACCAATTTCGAAATTTGTCAGTAGCTCTTAAGCTATCTTACGCTTATGATTACAAATGCAACAGGCGAACGGTCATTTTCAAAAAATGAAAATTATTAAAAACTGTCGCTGTTCAACAATGGCACACAACAGACTAGCTTTTCCCTCAATAATTATGGCCATTGAGAAAAATATACTCGAAAATTTCTATGAAACTCAGAAAAGTTGCCTTATAATTTTATAACGCTTTAAAAACTAAATTTAATACATAATTATTTATTATTACATAATTATGTAATATAAGTAATAGGAAATTTGTTTTGTCATAAAGTTTGCGACAGGAGTCGCAGATGAGTGTCGTTACTCATCAAAGTGAGTAATAGCCATTACATATAGGTAGAATACTATAATTTTTCTATGACATTTTTTTTGATAGTAGAAAAATTATTGTACTTTATAAATTAAATCGTTTATTTATCAAAAACGATAACAAAAAAAACTAAAATAATTTTTTATTAAAATTTTAAAAATATATAATATTTTAAAAAAACTTTAAAATTTAAAAAATCTTTTAATCATTTTTGGTTTTAATTTAAGCAAAACAATATACATAAACAGTTTCTGATATTTCCTTGTTTTATTTCTTCAAGCAACACGTTTTACAAAATGAAACAGAAATTTTATTTTAGGTTCACAAAATGTTCACTAATAGGTATATCAAAGGAATATAGCTCGGAGGTGGAGGGGTTATCAGAGTTTTTGGAGGGAAAAGAGTAAAGTTTCTAAAGGGGCCTCATATCTTGGGTTGCCTAGGGGCCTCAAGATTCTTAATCCGAGACTGGGTTAAACACACAGGCGATTTTAAGAAAAGCAGAAGATAGAGACCAATTTGCAATAACAACCTTCATTAGTAGAATTGGCACTAGAAAAAGAAGATATGGTCTAACTTTTTTTTTCATCTCCGAATCCAAGACTTGAATATAGACTTTATAGAAATATGTTAGTCACAGGTACATATAAAAAAATATATCCATTATTACCAAATGTTGTTTACTTTTAATTATTATAAGCTATTATTTTAATTACAACACTTTAATCAATAATACGATGATACAAAACTGATTAATTTACCAAGATAAGAAAAAATTGCATTTAATAAAATTATTGCCCATTAACCAAGAGTGCATAAGTCCGGATAGCTCTTTGAGGTTCAAGAAGTAAATCCCAATTTTATTACACCAGTAGGCCTTGCAAACAACGAAACACTTTGAATATTACTTAAATAAAAGGAAAGTTGCTTGCCTCATTCGACGTTTTTTCTTTCTAAAATCCATTAATTTCTGCTTCCTACATGCCATGAGAATATTGTTAGTTCAAAAATCTTTCATAGTTTACGTACGGGAGAAATTTACACAAGATAAATTACTCAAATGCTTTTAATGTGTTAAATAATCTTGATTACGTTTGGGATTATCATAAACACGACAAAAATACGTATACTAAGATATAAATTAGGTAAAAGCTTTTAGGTTTTATTAGTAATAGAGATGATTAGATGATAAGTAGCTTGTATTGTAGTGGAGATATTTAAAGTCAAAAATAAAAATGTGAGTAAATGTTTAATGTCGACAATTATGAAATATTTTAGTTATCTAATTAGAAAAATTTACAGAACAATGTTAGATTCATCTTTTTTCAAATATTGTTAGTACAGAAAAACTTCAACAACGGAAATCTCTGCCGAACGGACACTTTTTAGGTCATTGAAAATTTCATATGTCGGTAAATAGGAAGACACCTGTTATCAACGGACACTCTTCACAACGATACCGGCCATAATTTGCCTTCAGTTTTTCTAAGAAATTATTGTAATTTTACATGCCAACAACGATCACTCAGGTAAAGGCGATTTTGTCTATCTATCTGTTACCGTTAAAGCTCGATTTAATTTAAAACCCAAATTTACTAGGAAAAACTAGTTTAAACTAAGCGCTTTAGACAATTCTAGTTTTAACTAGTCAAAACTAGATTTGACTGCTAAAGTCAGTTAAAACTAGAAATCCCGAACAAATTTCATTTAGAGTAGTTTACACTAGTTTAAACTAGTTTTTACTGGAATTACTAGCGAATACCAGATAAAATCGTTGCGACAAGAGACAAATACGATTTGGAATTTTCGGGGTAGGGTTACAAACTAGTGTGTGCAACTGTTGATTTTTCTGCATAGTTTTTATTGGTTATATTACCATTATTACACTACTGTGTTTTATTCACCATGAGTGATAATGTCGAAGATCAGGTTGAGAGCAGAGATATAAGAACTTGGAAAAAACGTATTTTGGAAAATATCTTACAAAAGGAACAGACCGAGAAGAAAGAAAGTCACTACAATGTTGTGACCAAAGCATGTATAATAAATTAATGCCCGAAGTATGTACAAGATGGGGAACTGTCTGCCCAGAAAACACTAAAACGATTTAGAATTGTTGAAGTTGGCGAAATAAAAAAGTTGGCTTATAGAATTGAACCCATCAAATATTATGTACTTGCTGAAGACATTTTTGGCATAATTGAAGCAGCCCACGTTGCTGTTGCTTTTGGTCATGGAAGTTGGGATAGGTTGAAGACTGAAACCGCCAGAAAATACGCAAATATAACAATTGGTATGTTCAATAATTTTATATCAATTTGTGAGACCTGCCAACGGAAGAAGAGTACATTGAAGAGGGATCTTGTGTCGAAACCTATATTGCATTCAGAAATTAATAGTCGCTGTTAGGTAGATTTGATCGATATGCAATCACAAGAGTATCACTGCTACAAGTTTACTATGGTTTATCAAGATGAGTTAACAAACGTTGTTTTGTTGAGACCATTACAAAATAAGAGGGCGGACGAAGTTGCTTATAAATAATTAACGGATATATTCTTGACTTTTTACATTCATGCATTTTACTTTCCGATAATGGCCAAGAGTTTTCATCCCACCATCTCATCTGGGGTCTGTCCTTTCCTCTTTTATGGTCCCAAGGTCTCCAGTGGGTTATCGCTTCATTCCATCTTCCATCTATTCGCCTTCTATTGTGTCCTGTAAATTTCTATTTAAGAGTAGCTGCATGTTTGTACATGTCATTCGTTTTGGTTTTATTTCTGGTCCATGTATTTTTTTATCACTTAACTTCATGCCCAGTATCTGCCTTTCCATTGCCCTTTGAGTCTTGGCCATATTTTCCATATTTTCTTTTGTGAAGGTCCATGTCTGGGCTCCATAATATGTAAGTAAGTAAGGCGATTAAAAGATTAAAATTAGGGCTCCAGGAATCCAAACATGCACATAACTTATTGTAGCCATAAAACTTATGCTCCTAAAACTAGTTACTTTAGGTAAATCGAGTTTGATTTAGAAAAACTCATTTTACAATTTTAGAATTAGAGATCGAAACGCAAGTATGGGGATGGTGGATAATTTTTGAACCGAATTGAAACATAAGCTGTTTATAATTTTACATTTTACTCATATTTTGAGTACACGGAATCCAATTTTCATTGGAATTTTTCCTAGACGAATAGACGGAATGTTACTGCATATTGTAGATCCCTTTCGTGTCCTTTATTCGTCGGCTCCTTGTCGTATAAATTGTAAAAGGCAGAAATTAAGGATGTTACTAGAAAGTGGTTCCAAGATAGTTTTCAGATTTACTGTTTAGATTTCTGACTTCTCATTTCTCTCTAATAGATGTCGCTATCGCTAGAGCGTCCGATACACAGAATTATTTTTTATAATCCTGCTTAAATAGACAGCTTGGTTTCGTTTCGATTCACAGATGTTTCACAGATCGGATGTATGGGGATGGTGGATCACCTCTAAACCGAAATAAAACAAAAGCTGTTTTTAATTTTTCATTTTACTCATATTGTGAGTACACGGAATCAACTTTTGTTGGAAATTGTACTAGACGAGTAGACGGAGTCTGACTGCATATTGTAGAGTCCCTGTCGTCTCTTTTATTCGTCGCCTCCTTGCCTTATAAATTTTAAAAGGCGTAAATTTTAAAATTTAAAAAAAATTATATCACCTAAAAATTTTAAAATTTTAAAATTTGAGAAATTTGGTACACGTATTCGTAATATAATAAAGAATGGCGGTACAGAGCCCAATTTGAAAAATATATTAGTATGTGGAAATTACTCTGTAATTAAATACAATATTAAAAAAACGAGCCTGTACCGCCATTAAGAAGAACAAAAAAATACACTTTCATCAAATAAACTTTTTTATCGGATGCCTAGATTTTGTGTCATTTTGGAACTACTAAAATTTTTTATTTCATTAGTAGTTCCAAAGTGACACAAAATCTAGGCATCGGATAAAATAGTTTATTTGAAGAAAGGGTATTTTTTTGTTCTTCTTAATGGCGGTACAGGCTCGTTTTTTTTAATATTGTATTTAACTACAGAGTAATTTCCACATATTAATATATTTTTCAAATTGGGCTCTGTACCGCCATTCTTTATTATATTACGAATACGTGTGCCAAATATCTCGAAAAAATATTAAAAATTACAGTCGCACTCTTGGAACGCGTTTTCGCTACCTGTTGATCGCTACTGTTTCCTTTTAAGGATGTTACCAGAAAGTGATTCCAAGAGAATTTTCAGATTTATAATTTAGATCTGGGACTTCTCAATTTTCCGTAATCTAATAACTACATCAACTTGTCACACTTGATACCAAAATATAATGGGAATGCCATACTACGAATTGTTTAAAGCGAAAAATCTAAACGTTTTAAAAGTACTTAATTGCGACCAATGGTGAGCCGATCTAAAGTTAATCTAAGGTTTTATAGGGCACCAGTTCAATTATTCATTATTGTTGCTTTCCATATAAGTCTGCAGCAAATACTCGCCTTAATAAATTAAAATACAGGATATGTACGCCAATTCAACAAGAAGCCTTAAATAGGTCCTAAAGCTCTGACAAGAAGCAATTAAAAAAAACAATATCATACATAAAAGATATAGAAAATAAATAAAGCATTTAAAACAGCCAATATACTGAGATCAATTTTATCCAAAACCAACCAGAATAACGAGCAAGAAAAAACAATTAACTGTTATTATAAAATATCTCGTGAATGTGAAAATTTTTATTTAATATTCAAAAATTCATTGGACAAATAACATGGAACTTATTGAAGAGATGTTGAAAACAAGAGGATAGTAGAGAAGAAGAAAAATATGAAAGTGGCTACCGTCTCTAATGAGGCGACTCAATGAGACAATTCGGTTCCAATTAGAGTTAATTCCTGTAATTTGATAATTTTATCGTAGCGAATGGCAAAGTTATACGTCTGAAATAATCCGGTTTTGCTTTTTAGCACATTGTAAATTTGTTCTTAGTTCATCTAAACTTTTCTTTCATATTGCTCATTAATATAAATTTTATGTATAAACTAATTTATAATGTAGCAATATTAGTTCAGGAACCGAAGCTCTTCACTTTGCAATTTTTACAGAATGGATCTATTTGCTTGAAAATTTGAGAATAAGTAGAGGATAGTCCAAGAATCAAAATCTATATGATGCCGAAAGGCGCTTTTATCATGGGGGTGGTTACCACCCTATCTCGGGGTGGAATTTTTTTTATGTTTTGACCACAAAATTGATAAAAAGGTTCATTCTCAGAAAAAAATGTATACATTTTTTGATGGACTTTATCGATTTAGATTTATTCTCTGTCGAAATTGTTAGTTTTATATCGAAAAAAGCAATGTTTTTCGATATATTATGTACTCATTTACGGTTCACTCAATTTTTGCCGCAGAAAATTTTGTTTCATATCAAGTTCTTGGGAATTAAACAAACTACAATTTCATATTTATACATTTTTTTGTATCTCTGATGCTAATCTCTCGATTTTGAAGAAAATGGCATTTTTTACCAAACTACAAAAATTCGTTATTGGCTTTTAACTACAGTTTTTTAAAAACTAATAATAATTCTAAGCTAGTCAAGCTTCTGGATTCTATTAATAATACTTACGTAAATAAAGAAGAATAAATAAAGCCAATGACTAAAAACACCGCTAACTTACATTATTATGCTTCCAATTGGATTTCTCTTTAAAAAAAATATATTGATTCTTAAACCGTAACTTTTTTATTTTCATCTTAGAAAGTTTGGTAAAAAAAATTTTGTAGGTTTTACCAGACCTATTTATAAGCTTTTTATTTTTAAGTCTTTTTAAAATCCTCAGTCGCAAAAAGAGGGGCTTTGAAAGGATTGGTAAAGGTGGTTTTTGCATGTTATTACAAGTTTTAATTATCAATAGCTCACTTAATTTTTGCCGTAAAAAATTTTTTTCAAACCATGTTCTTGGCAATTAAATAGACTACAATTTCATATTTAAACATTTTTTCGTATCTCTGATGCTAATATTTCTATTCTAAAGAAAAGGCGATTTTTTTCCAAACTATAAGAATTCGTTATTCGCTTTTAACTCCATTTTATTAAACTAATCATTCTAAGACAGGCAAACTTCTAGAACCTATTACTTATACATAAATAAAGAAGACCAAATAAGATCAGTGAATAATTTTAATTATGGTGGTGATTAGAGGGTTGTTTCCGATCACTTTTTCGCCGAAAAAGTACGGACTGACATTCTTTTCATTATAAGTAACTTAATTTTTGACCTAGTGACTATTTTATTATTTCTGGAGATATATATTTTTAAATACTTTAAAATAGTTTGAACAAGTTATCCTCGAAAAATGCATAGTTTTCCCGTGTTTTGACTTTGAAACTACAGTATTTAGCATTTGACGAAGAAGAGTTAACATATAATAAAGTATAGCTCGATTACTATTGGTCTTAAAGGAAAATAAAATAAAAATTTGTTTATTTTTTCAAGAGATACATTTTTGTTAAGTAAAGTTGTTGGAATTTGGAGTTATTAGCAAAAAAAAACATAAAAACAATGAATTTTTTTCGACATAAAACTAACACTTTTGATAGCGAATAAATCGAAAACTATTAAATTTATCAAAAAAATGTATAGAACGTTTTTTGCTTAGAATGAACGTTTTTACCAACTTTTGCGGTCGAAACATATTAAAATATTTTCACCCACGAGATGGGGTGGCAACCACCCCCATGGTAATAGCGCCTTTCGGAATCGTATAGATTTTGATGCTTGGACTATCCAGTACGTATTCTCAAATGTTCAAGGAAATCGATCCATTCTGAAAAAATTGCGAAGTTTTGTCCTATTTAAGCTTCATTACTTGGACTATATTACTTCCAGCAAGGAAATAAGTTCTTATATAAAAACCGCTAATATGGACTTTGTATATCAAGCAGTAAAATATCTATTTATCGTAACAGCTAATTTATAAATACATGATATACGAGTACGAAGGGTCTAAGTAAAAAATGCGTAATTAGCCGTCTAGATGTAGCAACTCCACGAAGAACAGCAAAAAAGAAACCCACACACGGCTTGCTTCTAAAGAATATTAATTAAAATCAGTTTTTACTCTTGTAATTTACACCTCGGCGGGAAGCACCATCCACAATGCTTGTGATTCATCGATAAAACTCATTTGGTTTTAATGATGGTGATGGAATATCCTGCCTATCGTTGTTAGATATTTGCGTTTTTAGTATAATTTATATTGCAAGAAACAACTACATACAACGCAATTTGTTTATTAACAAATAATATCCAGTATTAACTTAAATGTATTTCTTGGACCTTAAGAAAGCATTTGACAGGACCAAATTAACGGACTTTATCCATTTGTTAAAGACTCAAGACAGGTACCTCTAGGAATAATAATTAAAACGATCGAAAACATCTACCAGAACAACACAATAAAAGTTAAAGTAGAAGATGAACTAACTGATCCCATTGAAACTGGCTACGGGATAACAGATGGGAGAAAAACAACTTAAAATAATCTTCTATGCAGACGATTCAATACTAGTCTCTCAAAGTGAAGTTGATTTACAACGTATGCTGCACGAATTTAGTATAACTGCCAGAACATTTAACATGTCAATTACCCAAAAAAAAAGACAAACTGCATGGTTGGAACTCGAGGGTCAGATAATATAACAAGTGATAGAGTTTAAATATCTAGACATCACACTATCTAGCTAAGGAAAGCTCGAAACAGAAGTGGAAGATCAAGTGAATAGAGCAAACAGAGCCTCAGGTTGCTTGAATAATACAATATGGAGAAATAAATGAGTGGCCTCATATCAAAGGCGGACAGGTGTCATTCGAGAAAAATTTAGATAAATGGGTTTTTTTATACAATGTAAATCTCACTTCCTATAGTTTTAGCTGATTTGTTGATTTCGCAGTCATGTGATCACATTACAGCATTCTCATTGGGCTGTTGGGGAGATGTCCGATTTTGAAATAAACCTTCAAAACAGGAGTCCGTTTTTGAAACAAACATTCAACTGTGAAGCTAAAAATAACGTATTTGCGTCCGTATTTGAAGGAAACTATTATCACCGCTGAAAAGAACAGGAAAAATTCTACAGGAAACCACTACTAACTAAATTTTGATTTTTTTACACTGTCCGTCTTTGACATGAGACCACTCAAATATGTATATCGCAAAAGAAATGAAAGGCAGAATTTGCAAAACAGTCACCAGACGAATAATGCTATAAGCGGCAGAAACATTACCTGAGACAGAGAGGATAAAAATATTGCTCGAAACAGCAAATATGAGAACCCATCAAAAATTCGATGGTAAGACATTATGGGCCAGAGTAAGAAGTATAGATATACGTCGGAGATGTAAAAAGGAGAACATTAATAAGGGTAAGAAAGAGAAGAGTAGGATGAATGACCACATAAGCCGAATGACGACAAATAGTGTAGTAAGAACGGCGAGAGACGGATACCCAATATTAAGACGATCAGTGGGAAGATAACACAAACGATGGAACGACAACTTACTAGAGGCACATTGAAAAAACAGCCAGGGTCATGTCCATACAGAAATAAGAAGAATAACGAAAATGCTTATATACAATTAAAGGCTCCATTACAAATTTCAATACAATGTTATGAAAAGCTAACTTATGAAAAGTTCTACAGACCCCAAGGAACTTTTTAATCTTCTTCCATTCGACTCTATAATATTTCATTCAATTGTATCCATACATTTCATGTCCGATACCATTATTTTTGCTTTTAGGGGAGTGCAATTAGATCGAAAACATGCATTGTTTCGGAAAAATTCAAACAAGCTTATTATATTTTTCTAAAACTTTTTTTTGTTAGTTTATATACATGTTAAAGTAAAAAGTTCTACTCGCAGATTTGGCCGCTAATTGTTTATTAATTATTTAAACAAAAAGAATATGTGTGTACTTTGTACGCACGTAAGAAGTTATACTTCTACTACATATTATGTGATTTTTAAGACAATACCAAAAATTTAAGAAAATAAAAGAATAAAACGCACACAAACACATTGAAAAATGCCACAAAGAAAAAATGATTTTAGAAAAAATAATTGTTGGCAAAAATTTTAAATACGCATTTTCTGAAAAAAAAAATTATATAACAAATATACTTACAATCATAAAATGCATAAAAAAATAAAAAAATAAAAACTTGCATCGGGAATCGAACCCGTGAATTTCGGGGCGCTTTGATTCGTAATCGAAGCCTAGACTCACTCGTCCAATTCCACATTATTTGTCATGTGGAAAAATAGGGTAACTGAACGTTTTACTCTTTGACAGTTGTTTTGAATATAATTAAATTATGTAGTTTAAATTTTGTGGAAGAAAATATTAAAATATAACAAAACAGTAAGAAAACAATATATTAGATGAAGATTGGTAGAACTTTTGTTGGTAATCAAATTAAGTATGTAAATCAAAGCATTACATACCTACTAGATAAATAAATCTACGCCAAAAAATCATAATTTAAAAATAAAAATCGGACCTAATTTGGGATTCTCTCTAAAATCCCCATTCTTGAGAAAATAAATGTACAGTAGAGCGTCGATTATCCGAACGTCGATCAACCGAACGACCGCTTATTCGAACTATCGACTCCCGCGTCCCGCACTCGAATTTTCCCGCAATTTTCTTCAATATTGTATCCAAAAATAATTATGTTGTTGCAAAGACTGCACTATTTTGTTTAGTTGCTATCATCACATTGTTTGATTTGCTTGTCTTGAAAATGCTAAGAAGAAATGCGTTCAATGTGCTTCCCCGTTTAGGATTTTGTCCTCTTCAGGGTTTGAGGTGAATGTTTAGTGTTGGCAGCAAAAGCAAACAGTCCGAAAAACACACTGGGGCAAGCGCCGTGTCCTGGTGTTCTTGGATCCTGGGTTATGCCGGACGGTGGTGTCCAGAAGGCTAAGAAGTCAACAGAGAAGAAAGTTTGATGGATTGTTGTTGGTTCCATAGACATTTATGTGTACTGTCCGTGCTTTGCTCTCGACCAGTCTCCCTAGAAACCATTGTACAACGACAGGCGAACCTGCGTCCCTCGTCGGCGGTCAGGAGGTGGCTTTGAGCGCAGCGTGGACAGTGTGCGTTCGAGTGGAGAAAAACTTCAGTTGCTAGTTGTCATTATCAAGATATAAATAAATATGTAGGTATATAAATATGGCTTTTATTCACTTGTGGATAAATATGTATGACTATAAATATGTATCAATATATTGTAGTTCGATTATCCGAACAAATTGGTTTTCCGAACACCTATGTCCCCCAATTAGTTCGGATAATCGACGCTCTACTGTATTTCAACCTAATCCAAATGTATAATTACAATATGATTATAATAAAAACTACTTACCAAATTAGAATGAGTTTTCCTTGTCCAAAATAGTCCAAAAGTCCAAAAATATAGGTATATGAAAACTATTTAAAAAGGCAGTATAACTATTAACTAACTTTTTTTTGTTGTTTTTTTTCACACAAATTTTAAAACGCAACAACCATAAATAATCTAACTACAGCTGTGCCACAGCCGCCATATTGAATAATTTTTGACATGTCATTTGAACATCCAATCAGAACAAAGTTATAATGCGCATGCGCCGGGATCATAGGTTTTAACATATAAAAATTCACCCTCATATCGCCGGTAAAGAAGTATAACTTCAATAACAATTTGTTTGTATAAATAATTTTAAAAATATCGTTAAATTCATCATTTTGCTTTGATCAAATATGTTTCTATTTTGTTTTTGATTATGCTGAATCCAAATATGGCATTGCAATTTGAAAATTCTTATACAGAAGCTCTTATACAGTATGTCTGATTAGCTAGGAACCACATGGAAAACTTTTTTATTATCAATTTTACGAAAAAAAGTTATTCTTCATAAAATGCTCTGGAAATCTAAAACTGAACCATCTGATATCAAATTTTATCAATTTTATACGAGTTATGTCAAAAATATGAATTTCGTTAAAGAGTAAAGTACTTTTATATTCCAGAATATAAAAAAATACTATTATGAAAAGTTGTTTGAAATTAAAAACTATGGTTAAATATCATCATTCTGGTTACAATATGGTTACATCATTCTAATCGAAAATAAATTTTTCAATTTTTTCTCAAATTACGGATAGGTACTCATCATAATTTTATTACAATTATGATATCTATTTTATTAGCACTTTTACGAAAAAACGTTATTCTTCATAAAATGCTCTCCATGGTCTAAAATCTAAGATACAACCATCAGATATCAATTTTTTTTTAATTTTATACGAGGTATGTAAAAAATATAAATTTTTCTTAAGGGTTAAGTGCCTTTATTATTCACAATATTTTAATCAGAAGGATGTAATTGAACACTAAAATAAATTTTTAATTCCAAGCAACTTTTCTTAATAACAATTTTCGATATTGTGAAATGTAACGATACTTTACACTTGAGTGAAATTCATATTTTTTGACATACCTCGTATAAAATTAATTAAATATGATATTTGATGATTCCGTCTTAGATTATATACCATGCAGAGTATTTTATAAAGAATAACTTTTTTTCGTAAAACTGATAATAAAAAAGTTATCAATAGGTTCCAAGTTACGCAGACATACTGTATAAGAGCTAAAAAAATTTTTTTGCTGAACATTTATTATTGTTGAAGCTTATTATTAAATGTATTTTAGGTAAGATTTACAGAAAAAAGTTTTGATCACTTTGTATAAACAATTTTTTAGTTGGTAATTTTCGGTTTTTGTATTACATTTTTGTTATCTTTCTTAATTTTCTCAAAAAGAAATAGTATATTTCATTTTTGAAGTAAAATAATTTAGTGCATTTTAAAGACTACATCCTAAGCTTTAAAAAAGCACTTATAAAACTGTAATAGATCTGTTCAAACTTGGCATTCGCGATAAAGGTGGCACACGCGCAATGATCAATGGCGAGTCAAATACATACGCTTTGACAGTTCTCAATATACAGGGTGTCCCGAAAAGATTGGTCATAAATTATAACACAGATTCTAGGGTCAAAAATAAGTTGATTTAACCTCACTTACCTATATACAATAGTGCATACAAAAAAAGTTACAGCCCTTTGAAGTTATAAAATTAAAATCGATTTTTTTTCATATATCGAAAACTATTCGACATTTTTTATTGGAAATGAACATGTGGCATTATTATGGCAGCATCATCTTAAAAAAAATTAAAATGAAATTTGTGCACCCCATTAAAATTTAATGGGGGTTTTGTTCACTTAAATCCCCCCAAACTTTTGTGTACGTTCCAATTAAATTATTATTGTGGCACCATTAGTTAAACACAATGTTTTTAAAACTTTTTTGCCTCTTAGTCATTTTTCGATAAGCCAGTGTTTATTGAGATATTTTGAATATTTGTCGAATCCACCACATATTTGTATATGGTTAAGTACGATTATACAGTCCTGTTAATAATCTGAAAATTTATTTATAATTTACATTTTTAGGTATATTTTGAAAAAGAAGCCACATCTCAATAAAAGGTGTCTTATCAAAAAAAGACTAGGAGGCAAAAAAGTTTTAAAAACACCGTGTTTAACTAATGGTACCATAATAATAGCTTAATTGTAACGTGCACAAACATTTGGGGAGTTTAAAGGAACAAAACCCCCATAAATTTTTTATGTAAACATATTATAAAAACTGTCTTATCGAAAAAATACCAAGAGGCAAAAAAGTTTTAAAAACGTTGTGTTTAACTAATGGTACTACAATAATGAATTATTTGAAACGTACACAAAAGTTTGGGGGAGTTAAAGGGAACAAAACCCCCATAAAATTTTTATGGGGTGGACAAATTTCACTATAATTTTGTTTTAAGAGGTTCCTGTCATAAGAGTGATACACGTCCATTTTCAATAAAAAATCTGTAATAGTTTTCGATATATTGAAAAAAATCGATTTTCATTTTGTAACTTCAAAGGGCTGTAACTTTTTTTATGAGCACATTTGTACTAAGGTAAGTTAGGTTCAATCGAACTATTTTTGGTCCCAAAATGTGTGGTATAATTTATGACCAATCTTTTCGGGACAACCTGTATAAACAAACTGTCAAACTGACAAACTACTTAATTTGTTTGCGTTACAAAATTAATAAATTTGAATATATTTTTTGTTGTGAATGATCAAAGAAAAAATCGTGTATACAACTTGCATTTAATTATCATTATGAAGCTCGTACTCTATACGAAACTCGCCGCTAGGTGGCTCTTTTCATATCCCTCATACTTGCTTCATAATGACCAACATTAAATGCTCGCTGCATAATAAACTATTATAAATGCTTTACTTTTGTTTAATTTTTTTTGTAGATTTTTTTAAAATATTTGACCATATTTAACATCATTAATAATATCATTTTCATCTATAACATGTATATATCAAATTAACAAATTTAGTTTTTTTCATACTATTTCATTTTTGTGGAGTTTGTCGTACAGTCATTTATAAATTTTACGATGGTAAACAAGTGTCTTTAAAGGATGGATAAACAGAATTCCAACGGCTTAAACACTAATAAATTGAATATTTATTGAGACAGAGATTACCCAATTATATATAGGAAAATTGACTTGCTCATTTGGTATAATAGTATTTATGCGAAAGTTTGCCACTTAGGTAATACGTACGCGAATAACTTATTAAGTTGGCCAAAAAATCTTTCAAAATTTATCTTATTTAATTAGTAAACAACAATTTTATATTGAGGCAATTTTATGGAGTGTGGTGAGGAATTTTGTCCTGACGTTTTATCTGCAACTGCGGTAGACATTAGCAAAGGCGATGCGGGAACGGATGAATACGTCTCCTTTGACTTTTCTTCTACTCGATCATCAGTTTTGTGTATGCATGTACATGAATTCATATGTATTTAGCATCAGCACCTTGTCACACTCTGTCGTTAATTCTTCAACAGATCCGTGATTTACAAAAAGTTACCCTACCTAAATGGCTTAACCAAAAATATAATAAACTGCTGAGTGGAATTCCTAAAATCGAAACAGCTAAATACAACAGCATATTCAATCAGAGCTGGTTCTTGAAGATTAAAGACTAGCCACCGCTTCTAAATCAGACTCATCTCATTTAAAAACTTTCTTGTCTCGAATGTGATGGTAAGTACATAGGGTAAACATCGATTTGGTTAAACCAAAGGATAACACAGTACAAAAGTAACTGCAAACCAGAGAAAATTCTTGTGTAGTTGCTCACAATTCCAAGATAACAAGCTACACATTTAATTGAACCGATGTCAAGATCTTGGAGAATGAAAATATCTATAAAAAATATTATTTTCTCGAAATATATCACATCAACAAAAATAAAAAGCGAATAAATTATAAGACTTGCAAGTTAAACGACATATATTACAGTATTTTTAAATTCTAAAAAACTAATAACATTTAGCAATAAACTAGTTGACCCTAATAATATGATATGTGAAATAGCACATAATGTGAAAAATATTCACATTCAATAGCACATGTGAAAAAAGGACCGAAATTTTTGCCGCTTCGTATGCTCAAAGATTATCACCATGTAGTTTGCAGCAAATAGAATTAGTTTTATAAAATAAATAATTATAACATTTAGTAAGTGGAAATATTATTTTTGTTACGTTTATAGTGTGTATCTAATTGTACCTTAATATTCTGAAAGTTCCTGATGAAGTTGAAAATAGTAGGTCAATGTGAATATAAAAGGAAATATATAAAATGACGAAGGGTCATCACTCCGTATACTTCTGGGCAACTATATACACGTGTTTCGGGCTAATTCGTTCATCATCAGTATAGTGTAGCAAAGTTAAAAAAGTTGAATGTTAACTTGGAATAGAATCACTACAGGAGCAATGTTACCATTTTTGGTCATATTGTTAGAAGACCCTGTCATCTAAGGGCTACAACTAACATTGCCAAGAAGGTAAGGCTACCTGAGGAAATGAAAAGCCATAACGTTATTAAATAAAATGATGTTGAATAAGCGAGAACAAATATAAATATAGCTCGCAAAGCGAATCTGAATATATGGGAGCGTTCAAGTATTACCTAACGCGATTTTTGAAGATTTTTGACCCTCCCTCCCCCTACGTAACGCACTGTAATGGGCGTTTAGGCGTTTAACTATTACGTAACTCATTTTTTTAAGGTTTTTGACCCCCCCCCCCCCAACCTTCGTTACGTAATACTTGAACGGTCCCTAAAATGATGAAGGGTCATCAGTCCATATACTTCTGGGCAACTATATACACGTGTTTCGGACTAAGTTAGTTGAATGTATATTAGTGTATACTAATGTTATTATCATGTATATATATTATATCTATCATGTATATTATAATCCCACAACAAGTAAAAAACAATATATTACTTATTTGAATATTCTTTAATCCGAGAAAAACTATAATCTGATGAATGGAATTTCTAAGAAACCTAGAGCAAAACAATTTATATCCAGCGCATCACTTGAACTGTTTTTCTAATAGAAACTAGTTCCACATGTAGACTATAATATGTCAAACATAAAAACATGCCTTAATAATTAAAATTGATTTTCTTTAGATTACTGAAGATATAAATTATGTAATAAATATTAGACAGGTAACTAACTGTATACTTTCTGTATATTTAGTTTTTATGTTTGAAAATACCGACTTAACAGTTCATGTGGGTATTTTCTAGGTGACACGAGATGAATTAGTAATGTGAGTAATGCTTTTATTGACTTTTTTATAATTCATTCCTGATAGTTTTAATTAAAAGAAAGAAACAAATTATATTTTATCTTGTATTAAATACCAAAAGGATTCTAAAGAGTGCATTGTTTTTATTCTCTAATTCTTGTGGAAATATTTAAAATCTTTACAATTTTATTGGTATTTTACGACAGAATTTCAGATTACAGTCATCCGTTAAATTAAGTTAAGTAAACATAAATCTTTCTTGGTATAATATAAAATAAGAATTTAAAAATTTACAGAACAGCCACTGAAGGTGGATATGAGATATTAGGTACAGTATGAGGCAAAATAAACAGTACTGAAATGAATATTAAAATTTTTATAATTATTTTACCTAGTATACATGATACAGTCTTGCAAACATTATTCACGAAGACGTACGTTTCCGATAAAACATATGTTAAAGATGCCCTCTGGCAAGTGGCGGGTCTACGGGGAGGGAAATGAAGAAATGTCCCCCCTAACAAGGTTCAAAATTTAAGAAAGAAAAACTGTTCAAGTATAAAAATAATATTAGCTGACATGAAACCGAAACCACAGAAAGGCAAATTCAACCCAATAAACAAGCTAGTTAGGAACATTAAGGGAACTTAATGCTTATAAAATATTATTTATGTCTTTATGTATTCTGAGTTTATCTTTTTTAGGTCTTTTGGTTGAACTTCACTGGAAGTTTCCCCTAAGGCAAATTTCCCATCCCAAGAAGGCAAATTTCTAGATCCGCCATTGTCTCGGGCACTAAAAAAATCCTTAATTTTAGTCCGCAATTCGGAAATGGCAGAAATTTATTCTGCAAAACTCAGAACCATTCTGAGGTACCTAACATTATCACGACATTCACATATATGTTATATCGACGTTCGGAAACTACTTAGTACATTTTGGCGCCTGACACTTCACATTTGAGGCATACGAATGTCAGTACTGTTTATTGTGCCGCATACCGTATTTCCGATTTCGGTGAACCTCCATCAATTTTCATGAAAATTTTTAAGTGGTTAGAGCATACCTCAATAAACAAACATGCCAACTTGCGCTTTTACCCTGAGGGTGGATAAATGGGCCTTCTCTTGGGTGAAATTTTTTTATAACCGCAGAAATCGATAGAGGAACAATTTCTAAGCGCAATATAAGGTTATTAAAATAAATCAATACTTTTGAAGTTATTAAAAATCATCATCAAGGCTTTTCATTCCGGATGGAATGTTTGCGGCTCTTACTAAGAGCTCTCTGATTCGCTTATTGCGGCGAATTACTCCGCATTCCACTTGTGTGTTGTTAAAGTTTTGTTGTATGACTTTGTTTTCGTTACAATTTTCTTCCACTCATTTAGATATGTGCATGTGAATAATTTTCTCCAGTTTCTCACTGTCAGAATTTTGATATATCCCATGACCTGGTCCTTCTATCTCTCTGTGAGTCTTCCCTTTGGTCTTTCAGTTTTCGGTTTTCATTTGGTGATCTTCTTAATCAGTAGGTTGTTTTTCCTTCTCTCTATGTGTCCCAGCCATCTCAGTCTCTGCGCTTTAATAAATATAACTATATCTTCTCCCTTCATTATCTCTCTTAGTTCATGGTCCTTCTTTTTCTCATTTCTCTGTTACCCATTTCTATCAGGCCCAAAATCCGTCTGAAGATTTTCCTTTTGAATATTCTCAATTTTTCTTCATCTTTTTCTATAAGGCACATTGTATCAGCTGCGTACGTAATTACTGGTCTGATTGCAACTCTGTATATTTTCAGTTTTGTATTTCTGGATGAGTTCCTGTCCATCATTAGCCTGTTATATCTCCAGTATGTTTTGTTGCCTGCTAGCATTCGCTCCGTTACTTCTTCACTTCTCTTTGTTATTAAACATAAAATTTTTTAATTTTTTGTGAAAAAATGCTGGCTTTAAAAGCTGTTTTTCATAATTAACTGAAAAATTATAAGGTTTTACACAAAAGTTATCATTACTAAAATTGAAGGTACTAAATAAAAAATCGAAAAAATTTCTCACTTGAAACACCTTTTAGTATTAACTCAACGTGAGTTATAGATAATTGCACGTATATTTTTTTCGGCGAGTACTCAAATCTAATTATTTATTATGCTTAAATAATAGGCTATTGATTATGTTCAAAATAAGAGAGCTAAAAGAAACTACAACGTTAATGAGATTTTATTATCTCATATGGTCAATGAACCTTTATATTTGAAAAAACCGCGGAGTGCCACCATTTAAATGGGTGCGTTTTTGAGAAAGGGACGAAGTAGTCCATAGGTTCAGGGTGAATTAGGGTGAGTTCTATGCACTTTTGGCACAAACACGTCTACAGGAAAATTGTTCCAGGTTAAATTTACTATCGAAATATCATACTTTAAAGTAAAAAATATTTTTATTTACAAAAATGTATTCAAAAGAAAAGCAAAACAAAAACCCCAAAGAAAGCAATTTTGTTCTTTGTCCCATAACTTTTTTCCTCAGGTATATAGGTATAGATATTGCTTCAGCGAAAAATAACGTTTAGTAAAGGTCACTTTTTTTTTATTACATATTTTAATTTACAATCTGCTTCATCGAAGCTATAAGCAAATAGTTTGAATGTTAAATACATGAGGGAGAAGCTGCCCTGTGGCAACCCTCCTATTATAATTTTTACATTTGATCACAATTTTAATTTATTAAATCTGTTGGCCATAGTTTCTTCAGTCGTCTTGCAAATTCGGGAGGAATGTTCAGCAGTCTTGCTTCATCATTTGGATGACTTCTCAGTCCATCAAGGTAGCTCTTTGTGATCCTTGGAATTTCTTCCTCTACCAAGGGTGTAGCAGAGTCTTCGTGTAGGGTTTTATTGCTTACATACCATGGTGCGTTAAATATCATCCTTAATATTTTTGATTGGACTCTTTGTATTTATTATCTTGATATTTGATGGCTTTGAGCAACAGTAAAGGTCACTAGGATTTATATTTTCGGAAATAGGATGTTTCAAATTTAGTCTCTCACAACATTTTTTAACCATTTCCCCCATTATTTTGCAAACATTGTTCTGGAACTTTTTTCTACTCATTTCTATAGGGTGGCCGGAAAGTCCCTTTACACTAATGAATTATTTTTTAAACAACAGACGGAAAAAATAATAACACAATTTTGTTTCTAAGTTATTTATTAATTATTTATTTATCTAAAACATGGGTGTGAATACCTGCATTGCCGCAACACAACTTGTTACGACGCTATGTTCGTATGCTCATCCATCTCAGCATGTCCGGAGTTACTAACGTAAAAGCTGGGCGAACTCCGTCTCGCAAGTCCTCATTCGAAACATATCTGCATTTCTAACGTTCTCTTTAATGAAATTCCACAGTGAATTGTCCGGCGCTGTCAAATATGGACGTCGTGGATGCCGAGAAATTGGAGAACCACGTCCAATCCATCGGTTCGGGAATATTTTATTCAGGCGTTTTTGAACAACGAGAGGAAAATGGGATGAGGCGCCATCTTGTTGAAAAGAAATAGTGTCAGCAGTGCCCTGAGCTGTCAATTGCAATAATAACCTTTCTTTGATTATCTGTAGATAAATAAGTGTGATGTGATAAGTTATGGAGCCTTCAAAAAAATATGGTCTAAACAGATAAGTTGAAATAATTCCAGCCCATGCAATAACATGAGGCGGGGTTTTTTCACTTCCTCAAAGAAATGAAGGTTGTCATTTGTGCAGAAATTAACATTTTGATTTCGAGAAATCGCAAACTTATCGGTGAACACAACATTTTGTTTGTCACATGCTCTCGGAAAGTGTTGAAACAGTAATTGACACGCTTCAATTGTAGACTCTCTTGTGGCCGCCATCATGGTTCAATCGCATCTATTGTTGTCTGTCTGTGTGAACAAACATGTGCCTTTGAAAATGAGCATGCGCCGAAACGCGAATAAATATTGGCTAGATGCTGAAACATTATTATTTTTAGTGTAAAGGGACTTTCCGGCCACCCTATAGATATAAGTAATGGTAGGTTTAGTAGAAATAGAAGTCCATTACCTTTAAAATAGTATATTGTATATGGTTGTGTGACTATTTTTAAGCAAGTTATGGTTTTTCAAGGTTTTATACTTTTAATGATTTTTGATATTTTTTATGATTATTGTTTAAATTTCTTATGACTTTTTTTCTTGTACATTTAGGTATATACATTGTACAATAGAAAAAAAGCTTTCTTTACTTTAAAATCGTGTATTGCAAAAAATTCTAGGATTATTTTTAAACAAGACATCCGTAGGATATCCAAGGGTATCTGTAATTTGAGAAAAATTTTAAATTTTTTATTTTTTTTTAATTAGAAGAATATTATTGCATATTTTACAACATAATTTTTAGTTCCAAATAACTTTTCTTAATAACACTTTTCGATATTGTGAAATATAAACGTACTTTACTCTTGAGCGAAATTCATATTTTTTAACATACCTCGTACAGTTTTGATAAAATTTTATATCTGATGATTGTATCTTAGGTCTTAGATTATGCATAGCATTTTATAAAGAATTTTTTTTTCATAAAGTTAATAATAAAAAAGTTTTTCATACGGTTTCAACTTAGTGGGACCTGTAGCATGTGTATATGTCACATTTTGAGAAATCATATATTGTTTAAAAATAGTCCTAGATTTTTTTGCAATACACCATTTTAAAGTAAAAATAGGCTTTCTTTTTTATTGGACAATGTATATAACTAAATTTACAATAAAAAAAGTTACAATGAGAAATTTAAAAATAATCGACAAATATATCAAAATTCATTAATAGTAAAACATTTTCAAAAACCATATCTTGCTTAAAAATAGTAACACAGCCGTCTACAATAGACTAGTTTAAAGGTAATTGACTTTTCTTCCTACTAAATGTACCATTGCATATGTTATGTACCTAAAGCTGCGTAGAAACACGTTACAGAACAATGTTTGCGAAGTAACAGGGAAACAGGGCCAAAATCGCTGTGAGTAACGAAATTTGAAAAATCATATTTTGTAAATTATAAATTATAGAGAATTCTAGAAAACACCATTTTAATCGGGAGTGACGGAAGTTTTCTTCTATGAAGCAATGCCTAAACCTATATCCCAACTGAAAAAAGTTATGGGACAAAAAACAAAATTGCTATATTTCGTGTTATTCTCTTGCTTTTCTTTTGAATATATTTTTGCAAAAAAAAAATATTTTTGACTTTAAAATGTATTTCGATAGTAAATTTAACCTGGAAAAATTTTCTTGTAGACGTGTTTGTGCCAAAAGTGCATATAACTTACCCTAATTCGCCCTGTGCCTAGGGACTAATTCACCCCTTTCTCAAAAACTCACCCCTTTAAATGGTAGCACTCAGCGGTTTTTTTCATATTTAAAGGTCCATTGATTATATTAAACAATAAAACCCCGTTAACGTTGTAGTTCCTTTCTAAAAAACATAATCAATTGCCTATAATGGGAAAACGATGCATTTTATAAAATATATACTTAGAGTTTGGAAAAAATTCGAAAGGGTTTTCGTATTTTGGGTTTAACTTTCTTAAATTTGACGCTATCAACTTCTTCTGGAGTTGATTTGGTAGGTGTTCCTGAGTACTTTAAAAAGCGTTTAATAGGTATGCATTCAATTATTACCTATAACTCACTTAGAATTAATATTAAAAGATTTTTCAAGTAAGGAATTTATTTGATTTTTATTGTCTTCAATTTTGGTCATATTAATTTTTGTAAAACCTTCTAGTTTTTGAGTTATTTATGAAATGCAGGTTTAAAACATGCATTTTTTAAAGAAAAATTAACAAATTTGACCTATAATGACCGAAAAAGCATTAATTTATTTTAATAACATCCTATAACAAATTTTGTATATAATTTGTCGATTTATGAGGTTAATAAAAACCGAGAAGGGGTGGCATCCACCCCCAGGGTAAAAGCGCAAATTGTAACTATGCCACTTTTGTTTCTTGTGGTATCTTATAACTACTAACCAATTTTTATGAAAATCGATGGAGGTTCAACAAAATTGGAGGTGAAAACCTTCAGTGACTGCACTAATAAACGATATAGTAAATTATTGTTATACCGAGATGATTACCTAATGAAAAAGTCATTTAAGAAATTATAATATATAATAAAATATGTAACCTTAATGTATTGCTGTCTTTTGTCTATAAGAATTTTTTTGGAACTGTTCCGACGTCTAAATTATTAATCGCTCATCATATTGCTTGATGACCTTCTTCTTAGACTGGTTTCCTTCTGTAAACCTGAATCATGTCATCGAACTGGGAAAATCAGATCAATATGCTAAAATTAAAAAAAGGAAACATCTGATATTGGCCGATTTTGTAACTTAAACAAAAAGGTGTATAACACCAGTTTGTACCTAGCCGTTTGAGACCGTAGCCCTTACCATAAAATCTGCTACAAAATAGAAACAACGCCAAGGTCAATGAAACGACACCTGCTTGGAATACAATTCAGATACAATATTAGAAACACCGAGATAAGACACAGAAGGAAGAAAGCAGAGATATTGTAGACGAAATAACAAAAATAAAATGGCGTTGGGCCGGTACATAGCCAGATATGATAATAACAGGTGAAGACGAAGAATCATAGAATATTGACCAAGGAAAACGATAAGAAGCACAGGAAGACCACAATAGACCTACATTCAGGGGTGGATGTAAATCGGTTGACGAGGAAGAACTAGGGGTCGACAACTTCTTGAAAATTTCAAGATCTTGTCTTGATCTTGTCTTGATTTCAAGACAAGATCAAGACAAGAAGTAATTTTAGATTTCAAGACAAGACAAGAAATATTATGTCAATACCAAGATTTCTTGTCAAAAAAAAAGAAATCTTGAAATATCTTGACTAATAATGAAAACTCTAAAACGTATTTATTTGTGAAAAAAAAAACATTATTTTGACATAACATAACATATTTTAATTTATTGAACACTTTTTTTCTAAATCGATTTACAAAAATGTAAATTAAAAATAATAATTATTAATGATACTTACCTAATCCTGTTGAAAATAAAATTGCAAACTAGATTTTATTTTAAATAACAAATTTAGCACCTTTTTGAAATCGAAATTGATAAGCCATGAATTAAGGCAGATAACACTTCATGGAGTCAACGCCCAGCCGATTTCTTGGCTTTGCTCTTGTTAAAGCTGCGCTTGAAAATAGTCTATCCGCAGGTACAGATGTTGCTGGCGTTTCCAGAAAATCCTTGGCCATTTTCGATAATGACGGATAGAAATTTTCGTGTCTTCTCCACCAACCAAGTATATTCTCAGAATCAGAATCTTCTGACCTATACTAAATCTACATTCAAAATACAGTAGAAATAAAGAAACCAAGATACGCTAAATGCTACTAGGAGCACCCCCGAATCATAATTTACAATGTATAAGCTTTGTATATCATGATTTGGGGTTTATAATGTATATTACATTGTAAAATATGATTTGAGAGTGCTCCTAGTAGCATTTAACGTGTCTTGGTTTGTTTATTTCTACTGCATCTTGATTGTAAATTTAGTAGAGGCCCATTTATGTATTTTTCAATTTCATACTTCAAAGATTGTAAGTTATAATCTTCTTTTTCAGACTAAGTGCTGGCTCTGGTATTGGATTCTGTAAATCATTCTGGGATTTATTACAGTAGTTAGCTTTACTATTTCTTAAAATTTTTGTACTGCCTCTGATTGTAGAAGCTTTCCCCAAGATGAAGAGGAAAATGCCTCTACTTTGTGCCGAGGATCCAAAATAAGAACTATACAGTATAATATACAATTAGTTTTATTATAGTTTTTCAGTATTTTATCTGTCGCAGCTTAAATGCAGTAACGTCTCTATCAATTTTATTATCAAGTCCATGAGCCCAATATTTCCAGTTTATGTAAAAGTAAGTTTACTCCAATTACCACCAATGGAAGTGTGCAATATTTTTCCCCTTCGAGTATTGAAGAAAGTGTTTTAAAGCTTCTCAGGTACTGACAAAATTTATATTACTGATTAGAACCCATTCTTCATCTAATATTTTGCAATTTTTTAGATTTTTTATGTTGTCGCAAAATATACTTAGTTAAAACATGTTTTACACTTAAACACCATGTTGGCATCTCGAAAGTTGAATGCCACTTTTTAGGCACATCTAATTTTGGCATAGTCATTTAGTCATCTTATAATTTATGGCCTCGCAAAAGTTGCATTTGCCCTGAGTTTTTGATATTTTTTGACAAGATGTTTAATTTGACTTACAGGGGAGTTAAAATCCAAAGCAGTATCATTTATATCATTTTCTACTTCGATCTTATCCTCCAAATAGTCAAAATCCTTTTCGATGTCGACACTGTTATGATTTGGTTCAATCATTTTTATGAAATACTGGACAGCTAAGTTAAGAATATGTGCGAAACATACAAATGCTTATTTTAAGCATGCAACTACACATCAAATTTGGCGTTCGTCAAGGAAACAAATGCAGATCGGTGACTTCCCCAGTGGCAGTGGAGGCCGTGTTAGCACGCAACGCAATAAAAAGGTCGCCGGGGAATCACTGGATCGAGTAATCAAGAAATTTTAAGATCTTGAAATTTCTTGAGTCAAGACAAGATATAAGATGTCAAGGAAACGTCAAGACAAGATTTTTTTATATTTCTTGCTTTTTTCTTAAGGCAAAACAAGAATTTGTTGTCAAGACAATAATTCTTGTCTTGTCGACCCCTAAGAAGAACAAGAAGTAATCACAATATATACTCATTCATTTGCATCATATTTTAGCAAGACAGTATGACGTGAATATATAATAATACCCATAATGATAATTTCATCAACTAGATGGCTTGGATAATCTTATTTTAAGATTTAAGAATAATATAATCTAAATTACTGAAAGAAACAAAGAAATCACAGAGAACCGAAAGAAAATCCTCGACTCCAAAGACAAACCAGTATATACAAACCATTGGTTTGGATTTCAAAAGTTTTTTTACGCCAAAGTGAATGAACAGAGCAAGACATACTTCTCGTGATAAATATTAAGATATATAGAACTTAAGATGATTATGGGGTGTGCTATATTAAATCGCTTTTCAACAATTATTCCCGAAAATCTGTTCTCTTCAAAATCCATTCATAACTTACGAGTAGGTAATAAATGTTTATGCGTTTACAAACTGCCATAAATAACTATTGTGAGTAAAGTGAAAATACCTTCAAAACTTTTAATAAAAGTCGTGATACCAAACCGTTCATTATCTAAATACCCATTTCTTTTGTCTGTGAGTTGTTGAATAAGTTGTTTGGGGCCCACGGTATGTGGTCCCATCTAATAACAGACTACGAATGGGCGCTCTTTTGCGTCACAATCGTTTGGTAATTATAATATTAGATGTTGCACAAAAAATGCTTAAAAACTCAGAGCGGATTGTGAGTGCACGAGTTCTGTAGTTTTTTCTGATGGTTTTGATTGTGTTACAACATTTGGTTTAACGTTTAACCGATTTTTATTAAGTCATTAAATAACATTCACAATTAGCTAAAATAAGAAAATAATTACAGTTTTTGCCAGTAAGATATTAATCATTTATAACTGAAACATTATACTAACAATAATTAAGATTGTTAACGTAAATGCAGAAAAAAATAACAAACATCCACGAGGAAAAAATTTCCTGTAGTTGGCTGTATACCATTTATTACAAAAAACCATGAAATCCTTTATAAAAGGTATATTTGTTAAAATCCCTATACAGGGCTACATAATAAAACAAACAGAACTAGTTTTCAATCGGTTGACCGATCATCATCAGTGTTTCCTAAAAAGTGTATAACCTGATAAAATGATGCAAAGTATTTAAAATTTTGACTAAGATTTTAAAAAGTTATTTATAGGTTATACTCACTTGAATCATACATGCTAACCACCAAAGTAAAAATATTAGCCACCAAACATATAAAATTGATGTGACTTTATATATGGATGTACAAAATATCCAATGTTTCACGCTCGAGGTACCATTGAGCTAAATTTGACTTGTTCACATCATGGCTGTGTAGAAGCAAGTGACTTTGATAGCGGAAATCCTGAATGGTGACATGACAGAAATGACAGTTCCACAGGAAGTTAAAATTTCCCTGTTGGTTTTCTGATTGTAAAGTTTGTTAAATTATTAACAATAAAAACAGTCGCTCCCACTATGGTAAATACTCTGTTAGAATGAAAATGAACTTGCTGTAAAAGTTAGAATATTTGTAATGAAAGAGATAGGCAAACCACATTACGCGTTGGAACGAAAACTTAATAAACGTTATCAAGCCCTCTTATGTGGACATCTAGGGCTTAGAAAAGCAATTCTATGTTGATATCAAGTTATCGATATTATTCGAATGGTTTGAAGTTGCCGTAGTATGTGGAAGTACCATAAAAGATCACAATGGGGGAGACACAGATGTAGAAATGTCTCAAAATCAGGGAGGGATTTATAAGATAAGCTCAGATTCATGCGACCATTTCCCAAGGTCCCTGCAGGCTACTACAGAACTGTAAGTGTTCGACAAAACAGACCGTTATATGATATAGTCAACCATAGGAGAGACGATTCAACCCTCTAACAACTCACATATAGTCAACCTCTAACACTCAACCCTCTCTCCTATGGTTGACTATATCATATGACGGTCTGTTTTGTCGAACCCTTAGAGTTCTGATTGGGTAGCCTGCCGGGACCTTGGGAAATGGTCGAATGAATCTGAGCTTATCTTATACATCCCTTCCTGATTTTGAGACATTTCTACATCTGTGTCTCCCCCATTGTGATCTTTTATGGTACTTCCACATACTACGGCAACTTCCAACCATTCGAATAATATCGATAACTTGATATCAACATAAAATTGCTTTTCTAAGCCCTAGATGTCCACATAAGAGGGCTTGATAACGTTTATTAAGTTTTCGTTCCAACGGGTAATGTGGTTTGCCTATCTCTTTCATTACAAATATTCTAATTTTTACATCAAGTTCATTTTCATTCCAACAGAGCAGGGCCCCCGCTACCATAAGTGCAAAGTGTGTAATGCACACGGGCGCCATCCTTTAGGGGCGCAAAAATTGAGGATCAAAAATTGCAAAATATTTACAAAAAAAATCAAAAAGCAAAAATTAATTTTAAAATAAAAGTTGAGAAATTAAATAGATCAGTTTTACTTTGTTTGGATGACATTATTAGTCTTTCTATAGATATAAAATAAAAAATCCTGCTATAAAAATAACAAACACCCATTCAGTAGACAAAACTGTAGATAAGAAATACCTAACTAAGCCCTGATTTCGTGGAAAAATTCTAAACATGTAAGTAGTACTGTGTGGGCGGTAATTCTATCTCATCTATAAGCCAACGATTGTGTGACACTCAAATGATGAATCGACAATAATTTGATAATCGCGTACCCATCAAATAACTAATTAGACCGGCCTGTATCGTCGTCCCCGTTAGCAAAATTATTTCGATTAGATTTTTTTGCAATTTACTCAAAATGAGGTCTTTATAACAAATCCAGAGAGCCAGGCGATGCCTTGGTCGAACAATTATTAAAACAAATTCACAAAAATAATTTTTTTCATTCGAACCAATTTTTTTAGGTCGCTTGGGTCATTCTGAGTAAAAAATTCCTCTTGTCATTTTTCACTAAAATTGATTGTTGTCGAGTTATACGCGATTTAAACTTAAAAAATGCTAAAATGGCCATTTTTAAGGCTTAATAACTCGATTAAAAATCATTAATATGAGAGTCAAAAAGCGACGAAGTCAAAGTTTAAAACCCCTCCTTCAACATCCTGAAGAAATTTTTGTCAGTATTTTATTAAAAAGCTGTTGTTTTTAATTATTAACAATTAGCGCTATAGCCCAAGCTGTATCGTTGCCCCCGTTAGCGAAATTATGTCAATGGTTTTTTTTTGCAAAAACTTACTCAAAAATAGGTCTTTATAACAAATCCACAGGGTTCCAGGCGGTACCTTGGTCGAAAAATTGTTTAAACAACTTTTTTAAACAAATTCACAAAAATAATTTTTTCACTTCGAACATTTTTTTTAGATAAGTTGGGTTATTCTGAGCAAAAAAGGTCTCTAGTGATTTTTCTCTAAAATTGATTGTTGTCGAGTTAGGTATATGGTCATTTTTTCGCATTTTTCAAATGTTAAATCGCGTATAACTCGACAACAATCAATCTTAGAGAAAAATGACAAGGAAACATTTTTACTCAGAATGACCATAGTTATCTAAAAAAAATTTGTTCAAAATGAAAAATTTTCTTTTGTGAATTTGTTTAAAAAAAATTGTTTAAACAATTTTTCAACCACGGCACCGCCTGGTACCCTGTGGATTTATAAGTATAATGGTAAGTCCCGTCTAAAGGTACGTTTTTACTGGCGCGCGCGGCTCGCTTGTTTAATCGCTGAAAGATCATCGCTGAATCAGGGTTGCCAGATTGGGGTATTTTCCCACAATTTTTTGGTAATTTGAAACCGTCTAGGGGAATTAAATTTGCGAATGTACATAGAACTGTATATTATACTCTCATATTTTATAATCGAAGACGATAGGACCTATGAATTATTTCCAGGGCCTCTGTTAATAAGTAGTATAATTTTGGTTTACTATTCTTTACATATGACTACTACTTCATTAAAATGTGCCAAAAATTTAAATTTGGGAGATTTGAGCTTCAATTTGAGGGAATTTCAGTTTCTAAGTGGGAGATTTATAAAATCACATCTGGCAACTCTGTAGCTGAACAGTGAATGCGGTGTATCTGATTGTGCGTGTGGTTGTGTGGATTGTAGGAGCCGTTTTGACTGAAGCGTCTATAACCTTTGTACCCAGGGGCAGCCAGTATCGATTTTTGGTGACTGCTCTGAGAGTATGAGAGCAGACAAAATCGTAGACACTGGGCGGTTATAGTGGCGTATTTCGTTGACGGCCAGACAAACAGGCAGTCATGAAACCGGAAATATATATTTGTTCTCGTATTGCTGAACCGCGTCGAATAATATATCACTTGTACTATTCCGACGACTTTAAAACAGTACTTTCGGTCGAATTGCTAAAACCGGAAGTCCTAGGTGAAATTTCTCACTTTTATTACCATCGTTGGGTTATAAGCTTTCATTCGACATCTCATTTGCCATTATACCTAGTGCCATGGCGAAGGAGTTATTTTCACAGACGGACAGATAGTCAGAAAACCGGAAGTATACAGTTGCTCTCGTGTTTCTAAGGCGAGTCGAATAATATATTGCTTATATTATTATTCCGGCGACTTTAAAACAGTACTCCCGGTCGCCTTTCTAAAACCGGAAGTCCTAGGTCAAGTTTCTCACCTTTAGTACCATCCTTGAATCATAAACTTTCGTTCGACTTCTCATCTGTCATTCTACCTAGTGGAATGACGGACGACGAACAGACGGGCAGACAGTCATGAAACCAGAAGTAGGTATATATTTGTTCTCATCTTGCTATAACGCGTCGAATATTACATCGCTTGTACTATAGACTTTAAAATAGTACTTGCGGTTGCATTTCTAAAAGCGGAAGTCTTAGGTCAAATTTTCTCACCTGTAGTAGTATCCTTGGATCATAAGCTTTCATTGGACACCTCATTTTCATTCTACCTGGTATAATGAGGAGTTATGTTTACGGACTGACGGACAGACGACAGACGGACAATATTAATATTATTATTCAAAGAAAACAATTATTGTTAAAATACATGCGAGCAGAGGAAATAGAGGATGAAGAAAGAATTGTCCATGCTACAAGATTAGAAAAACATGCAATATTTAAAAGAAGACATGAAGAAGGATACTTCAAAATTATGATAAACAACCATTTATTAGGAAATTATGAAATGATACATACTTATAAAAACAAGTTTCACTTCACAAAAATTTCTCAAATACAAAACTCCGAAACACGCACCGCCAACAAATCACACAAGCAGTATACCGCAGTCAATGCTCAGATTCAGCGACGATCTTTCAGCGATTAACGAGCCAGCCGCTGCAGTAAAAACGTACCAAATGGACAAAATTTAAAAATCGCATTACTCTGGGTTCGCCATCCACAAAAAGGTGGGATGTTGTGAGGTGAGCAAAAATGTTCTCGGGTTAAGTCTAAACCCTCTATGTGTGACAAGATGGTCCAGCAGAATTGATTCTAAAACTTTATTTAATTAAGATTTGTTATGGTGTTATTTGTTCCTATTTTGCTTTATTTGCACCTACCTACCTACCTTCAAAAAAAAATAAATAAAAAAAATTATCAAAATGCCTTAAGGGGCGCCAAAATCATTTTTTGCACACAGGCGCCAGTAGTTCTTACGGGGGCCCTGCAACAGAGTATTTACCATAGTGGGAGCGACTGTTTTTATTGTTAATAATTTAACAAACTTTACAATCACAAAACCAACAGGGACATTTTGACTTCCTGTGGAACTGTCATTTCTGTCATGTCACCATTCAGGATTTCCGCTATCAAAGTCACTTGCTTCTACACAGCCATGTTGTGAACAAGTCAAATTTAGCTCAATGGTACCTCGAGCGTGAAACATTGGATATTTTGTACATCCATATGTAAAGTCACATCAATTTTATATGTTCCTATGATGGATTAATTTTAAAGGGTTTTTACCCTAATATTTTTACTTTGGTGGTTAGCATGTATGATTTAAGTGAGTATAACCTATAACTTTTTAAAATCATAGTCAAAATTTTAAATACTTTGCATCATTTTATCAGGTTATACACTTTTTAGGAAACACTGATGATGATCGGTCAACCGGTTGAAAACTAGTTCTATTTGTTTTATGATGTAGCTTTTTATAGGGATTTTAACAAATATACCTTTTATAAAGGATTTCATGGTTTTTTTTAATAACGTTTTTACAAAACTACTACTCTATACTACAATTAAAATCAAGATGCACTAGAAATAAACAAACCAAGACACGTTGAATGTTACAAGAAGAACCATCGAATCATGATTTACAATGTATAAATTTTGTAAATCATGCTTTGGCATTTACACTGTGTTTCTGTATATATATTGTTATATTCCTATTTGACATAAGAAATAAAAGTCTATAGTTATATTTAAAATTCAAATAAAAATAAAGGTTTTCGTTTTTCTCGACCGCGGGCATGTAAATTTGGAACACCCTGTATAAAACAAATTATGTATAGGTAGTTTTTAAGAAAGTGTTTCGGAGAAGTGTTTACGAACCCCAGGAACAATACGACTCAAGTAATCAAGTAAACAATTAGAGTGATGTTGAAAAAGAAAGTGTTCGTGGAAAGGTGTGAATAACCACCGATAATTCATATTCTAGCAAATAAGATAATAGGTTATTAAATTTGTAAAGAGGGTTAATGTGGAAAGTAAAATTGAAATGGGGAATATTATTTTTTCTTAAGAAATCCATTAAGATATTTAGAAAAAGGAAAGTTTGTGTTGGTAAATACGGATAATTGAAAGTTGCTTTGGATTGGTTGATTTTTGAATGCTGGAAGGGGTAATTGGAAGGAGGAGAATGAATGAGCAATGAGAGTCAGTGGGTTTTAAGCGATAGAGAGGCGAAGTCCAGTTTTCGAGAAGAGTGTACCAAAAAGTGAAACGTCGGGTTGGTTAGTTTTGTCTTTAAAAAATAAAAAGTAAGATATCGTGGAACGAGTGATAGACCGAGTCGAGATAGTATATAACTCCTTGAGTCTAGAGTATCCCGGTTTTGTTGAAGTGTTTGAAAAAGGTAGAACACGGCATCAGGAAAAGGCAGGAACGAGGGCTGTACGAGGCGTAGTTTTCAAAGGAGCCGAGGCATTACTGGAAGACTTGGACGAGTCGTTGGATCGCAACCCAAGCCAAGAGGAAACGTGTTTTGTGTGAAGACATTGTCAAATCATCAGTAAAGGTCAGTCTATTTGTTATGACATGAATGTATGATTTGTGTATTAAATACCACATTGAAAATTGAGCCACACAATCACTATTAAAAAATTTTCATCAAACCTAAATAAATTTGTTACTGATAAATCATACTAGTTCATTATAAATAAAATAAATTTGGAGACAAAAAAGAAATAAGATTCCCATTTTTGTAACTGTTGTATTAAATAAAGATAAGATATAAGAAATATTAAGCAGTTATTGCCATTTAGATAAAATAAACGATTTTTATAATTTCTAATTGAAATCCGTATGTGTGTATTATTTTACTCTCTTTTATCTATCCCGATTAGGAATCCACTGAGAAATACTTTGAAGCCACGAAAGTAAGTAATTGATATTATAATTTAGCCCTGAGATTGACACTATATTGGTATTTGATCTGTTTGATTAATGAGATAATCATTGATTAATTAATTAAGATAAATTACATCTGAGAACATCATTAGATTTCAAAAGTAAGATCAAAACAATATATACATTGTAAATCATGATTTGGGAGTGCTCCTCGTAACATTCAACCTGTCTTGGTATGTTTATTTCTAGTGCATCTTTATTGTGATTGTAGTATAATACCTATGTAGGGGAGCACGAGGCATGTTGAAATACAGGGCACCTTGAAACATTGTTCATATTTCAACTTCTGGCGGGTAAATGAGAACCTGTTACTGTCAGTGGCGCTTCGGTCGACACCAGAACTAGCCATCTTTGTTTCGTTATATATAATCTCAGTCTCAGTTGTAGTTTGGACGCGGAGGGACGCTGAGGGAATTGTGTTTCTGTGTGACAAAACTAAATTGTTACGTGCGGACATCGTTTGATTTTAAAGTAAAAACTACAATATTTTATCTAATTAGTTGAGTAGCATTATTCGTAACGTTTATACAGCGTGTCCAGAAATTCTACTGAGAAACGAAGACAGGAGATTCCTCAGATAAATTTAAGACATTTTAACCCAATTCTTCTAGTCCGAAAATGCTTCCTAAGGGAGCTAGAGTTGAAGATGGCGTCTTGCAATTAGTTTTTCTTAAATAACTCCAGAACGCTTTTATTTAGAAAAATGAAAATTGGTACGCATATTTATTTTCCAGAGATAAATCGATTACATTTATTGTGAATTTCTATTACCGGTCATAGGCGTCCGTTTTGGGTAGGGCAACTGTTATTTTATCGCATAACTTTTATCTCTTTAATTTTTAAGCATTTTTAACACTGGATTATTAAATTACGAGGTATGCTAGTATTAAAAGGTACTCTTGCTTTAAGTCGGTAGAACACACCGTTTTCGAGAAAAATTGATTTGAAAATTTTTCGTTTTTTGAATTTCCAAAAAAAATTTCAAAAAAAAACACGGAAACTGGTACGTTTATTTATATTCCAAAGAAGAATCGATTTCATTAATTGCGAATTTCTAGTACCAGTCATATGCGTCCGTTTTGGGTAGGTCAAGGGTTATTTTATCGAATAATTTTTTGGATTTAATTTTTAATAATTTTTGACTTTAGATTATTAAATTGTGAGGTATTCTAGTACCTAAAGTTACTCTTGCTATAAGTTGGTAAAATACATCGTTTTTTTGAAAAAAATTTTTAATTTTTTTTCAAATTCAAAAAACGAAAAATTTTCAAATCGATTTTTCTAGAAAACGGTGGGTCCTACCAACTTAAATTAAGAGTACCTTTTAGTACTAGAATATCTCATAATATAATAATCCAGTATCAAAAATGCTTAAAAGTTAAAAACAAAAAAGTTATGTGATAAAATAACCGTTGCCCTACCCAAAACGGACACCTATGACCGGTACTAGAAATTCACAAAGGATGAAATCGATTTATCCCTGGAAGACAAATATGAGTACCAATTTTTGTTTTTCTAAATAGAATAGTTCTGGAGGTATTTAAGAAAAACTAATTACAAGACGCCATCTTCAAAGAGCTCTAGCTCCCTTAGGAAGCATTTTCGGATTAAGTGAATTGGGTTAAAATGTCTTAAAATTATATGAAAAATCTCCTGTCTTCGTTTGCCGGTAGAGTTTCTGGACACCCTGTATTTACTGAATTGCTTTTATACATTTTCTATTCTATAATTGTTATGTGTTTTGTAAATTTGGCATAAAATAGAAAATATGGACGTTTGCGGTACAGTGAAACATAACTCGACGGGGCACTTTGGAACGTTTCAAGGTGCCCCATTAATATTTATTAATCAAAATAATATTTTTATTTCTACTCCAGTATGGTTCGAAATCGTCAGAGAAAAACCAATAAAGGTTTGTTTCTCGAAACTGATATAAAAGATGCAGTAGAGCTCATTTGTCAAGGCCACTCCATCAGGAGGGCAGCAGAATTAAAAAAATGTAAACTACGTAAAATTATTTAGGTATGTGAAAAACAAAAAAGACAATGAGTGTGATACGTGAGTGTGATACAAATTTAAAGTATGTTCCGCACCACAATGTCCGACAAGTGTTTAATGTAGAAAAGAAAATAAACTGCGAGAGTATTTGCTAATGTGTTCCAAAATGTTTTATGGTCTTACAGTGGCGGAATGCAAAAAAAGTTGCCTATGACATGGCAGTAATAAATAAAATAAAATATCCAATTTCATGGGACGCTAACAAATTGACAGGACAAGATTGGTTCTATGGGTTTTTGAAAAGAAATTCATCGCTCAGTCAAAGAACGCTTGACGGATGTAGTTTTTTCCGAGCTACTTCTTCACAAGGGCAAATGGCAAAACAAGGGCTCACTTTGCAGATGGAACAC
The DNA here is from genome assembly GCF_917563875.1 of Diabrotica virgifera virgifera. Lineage (NCBI taxonomy): Eukaryota > Metazoa > Arthropoda > Insecta > Coleoptera > Chrysomelidae > Diabrotica > Diabrotica virgifera. The sequence goes on along the minus strand of NC_065448.1, from coordinate 108,780,149 downwards.
GAGTATTTAATCTGGACGAAACAGGCACATGCACAGTTCAGAAGCCTCAAAAAATATTTTCCGAAAAAGGAGCTAAGCAGGTCAGCAAGTGCACTAGTGCTAAGAAGGGTACTAATGTGACAACTTGTTGTTTTGTCTCAGCGGGCGGCAACTGTATCCTGCATCATGATATTTCCACGTGTACACTTTAAGCCTCACATGGTGCAGGAAGCCCTCACTGGTTCTCTTGGTTTGGCAAATCCACCAGGCTGTATTACTTTTGTATTATTTGTTGAAGTTATTAAACATTTCATCCACCAGTCAAAAAGCAGCATGCAATCGCCCACTCTGATATTATGCGACAATCACGAAAGTCATTTATCGTTGGAGGTACTTATAATTTGTGCAAAGAAAATGAAGTGACTTTGTTAACTTTTCCACCAATAAATTGCAACCGTTAGACGTTGGAGTGTTTAAGCCATTGCACTGGTTTTGAAAAGACGAGAGAGGAATGACTCCATCAAGCATCACTGCTGTTTTTAAGACAACAGGGATTTACCCATATGACAGACATGTTTTCAACGATGCCGATTAGTTATGTAATTACGTTACTGATCGACCAATGGAAGACTTGCTAGCTACTTGTCAGGTAAAAGAGGATCCACCGTCAGGTGATGCTCCTGCAAAAAAATTAACAACTCAACAATGGAAATCGATGCAGATGGAAACTCCTCAAGTTTCAATAACAATTCTCAAGACTTCCATCTCTAGATCTCAATTTTCAAGACTACCCAGCACTTCTAATACCATCAGTAATGTAAAAATTTCCTTATGCGGACCTGAAGATTTTAGAGGATTTCCCAAGGCAGGGAGTAGGAGTAGGAAAACAATAGAAAAGGCCGAGCAAGAGGAAAAAGTATGATAGCAACCAGTACTCCAGAAATGACTGCAATTGCCAATAAAACGGCTGTATCAATAGAAAAACGAGAATTGGTCAAACGGAAAATAACACATTTCAATAAGGACACTAGGAAGAAATAAAAAAAATCGAAGAGGTTCAGTTTTCATCTCTTCATCTGAAGAAGACGTAGTCAATTATATTGAGACTGATGATGACTTGGACACCATTGAAGACATTTTCATTCTTAATGAAGACAAATTCATGTAACGGTATAATATTTTCGCTAAGAAATTTTAGACATTCCCCTCGAGTGTAGACAACTAGTTCTACCTTTACCTGTTATTGAGGTTTCAGCAATTAATAAAATTGTTTAATTATAAATATGTACTTAGTTGATATACATATTCGGAACACGGTCTCTTTGGTGGCGCATGTGTTTCGTTTTGATTTTCTATTTCTCTCTAAGGCCATGGTGGGCGATTTTTGACAGACGAGTCGTTGTTAGGTGTGGTTCTTTGCCTAGGCTAGTCATCGGAGCTTTTACCAAAAATTGCATGGAGAAAATTACCTTAAGGTGATCAAATATATATTTTGTTGGATACAACCATATTTTTGGTGGAGTTTCCCTACTAATTGGTGTTTAAAGTGATAAGATTCTTGAGAAAGTTTTATTAATATTGGATGGGGAAAAACTGATTATAATTCGGATTAATTTGTTCCAAACCGGACTAGTTACAAAACGATTACACTGAAGGAGAAAGAAAAGAAAATAAGTGTCGAAATTAATTTTAACCCTGTTAAACAGGTAGGTGTGTTGGTGGGAAAACAGGTATGTCATTGTTCTTTTGTTTTTTTTTATGGCTGTAGGGTAATAATAAAAAAAGTCAAATTCGTTTGCTTGTTAACTCTTTTACTGTAGGTATAAAAAGTTGATTGGATGAAAAAAGTAGCTACGTTTAAAAGAGCCTCCATCTAGCACAATACCAGAAGGAATTCGACAACAATATAGGAAGAAAAGAAGTATTTAACGAAAATATCGAAGAATCCTGGCCAAACTTAAAAACAGCTATCAAAGATACAGCCGAATAGGTCCTTGGCAAAAAACTCAGGAACAATAAACCATGGATTTCAAAAGATACTTGGGACAAGATTGTACAAAGAAGAGAAATTAAACAAAAAATATTAACAACAAGGGAAGAAAGAAAAAAACGAACTAAAAGAGGAATACAAGAGAAAAGACATCGAAGTCAAGAAGAGCTCAATGAAAGACAAAAGAACATACTACGATAATTTAGCAACAGAAGCCGAACAAGCTGTAGCAACTAATGATATAAGGAAACTTTATGAAAACACAAAGAAACCCGCCAGGAAATGGACACCACACAACACTCATATTAGAGATAAAGATAATCAAATACTAACAGCAGCAAAAGAAATAGCAAGACGATGGATGGAGTATTTCACCTACATGTATAACCACAATGTGAATTCATTAGAAAATATTGAGAAAGAAGAAAACCCGTAACCGTTAGATATTGATGTCTCCAACTTCAGCCGAGAGGAAATAATAGAGAGTATAAAACAGCTCAAAAAGGGAAAGGCAGCAGGTCCAGATGATATTGTAGGTGAGCTGTTTACTTTAAACACTGAAAAAATGACACAGTTACTGTATAAATTATATTATTATTTGAAAATATATGGAGTCACGCGAAAATTCTCAAAGAATGGACAGAAAGCATTATAATCACTATCCCGAAAAAAGGCGACACCTCAAAGTGCGAGAACTGGAGACCTATAACCCTCTTATGTGTTGCGAGTAAAAGAATGACCCGTATCATGCTTAATAGAATGAAAAATGAAATAGACTGAAAATTAAGACCAAATCAAGCTGGCTTCCGAGCAAATAAGTCATATATAGACCAGATCTGCACACTCAAAATGATCATCGAACAGTCAGTGGAATGGCAAAGTAAACTATATCTAAACTTCATTGACTTTAGAAATGGGTTCGATATCCAACATAGAGAAAAATTGTGGGAAATAGTAGAGAGTTATGGGATACCGGACAAATTCTTAAGAATGATGAAGTTGTTTTATGAAAACACCGCAGCAAAAGGGAATTAAAGCAGGTGTAAAGCAGGGTTGTATACTGTCTCCCACTCTCTTTATTATTGTCATGGACTGGCTTATGAGAAAAAGCAGCAAGGGTAAAACTGGGATACACTGGAGTACCTTTGAATAATTAGAATATCTTGAATACGCAGATGATGTATGCCTACTTTCAGCAAAGAGACAGAGCATGCAGAAAAAAGTGAGAAATTAGCCAAAGTTTTAGTTTGGCTTCCGAACAGAGCACACGTGTCGGTCCGAAGGTCTTGTTAAATAGTGAAAGTGAAATAAAAATATAAATAAACTCTCAGTTCGCTAAGGGATAAAAACATTTGGTAATATGGTCAAAACATAAACAGATGGTGTCACTGCGCTCGAAAACAAAATATCTACTGTATTCACGAAATATATAAGGGGTGCCATACACGAGAATGTCTGAAACCGATACAAACAAAATACTAAATTAATTAGATATTATCAAAAAAGAATTAAAAAGGACCATAGAAGAAAGTCAGAACAAAATCTTAGAAAGCCTAAACGATAAAATTAAACGGCTGGAGAATGAAAATTTATCTCTGCGAAAAGCTGTGGAAAGTGTGCAAATAACTTGCAAGAAAAATAATCTAGTAGTATTTGGATTAGAAAAATCTGCAATTTCGGAAATCCCAAAGCTCTGTAGTGATTTAAGCAACGCTCTAATAGTAGACATTTCAGAGAAAGATATAAGTGACGTATACTGCATGGGTAGCACGGATAAATGCCCAATTAAAATTGAGTTAACTCGACATATAAAAAAAAACAGAAATTCTAAAAAATGGAAAAAATTTAAAGGGCACAGGTATATTTATATCACCTGATTTAACAAAAAGTCAGCAGGAAGATCTGAAGATCTTAAAAAAACACTTAAAAATTGTAAGAGAAGAAGAACCAGGAAAAAACAGCTATATACGGGGCAACAAACTGTTTGTAGACCATCAAAGCTATACGCCCAAAGAACTTGAAGAAAACCCAACTTTTCCGGAGGAAGAGGATATATTTGTCGCCTCAACTGGACAGAAGACCGAAGAAAAGATAGAAAACAGAATAAACCGAAAAATACCCAAGGCTAATGAAAAAGAGCCAACGCCAAAAAAACATCCATCTGTGTCTGCTGTTACTGGAAAATCAACCAAGCCGCAAAAGTCATCCACTACATCAAATCCTTCGTTTGAAGAAAGGAAAAAAATGAAAACCAGGTCAAACAAACACCATTAGATGTGTGTACTATTACATCTACATATGTAATGTAAATTGTGCGGAAATAATTAGTGTGTGCTAGTTAAAAAAAAAAGGATAACTACGTTAGAGACTACGAAGAAGAAAAAGTGGACACCAAATGTGTAAGCAGTGATAGTTTTAATAGGGATTACGCAGTGACGATAAAAAATGACTTAAAAAATAATTCATTGTAATGTTAGCAGTATAGGTAAGAATTTTTATAATTTTTGTTTGTTTTTGTCAACTCGACATGTTAACTTTGATATACTAGTTCTTGCGGAGACATACATTCAAGATGATATTGATAAAACCCCATTTTTGTTAAAAAATTACGATTTATTATACAATTATGGTGATTTAAACAAAAGTGATGGAGTTATTATTTACATTAAATCCTCTATAAAATATGAATATTCTGTTGTACCATTGGGGAACATCAAGTTACTTGAAGTCATTTTAAATTATAATAAAACAAAAATCTGTTTGGGCGCTCTCTATAAATCACCGACAGTAAACATAAATAGTTTTAATCAGGATTTGCATCAATACCTCATAAGTAAAAAACGAATGTGCTTTCATATATTAGTTGGTGATATTAATATTAATTTGTTTGAGGATCTAGATCACACTGAAGAATACCAAAATATTCTAGCTTCACAAAATTTTTTGTCTTAAATAAATAAAACAACTAGACCAAGAAATCAAACTTGTATAGACCATTTCTTTATAAAAAGACCTGCTGATTACTCTAACATAACTTCATTTGTATTTGAAAATAATACTACTTCAGATCATTATCCAATCGCAGTTTCCATCCCTAGTCTAACCAAAACCAAAGAAAACAAAATGATAATAAAGAAGTACATCAACTACAAAAATCTAAAAAACAATTTGAAGCAGGAAAGGTGGTTGGATATTTACAATAAAACAAATAAAAATGAAGCGGTTAAACTTTTCATCGACAAAATTTTAAATTTAATAAACAAAAATACAATTATTTTAAAAAGAAATGATCTAAAAACCACTTTTAAAAAATATTGGATGACAGAGGGACTTTTAAAGTCTGTACATGAAAAACATAGATTGTATGATCAGCTAATCCAAGAGCCCTCAGATAACTTAAAAGAACAAAGATGTACAGACTATAAAAATAAATTAAGACTTTTAGTTAAAACTGCAAAAAGAAATTATACAAAACAACGAATTGAAAAAAATAAGACCTCTTCTTCATCACTTTGGAATGTAATAAATTCATTGTGCGGAAAAATAAAAGGAAATACAAAAATTGAATCGGTTAAAACCAAAACAGGAGAAATAATAACAGACAGAAAAGAAATTGCAAATGAATTTAATACACATTACAGCACATTAGGACAAAAATATGCACAAAAAATACCCGTTTGTAATGACCACACTGAGGAAATAGATAGGATAGAAAGCAGCATGTACTTGTATCTCGTTGACCAAAAAGAAGTGGTAAATGCAATACAATCTTTAAAAAACAAAAAATCTCCTGGCTGGGATGAGATCAAGACAGAAACCATCAAACAAATTAAGGAAGAAATTATTACTCCTTTAACTTTTCTCATTGATGCATGTTTTCAGGATGGTTGCTTTCCAGAATGTCTGAAAATAGGCACAATCAAACCTCTGTTTAAAAAAGGAAATAAAGAAGACGTGATTAACTACAGACCTGTCTCTTTGTTGTCTGTTTTTTCCAAAACATTTGAAAACATTTTAAAGAATAGATTAGTAAGTTTTTTGATAGGTTTAGTATAATATCGGATTGCCAATACGGTTTTAGAGAAAGAAAATCGACACAAGATGCGATTTGTAAACTAACATCATAAATATCAGAAGCTTTTGAGTCTAATAAACGTAGTTTATGCATATTCGTCGATCTCTCTAAGGCGTTTGACACGATATCTCACGAGATCTTGTTTAAAAAACTTGAGAAGTATGGTCTGAGAGGAAGGGTTTTGACATTACTAAAAAGTTCATTAACTGACAGAAAACAATTTGTAGAAATTGATGGTGTCAAAAGTGATCCTGAAGTAATTAATTATGGCGTACCGCAAGGGACCGTTTTAGGCCCTCTACTTTTTACAATCTATGTTAATGACATGCTCAAACTAAAAACTGTTGGAAACATAATTAGTTTTGCTGATGACACTGCCATTTTTTATAAGGCAGATAATTGGGAAGATCTTAAAATTATAGCAGAACAAGACTTTAAAATTATAAAAACATGGTTGCAAATAAACAAACTCACATTAAACTATGAAAAAACTAAATATATACTTTTTGCAATATATAAAAATTCTCTGCCAACTTTTAATTCATTAAAAATAAATAAAAAACAACAAATATCTAAAGCAGAGTACATAAAATATTTAGGAGTTTTAATTGACAGGCACCTTAAATGGGACTTACAAATAAAAAATATTATAAGAAAAATACGAGGACTGCTACCAAAATTCCGCTATTTAAAAGAGTTTTTGGATCTTGAACAGCTTAAAATGCTTTACCTGTCTCTAGTACAATCTCATCTTGTATATGGGATTTTAGGATGGGGTGGAGTAGCTGATTGCCATCTGGTGACCCTTCAAAATACTCAGAAATGGTTTCTTAAACCAATATATGGAAAACGAAAAACATATCCCTCAGACCAACTTTTTCATGAAACTCAAGTTCTTCATGTTCGGCAATTGTACTGTTTAGAGTTACTTAAAAATATTTATAAAGATAAAATTCCTCTTAAAGTAAAGGTGTCAAATTATGAAACAAGAAGAAAATTGAATGTCGAATGTCTTCACACTTTAAAAACAATCACACAACAGTCAATTAAATATTTTGCTCGAAGAATATACAATCAATTGCCCATAAATTTGAAAAATATCAAAAATTTTTGTTTGTATAAAAAATTAGTTACTGCTTGGGTAAAAGAAAACAGGGACTTGTGTAACAATTCAATAAATTTAAATTATACTAGATAAAAAAAAACATAGAAATTAGATTAGAAACTGTAAAATAAAATAATGATTTGTAAAAAAAAACAATAAACATAAACTTGTCAATATTAGACAGATTAAGTCAACAAGCATGTTTATGCTTTTAAGACTTTTTTTTACGTTTATTTTAGTGTAAGTAAACCGAAATTGTAAATTATTGTACTAACTATTAATTTAAATAAACGTATATCCAGATTTAGCCATACGGCTCACACTCCCTCTAAGGGGAAAATTGACTCATCCCAGATACCTACGGTATCAAAAGGATTGAGCTCTGGTGGGACTCTTTCCGTGTTTTCGAGCCCTAGGCGACTTGGTATGCTGGAGTTTCTCCCAGAAATTTTCGTACGCATCTGGCCGTCGCAAGTAGTACAGCTTTCTGCATGGTCTTATAAAGGTGTACATTTAGACCCAGCTTTTTTATGCTTTCGAGGAGGGTCTTCGGAATGACTCCAGTAGTAGAGATAATAATTGGTATCGTCTGGGTACTTTGCATTCTCCATTGCCTTCGTATTTGAATTTCCAGATCTCTGTATTTGGCGATCTTTTCAGTAAATTTACTACGTAGATTATTGTTGTTAGGTATCGCCACATCAATTAGTGTTGTCTGTCTTGTTAATTTATTAACTAGTACGAGATCTGGTCTATTATGTGCCACTGTTTGGTCTGTGAGAACAGTGCGGTCCCAGTATAGCTTGTAGTTGCCATCCTCAAGCATACTCTCAGGGACGTATTGATAATACGGGAGATGATCCGTTTGGAGAAGTCCCAGCTTGATAGCTATCTCTTGATGAAGGATTTTTCCCACTGCGTCATGCCGTTCCTTGTATTCAGTTGCAGCAAATGCCTGGCAGCCCCCTGTAAGATGTTGGATGGTTTCTTGGGCTTGACATCCATATCGGCATCTGTCGTTTTGAACCTGAGGGTCTTTGATGATATATTTCAGGTAATTTCTGGTTGGTATAACCTGATCCTGAATAGCCAGTAATGAACCCTCCGTTTCAGGGAACATCTTTCCTGATGTCAACCAATAGTTTGACGCTGTATTGTCGACATAGTCTTGGCTGACCTCATTGGGATGTCGCCCGTGCAGAGGTTTACCCATCCAGGTGCGCAGTTTTTCGTCTTTAGTGAGGTGGTTTATGCGCATTTATGGTTCCCTCAGTTTGATCGGTGTTGTGTCATCTACTGCGCAAATAGCTTGATGTAGAGTAGATGTCTCAGCTTGCATCTGAAAATAAGTTCTTAAATTAGCAATTTGTTTATCTAATTGCTCACCTATATCCATAAGTCCTCTTCCTCCCAGATTCCGTGGTAATGTTGTTCTTTCTACTGCACTTTTAGGGTGGTGTTTTTGTGCCTTTGTGAGGTGTGTTCGTACTTTTCGCTGAAGATTTTCTATATCTGTTTTTGTCCACTTAACAATACCAAATGAATAGCTAAGTGCGGAACAAGCGTAGGTGTTTAGTGCCTTAAACAAATTTTTACTGTTAAGCTGTGAACGAAGCAGCTGTTTTATCCTTCGTATAAACTCAGTAGTTATTTCAGTTTTCATTTGCTTATGGTCAATTTTCCGCGCCTGCTTTACTCCAAGATATTTGTATATATCGTTTTCACCCATGGCCTCGATGTTCTGGCCATTTTGCATATCGAATCCACCGGGCTGTACCTTTCCTCTGACTATATTCAAAACACGGCACTTGTCTAGGCCGAACTGCATATTAATATCATTAGAGAATGTTTCTACTGTTTTTAGCATCTGCTCTAGATTGTCTCGTGTAGAAGCCATTAATTTCAAATCATCCATATACAACAGATGATTAAGCTTCGCTAGTACAGTATTGTTGTTTTTAATGCTAAAACCTGAGTCAGTGGAGTTTAATAGCTGTGATAGAGGGTTCATAGCCAAACAGAACCACAATGGACTCAGCGAGTCTCCTTGAAACAGGCCCCGGTTGATTGCGATATTTTCCGTTTCGATATTGTTTTCACCAGGTATTTGGAGGTGAATTTTAGTCTTCCAACTTGTCATTATATGCCTTAAAAAAGTCACTATGTTATCATCGACTTTGTATATTCTTAATATATCTATAAGCCATTCATGCGGCACTGAATCAAAGGCCTTTTTGTAGTCAATAAAGGCAGTAAAGAGGTTCCTTTTTTTGGTGAATGCCTGGTTAGAAATGACTGAGTCGATGATAAGTTGTTCTTTACAACCCATAGAACCCTTAGCGCATCCTTTCTGTTGAGGCTCTATGATATTGTTTAGAGCACAGTGTTGGTAGATACGCCGGGTTATACAGGATGTGACCAATTTATACAAAGTTGGAAGACAAGTAATTGGGCGGTACTTGGCTGGATCTTGGGTGTTATTTTGATCCTTCGGTATTAAATAAGGGGTTCCCTGAGTTAGAAATGATGGTATTTCCTGCGGGTTAGAAATAACATGATTAATTAATGTTGATAAGCAATCATGAATGCTCCAAAACTTCTTAAGCCAGAAGTTCTGGACTCCGTCTGGTCCAGGAGATTTCCAGTTATGAAGCTCTTTGATGATATTTGAGACCTCTTCAGTAGTGAATGGTTCGTAGTTAGCTGTGACGTAGTGGTGACAGTTGTGCGTCGTATCTTCTATCCAGCCAGCATTGTTGTTAAGAGCAGCTGGTGTGGAAAGTTGATTTCCCCAAAACTCATGAATCTCTTCCTGGCTTGGGTAAGACTTGTCTACAGTTTCTACGGTGGAGTTCAGTTTTCGGTTGAACGCCTTCTCAGAGTTCTCAAAAAGTGCATTGTCACATTTTCGGTTGTTACTAACTTTATACCTTCTTAATCGTCCTGAATAGACGGAGAGTTTTTGTTTTAATGTATCCAGACACTGTTGGGCTGTGTTATTTTCTGGATCGTATCTCGAGTGTCTTGCAGTGCTCCACATTATTTCTTCAGCTCTCTTAATGACTTTTCTACTTGTTACACCTCTTACATATTCTGTGACTTGACCAATATCCCTACGCAGTAATTCAATTTTTCCGAGAAGCCTCTTTTCCCAGGGTGCAATTCTGTTACCAGTCCTTCCGTTATTAGTACTCCGTCGTGTTCTGAACTTAACGCCCATTACATTAGCAATTGCTGTTGCTGCACAGTAGATTAGCATATGCAGATATTCCAATGTGTGGGCTTCTACGACATAATTGGGTAGGACTTCAGTGTTCACAATTTGTAACAGCTCACCTAGTTTCTTACAAGAGTTTATTCGTGGTAGCGGTGGTCTGCTAAGCGGATTTGTTCCATTAAACTCTTGTACGGCACGAGCCATTTCGTTTGCTAGACTATCGCGCAACTCGTTGTTTTCCTGTTGTGTATTGTCAGGTTGAGTTTCTGGTAAGGGAATCTCAGGAATCTGCTCATCAAGGATTTCATTTAGGACTTGATCTAAAACTAGCCCTTGGTTGTTAATCTCCCGTTCGACTTCGCTTTTGATCGTATTGCGTCTAGCCTCTGGGATAAGGTTGTTTCTTATGATTACCCGGTATTGATCTGATACTCTTTGCTCCGATACTTGAATATCTGGGTACTCCCTGCAAAATTCGGCATACAGCTGTTGTCTGTAGCCGATCGTTTCTTGACCGAGGTTTGTCACCTTATAATAGAAGCGCAAAATGCTTTCGTTAATGGACACAGTCCATTTCATGCGCTGCCTCGGTCGTCCCGCTTGAGTGAGCGCCGGCTGATGTTCCAGCGCAGCACCTTCAGCGGGTGGAGCTCTTGCTGTTGTTTGGCTCACTTGTGGTTGTTGTTGTTGTTGGGCTGTAACTGATTGTATGACAGGGGCCCGCCTCGTCAACACCCTGCCACCGACGTCCCGCATGCTGTCACGTCCAGCGCCGGCTCCAGACGTGCCCTGGCGATCCCCAGGCAGCGATCCTAAACATAAATCAATATTCTCCATATTAATGGGTGTGCATTTTATACCTACTGCCAGGTGTCAGTTTTTGTTCCACGGCAAGTATCCCTGCTACTCTCTGGGTATTGGCGCTACGAATACCCAGAAAGCATCCCCCATTCGCAGGGGGCCGCGCCTGATAGAAGAACTGACAAAAAACTCCCACAGGAAAAACGTATATTATTATTATTATCCAGATTTAGCCATACGGCTCACACTCCCTCTGAGGGGAAAATTGACTCATCCCAGATACCTACGGTATCAAAAGGATTGAGCTCTGGTGGGGCTCTTTCCGTGTTATCGAGCCCTAGGTGACTTGGAATGCAGGTGTATCTCCCAAAAATTTTCTTACACTTCTGGCCGTCGCAAGTAGTACAGCTTTCTGCATGGTCTTATAAATATGTTCATTGAGACCCAGCTTTTTTATGCTTTCGAGGAGGGTCTTCGGAATGACTCCAGTAGTAGACATAACAATAGGTATCGTCTGGGTACTTTGCATTCTCCATTGTCTCCGTATTTGAATTTCCAGATCTCTATACTTGGCGATCTTTTCAGTAAATTTACTACGTAGATTATTGTTGTTAGGTATCGCCACATCAATTAATGTTGTTTGTCTTGTTAATTTATTAACTAGTACGAGATCTGGTCTATTATGTTCCACTGTTTGGTCTGTGAGCACACTGCGGTCCCAGTATAGCTTGTAGTTGCCATCCTCAAGCATACTCTCAGGAACGTATTGATAATATGGGAGATAGTCCATTTGGAGAAGTCCCAGCTTGTTAGCTATCTCTTGATGAAGGATTTTTCCCACTGCGTCATGCCGTTCCTTGTATTCAGTTGCAGCAAATGCCTGGCAGCCCCCTGTAATATGTTGGATGGTTTCTTGGGCTTGACATCCATATCGGCATCTGTCGTTTTGAACCTGAGGGTCTTTGACGATATATTTCAGGTAATTTCTGGTTGGTATAACCTGATCCTGGATGGCCAGTAATGAACCCCCTGTTTCAGGGAACATCTTTCCTGATGTCAACCAATAGTTCGACGCCGTATTGTCGACATAGTCTTGGCTAACCTCATTGGGATGTCGCCCGTGCAGAGGTTTACCTATCCAGGTGCGCAGTTTTTCGTCCTTAGTAAGGTGGTTTATGCGCATTTCTGGTTCCCTCAGTTTGATCGGTGTTGTGTCATCTACTGCGCAGATTGCGCGGTGTAGAGTAGATGTCTCAGCCTGCATCTGAAAATAAGTTCTTAAATTAGCAATCTGTTTATCTAATTGCTCACCTATATCCATAAGTCCTCTTCCTCCTAAATACCGGGGTAATGTCGTTCGCTCTACTGCACTTTTAGGGTGGTGTTTTTGTGCCTTTGTGAGGCGTGTTCGTACTTTTCGCTGAAGATTTTCTATATCCGTTTTTGTCCACTTAACAATACCAAATGAATAGCTAAGCGCGGAACAAGCATAGGTGTTCAGTGCCTTAAACAAATTTTTACTGTTAAGCTGTGAACGAAGCAGTTGTTTTACCCTTCTTATAAACTCAGTTGTTATCTCAGTTTTCATTTGCTTATGGTCAATTTTCCGCGCCTGCTTTACTCCAAGATATTTGTACATATCGTTATCGCCCATGGCCTCGATGTTCTGGCCATTTTGCATATCGAATCCACCGGGCTGTACCTTTCCTCTGACTATATTCAAAACACGGCACTTGTCTAGACCGAACTGCATACTAATATCATTAGAGAATGTTTCTACAGTTTTTAGCATCTCTTCTAGGTGTTCTCGAGTGGAAGCCATTAATTTCAAATCATCCATATACAACAGATGATTGAGTTTCGCTACTACAGTATTATTGCTTTTAATGCTAAAACCTGAGTCAGTGGAGTTTAATAGTTGGGAAAGGGGGTTCAAAGCTAAACAGAACCCCAGTGGACTCAACGAGTCTCCTTGAAACAGGCCCCGGTTGATTGCGATATTTTCGGTTTCGATATTGTTTTCACCAGGTATTTGGAGGTGAATTTTAGTCTTCCAATCTCTCATTATATGCCTTAAAAAGGTCACTATGTTATCATCGACTTTGTATATTTTCAAAATATCTATTAGCCATTCATGCGGTACTGAATCAAAGGCCTTTTTATAGTCAATAAAAGCAGTAAAAAGGTTCCTTTTTTTAGTGAATGCCTGGTTAGAAATGACTGAGTCGATGATAAGCTGTTCTTTGCAGCCCATGGAACCCTTAGCGCATCCTTTCTGTTGAGGCTCTATGATATTGTTTAGAGTACAGTGTTGGTAGATACGCCGGGTTACACAGGATGTGACCAATTTATACAAAGTTGGAAGACAAGTAATTGGGCGGTACTTGGATGGATCTTGGGTGTTATTTTGATCCTTGGGTATTAAATAAGTAGTTCCCTGAATTAGAAATGATGGTAATTCCTGCGGATTAGAAATAACATGATTAATTAATGTTGATAAGCACTCATGAATACTCCAAAACTTTTTAAGCCAAAAGTTCTGAACTCCGTCTGGTCCAGGAGATTTCCAGTTATGAAGCTCTTTGATGACATTTGAGACTTCTTCAGTCGTGAATGGTTCGTAGTTAGCAGTGACGTAGTGGTGACAGTTGTGCGTCGTATCTTCTATCCAGCCAGCATTGTTGTTAAGAGCAGCTGGTGTGGAAAGTTGATTTCCCCAAAACTCATGAATTTCTTCTTGGCTTGGGTAAGACTTGTCGACACTTTCTACGGTGGAATTGAGTTTCCGGTAAAACGCCTTCTCAGAGTTCTCAAAAAGTGCATTGTCACATTTTCGGTTGTTACTAACTTTATACCTTCTTAATCGTCCTGAATAGACGGAGAGTTTTTGTTTTAATGTATCCAAACACTGTTGAGCTGTGTTATTTTCTGGATCGTATCTCGAGTGTCTTGCAGTGCTCCGCATTATTTCTTCAGCTCTCTTAATGACTTTTCTACTTGTTACACCTCTTATATATTCTGTGACTTGACCAATATCCCTACGCAGTAATTCAATTTTTCCGAGAAGTCTTTTTTCTCAGGGTGCAATTCTGTTACCAGTCCTTCCGTTATTAGTACCCCGTCGTGTTCTGATCTTAACGCCCATTACATTGGCAATTGCTGTTGCTGCACAGTAGATTAGCATATGCAGATATTCCAATGTGTGGGCTTCTACGACATAATTGGGTAGGACTTCAGTATTCACAATTTGTAGCAGCGCACCTAGTTTCTTACAAGAGTTTATTCGTGGTAGCGGTGGTCTGCTAAGTGGATTTGTTCCATTAAACTCTTGTACGGCACGAGCCATTTCGCTTTCTAGACTATCGCGCAACTCGTTGTTTTCCTGCTGTGTATTGTCAGGTTGAGTTTCTGGTATGGGAAGCTCAGGAATCTGCTCATCAAAGATTTCATTAGGGACTTGATCTAAAACTAGCTCTTGGTTATTAATCTCCCGTTCGACTTCGCTTTTGATCGTATTGCGTCTAGTCTCTGGGATAAGGTTGTTTCTTATGATTACCCGGTATTGATCAGATACTCTTTGCTCCGATACTTGAATATCTGGGTACTCCCTGCAAAATTCGGCATACAGCTGTTGTCTGTAGCCGATCGTTTCTTGACCGAGGTTGGTCACCTTATAATAGAAGCGCAAAATGCTTTCGTTAATGGACACAGTCCATTTCATGCGCTGCCTCGGTCGTCCCGCTTGAGTGAGCGCCGGCTGATGTTCCAGCGCAGCACCTTCAGCGAGTGGAGCTCTTGCTGTTGTTTGGCTCGCTTGTGGTTGTTGTTCTTGTTGTTGGGCTGTAGCTGTTTGTGTGACAGGGGCCCGCCTCCTCAACACCCTGCCACCGACGTCCCGCATGCTGTCACGTCCAGCGCCGGCTCCAGACGTGCCCTGGCGATCCCCAGGCAGCGATCCTAAACATAAACCATAATTCTCCATATCAATGGGTGTGCATTTTATACCTACTGCCAGGTGTCAGTTTTTGTTCCACGGCAAGTATCCCTGCTACTCTCTGGGTACTGGCGCTACGAATACCCAGAAAGTATCCCCCATTCGCAGGGGGCCGCGCCTGATAGAAGAACTGACAAAAAACTCCCACAGGTTATATTATTATTATTATTATTATTATTTAGCCATACGGCTCACACTCCCTCTCAGGGGAAAATTGACTCATCCCAGATACCTACGGTATTAAAAGGATTGAGCTCTGGTGGGACTCTTTCCGTGTTATCGAGCCCTAGGTGACTTGGAATGCAGGTGTATCTCCCAAAAATTTTCTTACACTTCTGGCCGTCGCAAGTAGTACAGCTTTCTGCATGGTCTTATAAATATGTTCATTGAGACCCAGCTTTTTTATGCTTTCGAGGAGGGTCTTCGGAATGACTCCAGTAGTAGACATAACAATAGGTATCGTCTGCGTACTTTGCATTCTCCATTGTCTCCGTATTTGAATTTCCAGATCTCTATACTTGGCGATCTTTTCAGTAAATTTACTACGTAAATTATTGTTGTTAGGTATCGCCACATCAATTAGTGTTGTTTGTCTTGTTAATTTATTAACTAGTACGAGATCTGGTCTATTATGTGCCACTGTTTGGTCTGTGAGCACACTGCGGTCCCAGTATAGCTTGTAGTTGCCATCCTCAAGCATACTCTCAGGAACGTATTGATAATATGGGAGGTGGTCCGTTTGGAGAAGTCCCAGCTTGTTAGCTATCTCTTGATGAAGGATTTTTCCCACTGCGTCATGCCGTTCCTTGTATTCAGTTGCAGCAAATGCCTGGCAGCCCCCTGTAATATGTTGGATGGTTTCTTGGGCTTGACATCCATATCGGCATCTGTCGTTTTGAACCTGAGGGTCTTTGACGATATATTTCAGGTAATTTCTGGTTGGTATAACCTGATCCTGAATGGCCAGTAATGAACCCTCCGTTTCAGGGAACATCTTTCCTGATGTCAACCAATAGTTCGACGCTATATTGTCGACATAGTCTTGGCTAACCTCATTGGGATGTCGCCCGTGCAGAGGTTTACCCATCCAGGTGCGCAGTTTTTCGTCCTTAGTAAGGTGGTT
This sequence comes from Diabrotica virgifera virgifera, assembly GCF_917563875.1. Taxonomy (NCBI): domain Eukaryota; kingdom Metazoa; phylum Arthropoda; class Insecta; order Coleoptera; family Chrysomelidae; genus Diabrotica; species Diabrotica virgifera. The sequence continues at coordinate 108,763,865 of NC_065448.1, read as the reverse complement.
TATGCGCATTTCTGGTTCCCTCAATTTGACCGGTGTTGTGTCATCTACTGCGCAAATTGCGCGGTGTAGAGTAGATGTCTCAGCCTGCATCTGAAAATAAGTTCTTAAATTTGCAATCTGTTTATCTAATTGCTCACCTATATCCATAAGTCCTCTTCCTCCTAAATACCGGGGTAATGTCGTTCGTTCTACTGCACTTTTAGGGTGGTGTTTTTGTGCCTTTGTGAGGTGTGTTCGTACTTTTCGCTGAAGATTTTCTATATCCGTTTTTGTCCACTTAACAATACCAAATGAATAGCTAAGCGCGGAACAAGCGTAGGTGTTCAGTGCCTTAAACAAATTTTTACTGTTAAGCTGTGAACGAAGTAGCTGTTTTACCCTTCTTATAAACTCAGTAGTTATCTCAGTTTTCATTTGCTTATGGTCAATTTTCCGCGCCTGCTTTACTCCAAGATATTTGTACATATCGTTATCGCCCATGGCCTCGATGTTCTGGCCATTTTGCATATCGAATCCACCGGGCTGTACCTTTCCTCTGACTATATTCAAAACACGGCACTTGTCTAGACCGAACTGCATACTAATATCATTAGAGAATGTTTCTACAGTTTTTAGCATCTCTTCTAGGTGTTCTCGAGTGGAAGCCATTAATTTCAAATCATCCATATACAACAGATGATTGAGCTTCGCTACTACAGTATTATTGCTTTTAATGCTAAAACCTGAGTCAGTGGAGTTTAATAGCTGGGAAAGGGGGTTCAAAGCTAAACAGAACCACAGTGGACTCAACGAGTCTCCTTGAAACAGGCCCCGGTTGATTGCGATATTTTCGGTTTCAATATTTTTTTCACCAGGTATTTGGAGGTGAATTTTAGTCTTCCAATCTCTCATTATATGCCTTAAAAAGGTCACTATGTTATCATCGACTTTGTATATTTTCAAAATATCTATTAGCCATTCATGCGGTACTGAATCAAAGGCCTTTTTATAGTCAATAAAAGCAGTAAAAAGGTTCCTTTTTTTAGTGAATGCCTGGTTAGAAATGACTGAATCGATGATAAGCTGTTCTTTGCAACCCATGGAACCCTTAGCGCATCCTTTCTGTTGAGGCTCTATGATATCGTTTAGAGCACAGTGTTGGTAGATACGCCGGGTTACACAGGATGTGACCAATTTATACAAAGTTGGAAGACAAGTAATTGGGCGGTACTTGGATGGATCTTGGGTGTTATTTTGATCCTTGGGTATTAAATAAGTAGTTCCCTGAGTTAGAAATGATGGTAATTCCTGCGGATTAGAAATAACATGATTAATTAACGTTGATAAGCACTCATGAATACTCCAAAACTTTTTAAGCCAGAAGTTCTGAACTCCGTCTGGTCCAGGAGATTTCCAGTTATGAAGCTCTTTGATGACATTCGAGACTTCTTCAGTCGTGAATGGTTCGTAGTTAGCAGTGACGTAGTGGTGACAGTTGTGCGTCGTATCTTCTATCCAGCCAGCATTGTTGTTAAAAGCGGCTGGCGTGGAAAGTTGATTTCCCCAAAACTCATGAATTTCTTCTTGGCTTGGGTAAGACTTGTCGACACTTTCTACGGTGGAATTGAGTTTTCGGTAAAACGCCTTCTCAGAGTTCTCAAAAAGTGCATTGTCACATTTTCGGTTGTTACTAACTTTATACCTTCTTAATCGTCCTGAATAGACGGAGAGTTTTTGTTTTAATGTATCCAGACACTGTTGGGCTGTGTTATTTTCTGGATCGTATCTCGAGTGTCTTGCAGTGCTCCGCATTATTTCTTCAGCTCTCTTAATGACTTTTCTACTTGTTACACCTCTTATATATTCTGTGACTTGACCAATATCCCTACGCAATAATTCAATTTTTCCGAGAAGTCTTTTTTCCCATGGTGCAATTCTGTTACCAGTCCTTCCGTTATTAGTACCCCGTCGTGTTCTGATCTTAACGCCCATTACATTGGCAATTGCTGTTGCTGCACAATAGATTAGCATATGCAGATATTCCAATGTGTGGGCTCCTACGACATAATTGGGTAGGACTTCAGTGTTCACAATTTGTAACAGCGCACCTAGTTTCTTACAAGAGTTTATTCGTGGTAGCGGTGGTCTGCTAAGTGGATTTGTTCCATTAAACTCTTGTACGGCACGAGCCATTTCGTTTTCTAGGCTATGGCGCAACTCGTTGTTTTCCTGCTGTGTATTGTCAGGTTGAGTTTCTGGTATGGGAATCTCAGGAATCTGCTCCTCAAGGATTTGATTAGGGATTTGATCTAAAACTAGCTCTTGGTTATTAATCTCCCGTTCGACTTCGCTTTTGATGGCATCGCGTCTAGTCTCTGGGATAAGATTATTTCTTATGATTACCCGGTATTGATCTGATACTCTTTGCTCCGATACTTGAATATCTGGGTACTCCCTGCAAAACTCGGCATACAGCTGTTGTCTGTAGCCGATCGTTTCTTGACCGAGGTTTGTCACCTTATAATAGAAGCGCAAAATGCTTTCATTGATGGACACAGTCCATTTCATGCGCTGCCTCGGTCGTCCCGCTTGAGTGAGCGCCGGCTGATGATCCAGCGCAGCACCTTCGGCGGGTGGAGCTCTTGTTGTTATTTGGCTCGCTTGTGGTTGTGGTTGTGGTTGGGCTGTAGCTGATTGTATGACAGGGGCCCGCCTCCTCAACACCCTGCCACCGACGTCCCGCATGCTGTCACGTCCAGCGCCGGCTCCAGACGTGCCCTGGCGATCCCCAGGCAGCGATCCTAAACACAAATTATTATTCTCCATTCTCATGGGTGTGCATTTTATACCTACTGCCAGGTGCCAGTTTTTGTTCCACGGCAAGTATTCCTGCTACTCTCTGGGTATTGGCGCTACGAATACCCAGAAAGCATCCCCCATTCGCAGGGGGCCGCGCCTGTTAGAAGAACTGACAAAAAACTCCCACAGGATTATTATTATTATTATTATTATTATTATTATTATTATTATTATTATTATTATTATTAAAAAGAAGGTAAAAAGTGGGTATGGAGATGAACATGAATAAAACTGAATTAATGAAGATTAACACACCGAGATAAATGGGCATACAATTAGAAAACCAAGAGCTGAAATCAGTGGAAAGAGTTAATTACCTAGGAAGTATACTGAACACGACAGGAGGAGCAGAGGAGGATATCCAGACACGAATTGGCAAAGCACAGACAATATACTATATGCTAAATAATACATGGAAATCTAATGAGATAAAACTGGACACCAAAGTAAAAATTTTCAATAGTAATGTAAAGGCAGTACTATTATACGGATCACAAACTTGGAGAATAACAAAACACAACACTGGAAATATTCAATCCTTCATCAATAAATGCTTACGAAAAATTCTAAAAATATTTTGGCCCAACAGAACCACAAACTCAGACTTATGGAAAAAACGAAGACTTATGGAAAACCAATACGTAAAAAAATAAGAAAAAGAAGATGGAAATGGGTGGGCCATACTCTGCGGAAACCAGACAAAGGCATAACAAAATAAGCATTGGAATTTTAACCTCCAGGAAAACGGAAACAGGGGAGGCCAATAAATACATAGAAGAAAACAATTATTAAAGAAGCAGAAAACGTCTGCCTAGCCTGGAAAGAAGTTAGAGAAAAAGCACAAGATCGGCAAAAATGGAGAATGACAGTAGATGCCCTATGTTCCAGTGGGAACGAAGAGGATAAGTAAGTAAGTAAGCCATAAACTAGTTGCAGAATCCCAGTGAAACTTAAAGTCAAAAACCCAACAACTATGAAGCTCATTGAGAATGCTGGGCCAACAAAAAGACTAAAATGACAAAATGTTTCCAATTTTTGTTAAATATTTTATGTAAAATAGTGTGTACTTTTGGGTATTTGTTAGATAGAATGGGTGAATAACGTAAGAAAAATTCTTATTTTTGAAAGAGTTTTAGAAAATTAAGCTTAAAGGATTAAATCAGATAATACTAAAAAACTAAGTATATACAATAGATAGAAGATCAGGAGACCGAACAAAATGTACAATAGTAATAAACAGATAGGTAAAGATAACGGCAGGTTTTGTTTTTATTTGATTCAGAGTTGGACCACCATCTCCATATAGCTATTTCAGCATCTCTGCATCATCAGTAAAGCTATGCAGTCACAACTCTAAACCAAATATCAACACCCTCCCTATTTAAGAGAAAACATCGCGATGCAATGATTCCACCTTTTGAGACGCAAAACAGCGACATCTCTCGTAATACGAGAAAGACGAAAAGCCCTAGATACAGAGTTTACTACATTTAAACAATTAGAATAATTGAAGTAAAAATAATAAACAATATTTTAAATTCAAGACATTTCGTTAAGAAGCTACTTTTTGGCTGCATCCTGTATCTCCGGCTTTTACAATATATCAGCACAAGAGACGACGAATATAGAAGAAAGCAAATAAAGGATACTAGCCACGTATTTACCTTCTTTTCGTCTAGGAAAAGGACCGAAAGACAGTTTCAGGTACTCAAATGTGAGTAAGATGAAAAAGATAAAGGCAGGTTTTGTTTTTATTTGATTTAGAGTTGGACCACCATATCCATAGAGCTGTGTGTGTGTGTGTGTGTGTGTGTGTGTGTGTGTGTGTGTGTGTGTGTGTGTGTGTGTGTGTGTGTGTGTGTGTGTGTGTGTGTGTGTGTGTGTGTGTGTGTGTGTGTGTGTGTGTGTGTGTGTGTGTGTGTGTGTGTGTGTGTGTGTGTGTGTGTGTGTGTGTGTGTGTGTGTGTGTGTGTGTGTGTGTGTGTGTGTGTGTGTGTGTGTGTGTGTGTGTGTGTGTGTGTGTGTGTGTGTGTGTGTGTGTGTGTGTGTGTGTGTGTGTGTGTGTGTGTGTGTGTGTGTGTGTGTGTGTGTGTGTGTGTGTGTGTGTGTGTGTGTGTGTGTGTGTGTGTGTGTGTGTGTGTGTGTGTGTGTGTGTGTGTGTGTGTGTGTGTGTGTGTGTGTGTGTGTGTGTGTGTGTGTGTGTGTGTGTGTGTGTGTGTGTGTGTGTGTGTGTGTGTGTGTGTGTGTGTGTGTGTGTGTGTGTGTGTGTGTGTGTGTGTGTGTGTGTGTGTGTGTGTGTGTGTGTGTGTGTGTGTGTGTGTGTGTGTGTGTGTGTGTGTGTGTGTGTGTGTGTGTGTGTGTGTGTGTGTGTGTGTGTGTGTGTGTGTGTGTGTGTGTGTGTGTGTGTGTGTGTGTGTGTGTGTGTGTGTGTGTGTGTGTGTGTGTGTGTGTGTGTGTGTGTGTGTGTGTGTGTGTGTGTGTGTGTGTGTGTGTGTGTGTGTGTGTGTGTGTGTGTGTGTGTGTGTGTGTGTGTGTGTGTGTGTGTGTGTGTGTGTGTGTGTGTGTGTGTGTGTGTGTGTGTGTGTGTGTGTGTGTGTGTGTGTGTGTGTGTGTGTGTGTGTGTGTGTGTGTGTGTGTGTGTGTGTGTGTGTGTGTGTGTGTGTGTGTGTGTGTGTGTGTGTGTGTGTGTGTGTGTGTGTGTGTGTGTGTGTGTGTGTGTGTGTGTGTGTGTGTGTGTGTGTGTGTGTGTGTGTGTGTGTGTGTGTGTGTGTGTGTGTGTGTGTGTGTGTGTGTGTGTGTGTGTGTGTGTGTGTGTGTGTGTGTGTGTGTGTGTGTGTGTGTGTGTGTGTGTGTGTGTGTGTGTGTGTGTGTGTGTGTGTGTGTGTGTGTGTGTGTGTGTGTGTGTGTGTGTGTGTGTGTGTGTGTGTGTGTGTGTGTGTGTGTGTGTGTGTGTGTGTGTGTGTGTGTGTGTGTGTGTGTGTGTGTGTGTGTGTGTGTGTGTGTGTGTGTGTGTGTGTGTGTGTGTGTGTGTGTGTGTGTGTGTGTGTGTGTGTGTGTGTGTGTGTGTGTGTGTGTGTGTGTGTGTGTGTGTGTGTGTGTGTGTGTGTGTGTGTGTGTGTGTGTGTGTGTGTGTGTGTGTGTGTGTGTGTGTGTGTGTGTGTGTGTGTGTGTGTGTGTGTGTGTGTGTGTGTGTGTGTGTGTGTGTGAAAAAATGGTTTGGATGCGAGTCCGTTAGCCACAGATTTTTATTTTACTTTTACCTCAATTTATTAGTTTGGTTATATTTATACCTATTTCACTTAAATGACTATATTTGTTTCTTTCAAGTAGTTTATGAGTAATTTAAATATTTCCATTTTATGACAACTTAGATATTCTATACTAATTGGAAAATAAACTTGTGTTTGTCGTAAATTGTAATATAATTGATTTATATATCTCTCGTTAATTTTGCATTAAAAAAATATGGCTTAAATTTCTAATCGAAACATTATCACGAAAACAGACTGATGAATTTACTATTCCTAATTTGTGCAGATGTGCCTCATATTTTCCGTGTCGAGTTCTTAATCTGACAATAGTAGAAATATCTTGCTTTGGCAGGTTATACTTAAATATGTATTCAGGTGGCGGAGGAAGTTCTTGATGTAAAGAAAAATATAAAATTTTTTGATATGCTTGAAATATTTTTCCATTGTTTTTCCATATTTTATTTATTCTAGTTTTGACGTAATTTATTGCATCTGTCGATAAGATCTGAGTTAGGATCTCACCTTTTTTTATTGCATCTTTGGCCAACTCATCCACTTTCTCATTACCCAGTATACCGGCACGCCCTTTTGCCCATATAAATACTACTTCCACTTTAGACAAATTATTTTTTATATTACATAAAATTTTTGATTTGTATGAACTAAAATCAATGTTTTCAATTGCATATATTGCAGATCTAGAGTCTGTTATTATCACAGCTTTTTCAATATTATTCTCTTTGATCCATTCTAGCTATTTTAGCATCTATGCATCATCAGTGAAGTTACGCAGTCACAACTCTAAACCAAATATCAAGAACAGGTTTAGAGATTATGTTCGCATAAAATTTCTGATTATTGTTTTCACTCAATTTGAAAAAACTTGAAAACGTTGGATTATCGACGTCCGTTGGTTCGTCCGTAAACACAACTCCGACAGTATACCAGATATAATGACAAATGAGTTCTCGAATGAAAGCTTATAACTCAAGGATGATATTAAAAGTGAGAAAATTGACCAAGGGCTTCCGGTTTTTAAAGTCACCGGAATAGTGCAAGCGACATATTATTCGACGTGTCTTAGCAAGACGAGAACAAATATATACCTACTTTCGGTTTCATGGCTAACTCTCCATCTGTCCATTTGTCCGCGAATATAACTCCTCGGTTATTAATACAGATAGAACGATAAATGAGCTGTCGAATGGAAGCTTATAACCCAAGAATGTTATTAAATATGAGAAATTTGACCTCCTACTTCCGGTTGTAGAGTTGCAACCGAAAGTACCGTTTTAAGTCACCGAAATAGTATAAGCGATATACTATTCGACGTGCCTTAGCAAGATCAGGACAAATGTATACTTTTGGTTTTTACATCATTTTCTGTTAAAAAGTTCTAACCGGAAGTGCCATATTATAGTCGAAGAAATAGTACATGCATGTAGGTACTACATCAATAGAAACACATTGAAAAGTCGAGCTGGAATCTTTAGTCCCTGTTTTGAAGCCATCTCCGTTATGACCGAAATTTTAGTGAAAGTTCGACTTTTTAAAATTTTAGTAAAAATATCGACTGCCGGTTCTACTTTTGGTCACTTTGGGCGAAAACCTAGGACTTACGAAGTCCAGTGGCTTGTTAATTAACCAAATCGTAATGAATTTGTTATGTGGTATGGCACTGTATGTCTTTCGAAAACAAACGTGAGTTGACACATCTGTAGTTCTATTTTGTCAGGAATTAAGCGTGGTACTTTTCAAAATTTATATTTAATGACTATACTATAATCTGATATTTAGACATAAACTCCCTCCTACTACATTGACGATATTTTTGTATACAGCCTTAAGAACATTATTTAAAATTAATAACCTCTCTTTCAACTCAGCATAGATCATTTATTAGGCAATGGTTTTCAGGTTTACATGGACGATTGGTCGTTTCAACTACAAAAATGTTGGTTAAGCTGCGTCAGTAATCATTAAAGCCTTCGATTTATTTGTAGAATTAAAAGATTTGTTAATCAAATTTTTTTGTTAACATGTATCGAAGAGTCAAGATTTACAATTTAAATAGGTACAAGATGTTATCAAGAAACAGTTGTTTTCGTCGACGTCTTTATTTTTGTCAGTATTTATATTTGAATGATGGGCAAGTTAGACACATTTATAAAGATTATTATAATAAAGTAAGAAGTTTTGTCTTGAAACTATAAAAGAATTTATTAAAATACGGAAGCTATTTATTACTGCTCTTTTTTTTTTCGAAGAGGTAATATTACTATTTCTTTATCGAAGTGAAAACATTTTAATAAGTTTTGAATAAATTTTAATCTATCTTCATTATTTTAGCTTTTAGCACATGATTTCATATCATGCTTAGAAGCATAACATAAAGTTATTACAAAACTATAAACAAAAAACTAAGTTATTTATATAGGGTGTTTCATTAATAATTGGAAATATTTTAACTGTCGATTACTGGGCTCAAAATATTAAGATTTAACCGAATTCATAGGCGTCATTTCACGAATTTCATTGGGGTAGCAAAACCTACCGGGGTTTGCGGGGTATGGAAAATTTTGTAAATTTTGATGCAAAATAGAAGGATTTAACGCAATTTATACACTATTTTTTTATAACTATACACACTGGCTGTACACATCCTGATTTTCGATTTTTTACAATATATGCCCCAACCCCAACCCCAACCTTGTTTATCAACCTAGGATTCTACTGGATACAGGTCTAAATCTTATAAATTCAATACATTAATTCAAATCTTTAATAGGCTTTTCTTGACAATAGTATTTTAGTAAGATAAGAGAAACAATGGGTATTTTAGAGGTGATGGATTCAAATCTAACTTAAATGAAGTCTCTTTTTCCGGATATTAAACATATCAGTGACACTTTCAATATCTACAGGGATTTTCCTTTCAATGGCTAAAAGCCCCAATGCAAACATTCTTTCCTGGCCGCTAGCGTTTCTGGTGTAAGTTTTTAATCTTCTCAGGCATGAAAAGGTCCTTTCATACCCAGCTGAGTTTAGTGGTATCGTGAAAAATAGCCTGAATATTTCAAACGTCATTGGAAAGACATTTTTTAGGGCCTTTTCCACAAAAACTGACGATTTTTCTTCAACTGTTTTGTTTCTCATTCCTTTCATGTTATGAAAAATTTTCATTTCGCAGAAAATTAACTCCTCATCAAAAGAGTAGTATTTTGAAACAAACTTGATGCTTTCCTCCACTATTTCATGTCTTCCCAACAATTGGCTCAGGGGGTTAAGTACATCCAAATTGTTTACCTGTAGCCTATTTTCAATTTCCTGTTCCAAACTGTCAAGGATTGGGAAACAACGGTAGCTTTTAGGTGCTCTTTAACCGTTTCAAATGGAGCTTTAGAGCCTCCGCAAAATTTAGCTGGGATTTTTCCTCTTCTTGGAAGCTCAGCTGGAGGAGACCCACATTTTTCAGTAATTTTAGAGCAGTAATCACACAGCTTGTCGAAGTATTGGTATGTCCTAAATCTTTGTAGTGTCTCAATAATTGTGCTGTTCTTGACTGATTTCAGAACGTCAAAGGTTGACTGATTGTTTTTGACAGTATGTAACATTATGATAAGACCTGTTTCAAGAGAAGAAAATTGAAGACGAAGTTGAAGTATTCCATGCTTTTTAGCAAAGCGCTGGATTGACCACTAGTGTCTGGGTCAGTGTTTTCGATTTCTTGTAGAGTCGAAATTGTAACTTAGAAGATGTCCAGCAGTATCACTTAACGACCTTAAAGTCGTTGTTTCTCCAGCAAAACCTTTTGAGTTGGCTTGAATTGTTTCGAAAATAGCGTGACGTTTTATTGAACTTCCAATAAAGTTGTAAATACTTTGAAGTACAAAAAATGTGTTTCTTGTGGAGGTTATGATCGAATAACATCACAAATTCAAAATATGAGCGTTACAATGAATGTACATTACTGTTGGACTCTCTTCGAGAATTCTCGCGGCAACTCCCTTGTAAGGACATCTCATATTTGAGGCTGCATCGTAACATTGAGCACGTAAGTTCTTATTGTTCAAGTCAAGAGAAGTCAACAACGTCTTAGTGAGATTTGTCAACGTTTCTTCGTCAGTCTTTTCTACTCGATAATAACCAACAAAAGACTCTTGAACTTCTAATTTGTCATTGACATATCTCTTAGTATGATTGCCACTTGTGCGTGTTTCCTTATACCTACATAGAGTTTCATCAGCTATGATCGCAAAAGCCTTTGCTTCGTTCACGTCTTTAGCAATGTGCAGCTTAATTTGTTCCCCAATAATAGAAAGAAAGTTAATTCTAGCGAGCAGCGGTTACATAGCCAAAATTATTCTTTCTGTCACTAAAGAACTTCTTGACTATAGGGCTATATTTTGATCGCAGTTCCATTACCTCCAAAAAGTTTACTTTATTCGTTTAGTCTTCGGACTCGTCGTGTCCTCTCAGTGAAACTGTGTGAATATCACAAAAAATGAGTGATTCGTATAAAGCTTTCAGGTAAAGTCTGTTTCATGTACTTCTTCTGAATATTGTTCATTTACTTTTTCTATCACAGTACCATTCTTGTCTGATTCTTTTAGAGAATTGAGCTTAGTAACATTACTTTTATGTGCCACACCGGATGCATGCTTTTCGAACACCTTTACTGCTTTTTTCCACTTTGAAAATTCATTGAGTGTAAAAGCATCATCGGCTTTTGGTCAAAAAAACTAACTTCAACCGCGTAAGTAGTTTTTCCGCCTCAGATCGCAGCACGGATACCGCAGAGACTGACGACGCAAACTAATGGTTACCACTGTTTCAGTACAATCAGGTACATCACGCCAATATTGCCTAATGTTTATTCTTTTAATAACAAATTTTTACGTTAATCTTTTGAATAAAAATAACTCAAAATAACAGCAAAAAGCCTGAAACTTTGATTTTTATACATATTTTATTTATAAAATTTAGTTTTATGGGTCAATCTTTGGGGTGGCAAAATAGGAGAGGTGGCAAAATAGATGAGGTGGAAGCTGATCTTGATGTTTACAGATCTTTTCTCACTTCTGAAAGAATTATACACCTGCAAAAATCAAGGGAATGTCACCGAAATTACTATTCCACTGCCTCTCCAAAACGAAATTTTTAAACATCACGACGTGTTCTGAGTGACTAGAATCTTCAAATTGTTTTAGTGATGACAACTTTAGCATGGTTCTGATTAATATTCGTTCTATAAGATACAAAACTGATGAATTATTTTTGTTCCTAGAGGAATTAGGATTTCCCCCGGTAGTTGCGATTACAGAGCACTGGCTTGAAGTCAACGAGCCTTTTTTTGTAGAAGAATACACCACAATTGCTAGGTATGATCGTCCAAGCTCAGCTTACGGAGGCACCCTAATTCTATCTACGAGCAGCGATTTTTCTTCGGCAACAAAATATGACTTTCTGCTAAGTGAAGCCTTCTTTGAGTTTTCGTTAAATTACAATAAGAATCTTAATCTTTATATTATTTGCATTTATAGATCACCTAACTCTTCCGTGGAACTATTTTTTCAGAACCTGTTAAATTTGTTAGACGACCTGCCCCATAAAAGTAGAAACATTTTTGCGGGGACTTTAACATTGATTATTCTGCTGCTAGTGCTACACAAATATCCTTGGTCAACATATTTGAATCGTATGGTCTAACAATGCACGTTGATTCTCCTACAAGGATTACAAAAACTTCATCTACCATAATTGATTATACTGTCTCAGATTTTTCACCCCTTGATGTCCACTCTACAATTATTAATGCTGGACTATCTGATCATGAAGCTTTATACGAAGTTTAATATCTTGAGCAAACCCTCCTCGAAAACCCGACGTTTAGGCAGGATTTTTTCCACCCGGAACTTTCGTAATTTCCAAAATTTATGCTTAACCTCTGAGTGGCGCTTTCCTGCTATGGACGTGGATAATAATTTCAGTGATTTTTTGGATAAGCTTGTCTGTATCTTCAATAAAGCATTTCCTTTAATTGCAATTAAGCCAAAACATCGCAAACCCTGGATTACTAAAGGTATCCGATTATCTTCCAAGAATATGCGTTGTCTTCTCTATATCAGGAAATTTACTACCAACGTCTCTATCACTGAATATATCACCAAGTATAGGGCAACCTATCTTAAACTTATAAAATCAGCTAAAAAATACTACTACCATAACCGTTTGGGAGCTCAAAAAGTGATGCAAAAGAGACTTGGTCCATAATAAACGATCTTCGAAATAAAACCCAAACTGCTAAAACAATTTCCCTTCCAGACCCTGAAAATCTAAATGAATACTTTGTTAATGTGAGTAAAAATATTTCATCAACTATTTTGCCACAACAAGATCCCATTGCTTATCTCCCTAATTCAAGAAAGGTCTCGAATTCATTCTTTATAAAACCAGTCAATAAATCTGAACTGATCCAAACAATCAATAGTATCAAAAGCAAATCCTCCTGTAGTACTGATGGTCTATCGATAAAATTTTTTTCTAATCTCCCAGAAAATGTGTTAGAAGTCCTCATCTCACTAATTAATGATTCCTTTGAGAAAGGTAAATTTCCAGAGTGCCTGAAGACAGCCATCATTATTCCTCTTCATAAGGGTGGTGAAATATCTAATACCTGCAATTATAGACCTACTGCACTACTACCGGTACTCTCCAAAATTATTGAGAGACTCATAAAAGCCCGACTTATGTCCTTTCTAGTTGAAAACAACATTTTATCGCAAAATCAGTTAGGCTTTTTAAATAATAAATGCACCACTGATGCCATCTTTTCTGCACTACATGAGGTTTATCAAGCACTGAACAATAATCTTCACACTGCCACCGTTTTTTGTGACTACGCCAAAGCTTTTGATTGTGTAAATCATAACATTTTGATAAGAAAACTAAATTTCTACGGAATTCGAGGTATTTCTTTAGATTGGTTCCAATCTTACTTGGATGATAGGAAACAAATGGTTAGAGCAAATGATACAGACTCTAGTCTCAAAAACATTGTATGTGGGGTACCTCAAGGTTCAATATTGGGTCCTCTACTTTTCCTTATCTTTATTAATGACATCGCTAGTTTAAAAATCGATGGAAAAGTCTTTCTTTTTGCTGATGATACCAGTATCACTTGGAGCAACTCAAATATTGCAACTCTTCATGCTACTATAACTTCTGATCTACTTACAATAAAAACCTGGTCTGACTCTAATTTACTCTCGTTTAACGTAGATAAAACAGTAGCATTGTCTTATAAAGGAGTCCTTCAACCCTTACCTCTTAATAACAGCCAGATCAGTACCGTTGATTCTGTAAAATTTCTTGATATTTTTTTAGACAGCAACCTTAAATGGTCCCACTATATCGATTTGTTAAGGAAGAAACTATCCTCAGCTTGCTATGCTATAAGATCTGTTCCGAATTAACTCAATTTAGCATCTTCCAAAATAACATATTTTTCTTTATTCGAGTAACATCTTCGTTATGGTCTTTCTTTTTGGCGTTCTGGTACAGCTGCCCAATTCGATGTTATTTTCAAATTACAAAAAAGAGCAATTAGATATCTGTTTGGCCTCAGAAGAACAACACATTGCAGAAGTTACTTCAAAGATCACAGAATTTTAACCCTTCCATCTTTGTATATTTTAGAAACTGTGTGCTTAATTCGTAAACATCTACATGTCTTTCCTCCAAGACCTAATCATGACTACTTCACGAGAAATTCTACGTTTGACGTCTATATGCCGATCCCGTCTTCTGAGTTAGTAAAGAAATCTATATTATATTCCGCAAAAAAACTTTACAACCATCTCCCTCTACAACTTAAATCTGCAGCATCTTTCCCCAAATTCCGTAAACTGGCAAAAGCCTACCTATCTGAAAGACCATATTATTCAGTAGAAGATTTTCTTAATCAATAACTAAGAAATTACAGTACCCTTTTCACAAGTAGTATTTTTATTATCATGTTTTTGTCTATATTTGGGTGTCATATGCAGCAGCTTAACTTTTAAACTTATTAATTACTAGGTAGACTATGCATTTGCAATTTACTTAAATTTTGCAATTGATTACTTCTGTTTAACTTCATTATTGTTCTTATTGTAAATATATTGACGATTTATGTAATTTTAGTAAATTGGATTATTATTGTTTTGTTTTCTTGACTTTTTATAAGCTTTGTCGATAAAATTGTACAATTTTTCATGACAATAATAGTACATTGTTTACCGGGTAGGAAAAGCTTAACATTCCTGGACGACTGTGAAGATTGCTAAGTCGAGGCGCAAGCCGAGACTTAGCAACACAGAGTCCAGGAATGTGGCTTTTCCTACGAGGTAAACATACTATTTTTCCGCAAATCGTTTAAAATTCGACAGATATTGATTGATTTAAAAAAAACGCGATAATTTTATTCCCAAATAAATGGTGCTTTGAAATTCCTAATAAAATTACTTGGGTTACTATGGAAACGTATTGAGGAATATTATGTTACTATATGTAACACTAACAACTGTACGGAAATATCATTTCCTTACAGTAAGGAAATGACATTTCCTTACAGTAAGGAAGTCCTGACTTTTTCTTCAAGAAATTTTGACAGGAATGTCAAAATTTCCTGGCGATTTGCGGAAAAGCATATTTCTATTCTATTCTATTCTAGAGTACAAAACTTTGGGGTAGCAGCTGCCACCCCTTGCCACCCCCGAATTACGCCTATGACCGAAATCCTTACTGAGTTACAGGGTTAACTTCCTGAGTTAACTATTTGTACCCAATACTTTAAAACTATTTGGCATATTAAAAATGTATAAACATTTTCAATTTAGTTTGTATTTGACAAATATTTGTAATACTTTGGAAAAAGTGTTGGTGGGTACTGTAGACCCTACTTAATTTGTTAACCCTGGAACAGTCGAGCTCACTTTTGTCACACGATCGGTCGCGCGTTAGGTTATATCTAACATATTTACAACAAATTTTTATTTTATAGTATTTTTATTTACTTGCTGTGTTAAAAATATCTATTTCTAATACTAGGGATAAGCAAAAACGAAACAATCGCTAAAATCAAAGATACAAAGAAACGTAGCAATCACTAAACTATAACCACAGTGTGTAATTCCGCTGATATGTTGGGCTAATTTTTGTGCAAAGTGCCTATAACTATTAATTATTAATGATTAATATTCGCGGTGTGCAAGTACTTGGAGGGGATACGAGAAACGATTGTGCGAGAATAGCGGAGAAATATTGCAACTTTCTTAAATAATTCGTATTGTCAATTGAAATTGTCAAATTGACGTATTTTTCATACCTAACATCATCGAAGAAGAAAAATTATATATGGCTCCACAATATTGATATGATATGCAATTATTATATAAAGATAAATTTAATTAATTGTATTTTGCTTGCAGTACTGCATTCTAATAACTTATTTTATTTACTACATATAATTGTTTACGTTTTAATAGCATAACCTAATCTTATTTTTTCTTCTTATTATTTTTTTTTGGAATATGGCCTTGACAATTATCCAGTAACCAGGACTAATATAATTATTGGCCAATATAATTAAAAGTGCGAATAATGTTGCTGAGCGTAGAAACAAAGTGTCGCTTTGCCGAACTTGCACGGTCCCAATAGAGGTCGTTCAGATATGTATATATATATATATATACATTTTTTTTTTTTTTTTTTTTTTTATATATTTTTTTTTTTTTTTTTTTTTTTTTTTTTATGATTTTTCCACATTCTCTATTTCATCTGTTTTATATATATATATATATATATATATATATATATATATATATATTATAGTTTTGTTTTGGGGTTGCAGTCATTTATTTTTTAGGGGCAGGATAAGTAAAACTCTGTGTTATTACCTATATATATATAGATATATATATATATATATATATATATATATATATATATATATATATATATATATATATATATATATATATATATATATATATATATATATATATATATATATATATATATATATATATATATATATATATATATATATATCTGAGTATAAAAAGACTCATAGAAACAATACTAGAAGATTACACCACTATACCTACCTTTTCAGTCGCGTCGTTTGTTTTTTATCTAAGCAAAGTCAATTGTACGGATATTTAGTTACGCTGTCCGGTACCCTTGGATGTGTGCATTACTAAATTCTTAATCGAGGCACTTACAAGTGAAAACTGTATTGCTAAATTTTTCATCAAATTATCACAGAAAAGGATAAAATGTTAGATGTTTTCTAACAGCGCGACCGATCCCAGGTTAAACGTTTCTCACTACTACCAGAAGCATACGACAGGGGAAAATGAATGGTTGACCCTTCCCAAATTCTACGCCACTGACGTACTGATTGCTATTTTATTGCCATTTTTCAATTCTGCAATAGGTACTTTATATGTAAATAACGTACCTAATTATTGTCACAATAGAGTTATCATTTTTTGGGACATTTGAAGTTAAAAATGAAGCGACACAGTTATTTTGTTATTGTATGGAATATAATGTTATTTATTGAAATTTTTGAAACGAATAGATGCATTTAACATTTAAAAATCAATAGTGGTTATAAAAGAAACCATTTTATTATGATATAAAAAAGAATAACTTTAATATCACGAAAATATCAAAAACATATTTTAACTAAACCTTTTATAACAAATGTTGCCAATGTTGCAATATGACGCCAATTTACCAAGCTTATCAATTCTTACGTTAAACCATTTTCTAACTTTAATAAATATGTTTGACTGATTGGCAGTGAAATTAACCGAACGTACTATTTACTACCATAGTGCTTGACAAATATTTAATTTTTGTGAGTACCACATATCTCTTCTTTGATAATGTGGCAATTATTCTTCTAGATCGTCGAGAAGTCTAGTTTATAGAAACTCCAATACGAGTTACTATTCAAATTTACTGTTAATTTATAAGGACCCAACAAGCTATCCCCAAATATACCGCACCATAGGACGCTATAGGTACCTTAATCTTTTTAAATTTTCAATTTTAACTATCACTTTTTTCCAGTTAAATACCCCTCTGCGTGTAAATTTTTGCAGTCAGTAAAGAGAATTATTTTGAAGTCAATACTTCTTATCGCCCGGTATCGAATTTTGTCGGGACTAAAATCGTATTTGGCGTCATTAAACAATCGTGACGCGAGTGGTAACCGTGTGGTGTACCGTAATATGTATACCTATTAATAAACTTATTATTTATTTAATATTTATATTTTAAACAAAGTGTGGTAATCTAAAAACTGCATATAGCACGCATAACTGGTGCGAAAAGAACAGTATGAGGTTGTTCTGCTAACAAAGAGAGACCGAATATGGCATGAAATTAGTACCGATATACGAGCTTGTTTTTAACTCCCGTTAGATGGAATTTTAGTTTTGTCAAAGTGACATTCAGTTTTGATAACGAAAATGTCAAATAGACGTTTATTTTTTAATTAGTAATAATTCTGTTTTTTTCGTAAAAAAGCAGAATAAAGACATTGACATTGCAAGTTAGGAAAATGGTAACCTTTACAACTAAACAAAAAATTCAAATTATTAAATGGTATTATTCTGGAAGTAGTGCCGACGATATAATCGGTAGGTGTGCGTTTTGATTCGAAGGCCCTGTACCAACAAAATCTACAATTCACAACATTATTTTTAAATTTGAAAAAACTAAAGTGAAGAAAAAAAAAGTACAAAATGGGCAATAGAGAGATAAAAATACTCTGATGACACCGTGTTAGTAGAAGAGTGAGAAGACGACCTACAAACATTATTGCACGAGTTCAACATTAACGCAAAAGAAATGAATATGAAAATATCAGCCCAAAAAACATAAAGCTTAGTAATTGTCAAAGAGCCAATAAGATGCAAATTGGAGTTAGACAATCAAATTATACAACAAGTAATGACTTTCAAATATCTGGGAATTAATCTATCAGCCGACAACAATATCGAGGAAGAGGTAAAAGACCAAATAATTAAAGCCAGTAGAACGGCCGGATGCCTAAATGACACAATTTGGAAAAACAAACATCTAAGATTGGAAACAAAAGCCCGAATATATAAATCAGTTATTAGGCCAGTTATGACTTACACGGCCGAAACAAGACCATATACAAGCAAAACACGAAGACATCTGGAAACCAACGAAATGAAGATCTTAAGAAGGATTGCTGGAAAAGGACTACAGGATAGGGTAAGAAGTGAGGAAATCAGACGCATATGTGGGGTAGACAGTATAAATACCTGGGTAAAGAACAGAAAAGCAGAGTGGAATGAGCACATAAGCAGGATGTCTGAATCAAGGATAGTAAGAATAGCCAGAGACAAGTCACCGTTAGGCAGGAGAAGTATAGGACGCCCAAGGAAAAGATGGAATAGAGGATGGAATGACAACTTAGGGGCAGAATGAAAGGCACCGTTGAAGAAAAACAGGCAGTACTGCCTATATAAAAGAAGAAGGAGAAGAAGAAAAAACTGGTAGTGTAAAGAATTGCAGAAAATGCATGGATAGTGATGAAAATGAAAATCAACCAGTTAGTGAAATCAATGAAGAACGAGCACAGCGTGAAATGTATGTAGTCCAGCTGAAATCAATTTTCCTTGTAACAGCACCTTAATTTCAGGAGAAACTGGTATTAGTGCTAGAACTATACGGAACATTTTAAAAAGTTTGGCGAATGGATTTAGTGTCCGCAGTCACATAAACCCAAACAAACAACAACAACATTTTAAAAAGGAACAAGTACCATTGCTACAAATTGAAAAAAACTTAGGAAATTTTCCCTGCTGAATATGAACGACAGATGGTATTTTGTGAGGACGTGATGGAACGCACTAATCGTGACGAAGATTTCATGAAAAAAATCTTGTTTACAGATGAGTCTTCTTTTTCTTTAACTGGCCATCACAATCCATCTGTTACCGTAGGGTGCTCTACAGAAAATAGGCACAAAAAAGTGTTCCTTACAAAACACAATACCGTCAAAAAGTCAACGTCTGGGCTGGCTTTTAGGTGACAACGTGATTGGCCCTTTTTTCATTGAAGGTACTTTGTGTCGTCGTAAATACCTAGATCTCCTAAGAAATATGTCGGTAAAGTCAGCAGCACCAATTCATAAGACCAAATTCAGACTAAGACTATATTTTATTCCTAATTTATTGCTAAATTACGCAAAGGAAAAATTTATTGCTGTAGCCGTTTCCGAGAAACAGTGGGTGCTGCTAGCTTTACGGTAAAGCTAGCAGCACCCACTGTATATCTCGGCAATGAAAAGGAGTACAGGGATCATTTTAACGGCATATTTTATTGCTATTTAATTGCTCTTGATTGGTATATTAACCAATCCTGTAAAGCTACCCCATCATCCCCTAGCGTAAAACTCACCCCCAAAAAGATGATGAAAATCGAAAATTCAACCCCAAGGAATTAATTGCTAATTTATTGCTAATTTATTATGGAAAGAAAAAATGTATTGCTTCAGCCGTTTCCGAGAAACAGTGGGTGCTGATAGCTTTACGGTAAAGCTAGAAGCACCCGCTGTATATCTCGGCAATGAAATGGAGTACAGGGATCATTTTAACGGCATATTTTATTGCTATTTAATTGCTCTTGATTGGTATATCAACCAGACCCAAAAAACTACCCCGTCATCCACTAGTGTAAAACTCACCCCCAAAAAGATGATGAAAATCCAAAATTCAACCCCAAGGAATTAATTGCTAATTTATTGCTAATTTATTACCGAAAGAAAAAATTTATTGCTGTAGCCGTTTCCGAGAAACAGTGGGTGCCGCTAGCTTTACGGTAAAGCTAGCAGCACCCACTCTATATCTCGGCAATGAAAAGGAGTACAGGGATCATTTTAACGGCATATTTTATTGCTATTTAATTGCTCTTGATTGGTATATTAACCAATCCCAAAAAACTACCCCATCATCCCCTAGCGTAAAACTCACCCCCAAAAAGATGATGAAAATCGAAAATTCAAGCCCAAGGAGTTAGTTGCTAATTTATTGCTAATTTATTACGGAAAGAAAAAATTTATTTCTGTAGCCGTTACCGAGAAACAGTGGGTGCTGCCAGCTTTACGGTAAAGCTATATCTCGGCAGTGAAAAAGAGTACAGGGATCATTTTAACGGCATATTTTATTGCTATTTAATTGCTCTTGATTGGTATATTAACCAATCCCAAAAAACTACCCCATCATCCCGTAGCGTAAAACTCACCCCCAAAAAGATGATGAAAATCGAAAATTCAAGCCCAAGGGATTAATTGCTAATTTATTGCTAATTTATTACGGAAAGAAAAAATTTATTTCTGCAGCCGTTACCGAGAAACAGTGGGTGCTGCCAGCTTTACGGTAAAGCTAGCAGCACCCACTCTATATCTCGGCAGTGAAAAGGAGTACAGGGATCATTCTAACGGCATATTTTATTGCTATTTAATTGCTCTTGATTGGTATATTAACCAATCCTCAACAACTACCCCATCATCCTCTAGCGTAAAACTCACCCCCAAAAAGATGATGAAAATCGAAAATTCAACCCCAAGGAATTAATTGTTAATTTATTGCTAATTTATTACGGAAAGAAAAAATTTATTGCTGTAGCCGTTTCCGAGAAACAGTGGGTGATGCTAGCTTTACGGTAAAGCTAGCAGCACCCACTCTATATCTCGGCAATGAAAAGGAGCACAGGGATCATTTTAACGGCATATTTTATTGCTATTTAATTGCTCTTGATTGGTATATTAACCAATCCCAAAAAACTACCCCATCATCTCCTAGCGTAAAACTCACCCCCAAAAAGATGATGAAAATCGAAAATTTAACCCCAAGGAATTAATTGTTAATTTATTGCTAATTTATTACGACAAGAAAAAATTTATTGCTGTAGCCGTTTCCGAGAAACAGTGGGTGCTGCCAGCTTTACGGTAAAGCTAGCAGCACCCACTCTATATCTCGGCAGTGAAAAGGAGTACAGGGATCATTCTAACGGCATATTTTATTGCTATTTAATTGCTCTTGATTGGTATATTAACCAATCCTCAACAACTACCCCATCATCCTCTAGCGTAAAACTCACCCCCAAAAAGATGATGAAAATCAAAAATTCAACCCCAAGGAATTAATTGCTAATTTATTGCTAATTTATTACGGAAAGAAAAAATTGATTGCTGTAGCCGTTTCCGAGAAACAGTGGGTGCTGCTAGCTTTACGGTAAAGCTAGCAGCACCCACTCTATATCTCGGCAATGAAAAGGAGCACAGGGATCAGTTTAACGGCATGTTTTATTGCTACTTAATTGCTCTTGATTGGTATATTATCCGATCCCAAAAAACTACCCCATCATCCCGTAGCGTAAAACTCACCCCCAAAAAGATGATGAAAATCGAAAATTCAAGCCCAAGGAATTAATTGCTAATTTATTGCTAATTTATTACGGAAAGAAAAAATTTATTGCTGTAGCCGTTACCGAGAAACAGTGGGTGCTGCCAGCTTTACGGTAAAGCTAGCAGCACCCACCCTATATCTCGATAATGAAAAGAGTACAGGGCCCATTTTAACGACACATTTTATTGCTAATTAATTGCTCTTGATTGATATATTAACCAATTCCGAAAAACTACGCCATCATCCCCTAGCGTAAAACTCACCCCCAAAAAGATGATGAAAATCGAAAATTCAACCCCAAGGAATTAATTGTTAATTTATTGCTAATTTATTACGGAAAGAAAAAATTTATTGCTGTAGCCGTTTCCGAGAAACAGTGGGTGCTGCCAGCTTTACGGTAAAGCTAACAGCACCCACTCTATATCTCGGCAGTGAAAAGGAGTACAGGGATCATTTTAACGGCATATTTTATTGCTATTTAATTGCTCTTGATTGGTATATTAACCAATCCTGAACAACTACCCCATCATCCTCTAGCGTAAAACTCACCCCCAAAAAGATGATGAAAATCAAAAATTCAACCCCAAGGACTTAATTGCTAATTTATTGCTAATTTATTACGGAAAGAAAAAATTGATTGCTCTAGCCGTTTCCGAGAAACAGTGGGTGCTGCCAGCTTTACGGTAAAGCTAGCAGCACCCACTCTATATCTCGGCAATGAAAAGGAGTACAGGGATCATTTTAACGGCATATTTTATTGCTCTTGATTGGTATATTAACCAATCCCAAAAAACTACCCCATCATCCCCTTAGCATAAAACTCACCCCCCAAATAGATGATGAAAATCGAAAATTCAACCCCAAGGAATTAATTGCTAATTTATTTCTAATTTATTGCGGAAAGAAAACATTAATTACTGTAGACGTTTCCGAGAAACAGTGGGTGCTGCTAGCTTTACGGTAAAGCCAGCAGCACCCAGCCTATATCTCGATAATGAAAAGGAGTACAGGGCCCATTTTGACGACATATTTTATTGCTAATTAATTGCTCTTGATTGATATATTAACCAATCCCGAAAAACTACGCCATCATCCCCTAGCGAAATATTTATCTCCGAAAAATGATGAAAATCGAAAATATAACCCCAAGGAATTAATTGCCAATTTATTACGGGAAGAAAAAATGAATTGCTGTAGCCGTTTCCGAGAAACAGTGGGTGCTGCTAGCTTTACGGTAAAAGCTATATCTCGGCAAGAAAAATGGGTACAGGTTCCATCTTGACGACCAATTTTATTGCTAATTATTTTTAATAATTCTGTCAAAATTCCGTCCTGTCAATTCTGTAAATATTTTGGACGCTACCGGAGAAGCCCCTGGAACGAAAATAATAAACAAAAACCAAAAGTGGTCAACGAAAACATCATGGTTTACACTAGAGGTTAAATAAAACTGTTTTAGGAAAGAAAGCTTTCCTAAAATATAGGTCAGAAAAAACGAATGAATCATATGAAAACTATAAAAGAGTAAGAACTGAAACTCATCAATTGGTAAGAAAAACAATAACATGTTATACTGGGAAAGATTCACAAAACGACTAGAGATGGATTTCTATGGACAACAGAAACAAGACGCTTCAAAAGACAACAAAGAAGCGAAATGAAAGAACTAGTTGAAATAGAACACATAAAAGAGGATACATGGGTGGCCTTCCTGACAGAAATTTTTAAAAAATAAAACGAAAAATCTTTACCAGAAACACCAAATAAAATCAAATACCAAATGAACTCTTATAGTGTGGTGGTGTACAACAACTGCAACTTCTTATTCATAAAATAATCGCCACGAACGGAATACCAGATGAATGGAGAAGAGCGATCATGCTGAGGTTCTTCAAGAAAGGAGATAAGAAAGACCCCAATAAATATCGAGCAATAAATCTTTTAAGTACAACACTCAAATTGACAACAAGAATTATAGCGACAAAGATAAACGAACGAATAACTCTGCAAGAGGAACAGCAAGGATTTCGGACAGGAAGATCATGATACACGGATGCAGTTTTTGTAATGACAAATAAAAGAAAAGTCGCTGGAATATAATAAATTAGCATATATTATGTGGCTGATAGATTTGGAGAAAGCGCCTGATAGAGTGAGAATTCGGAACGCGACACATTTATTATATGAAAAGGGAATATCACTGGATTTAGTAAAAACCATTGATAATATAATATATATGAAGATAGCATAGCGATGGTAAGACGTAAATTAAAACTAACGCAACCTATCTGTATAAATGCCAGTATGAATCTGGCATTGGACAACGAGATTCGCTGAGCCCTTTAATATTTAATCTGATAATGGATGAAATAATAAAGAAAGTTAAAAAAGAAGAGGATATAGAATGGGAGAAAAGGAAATAAAGATAATATGCTACGCCGACGACGCCATAATAACAGCCGAAAATGAAGATAACCTACAAAGATTAATTAAATAATTCGAAGACATGGCGCTCATATACAAAATGGTGATCTCAACAGAGAAAACGAAATCGATAGTGATAACAGCGGAACTGAGACGATGTAAACTGGTCGTAAATAACAAAATAATAGAACAAGCGATGGAAACGGAATACTTGGGAATAAAACTGTCAAGCTACGGAAAAGTGGAAGAATAAGTACAAAAACCAGTGAACATGGCAAACACAGCCAGGATGTCCCAACAACACAATCTGGAGAAACAAATGCCTCACACTCACAACGGAAACAAAAAACCAGAATACATAAATCACCAATGAGACCGATAATGACGTACACAGCGGAAACAAGAGCAGATACGGCAAAAATACAAAGACTGCTGGAAACAGCAGAAATGAAAGTCTTACGAAAAATAACAAACCATACTCTAAAAGACAGAGTACGAAGTGAAGAAATGCGAACGAGATGTGGTATAGAAGAAATAATCATGTGGAAACACAACATAGGAAGAATGACAGAAAATAGAATAGTGCGAATCTTTTTCTTCAAGTGCCGTCTCCTAATCGGAGGTTGGATATCATCATCACTATCTTTACTCTATCCACCGCTGCTCTAAAGAGTTCTATAGAACTGCATCTAAACCAGTCCCTTAAATTCTTTAACCATGACACTCTCCTTCTTCCTATACTCCTTCCGCCTCTTATCTTTCCCTGTATTATCAGTCTTAGCATTTCATATCGCGGTCCCCTCATTACGTGTCCCAGATATTGTAACTTTCTTATTTTTATTGTGTTTATTATTTCGCATTCTTTACCCATTTCTCGCAGTACTTCCGTGTCCGTTTTCCTCTGTGTCCATGCTATTCTAAGCATTCTTCTGTAACACCACATTTCAAATGACTGTAGCTTATTTATGTGTTCTTGCTTTAATGTCCAGCTTTCAAGTCCATATTGTAGTATCGAGAACACGTAGCATCTCAAAGCTCTTGCTCTCAGTTCTAAGCTAAGGTCTTTGTTGCAGAGAACTGTTTTCATTTTTACAAACGCATTTCTTGCTATTTCTATCCTGGTCCTTATTTCTGTTGTTTGATCATTTTTCTCTGAAATCCAGGTTCCTAGGTATTTGTATTTATCAACCCTTTATATCGGTACATTTCCCAAATGTATGCTTGTTTGTATGTTTGTTTTCTTAGTTATTATCATGTATTTGGTCTTTTTTATATTCATTTTTAGTCCATATTCTTTACAGAAATTGTTTGTTTTGTTCAGTAGTAGTTGGAGTTGTTCAGCAGAGCTTGCTATAATCACGGTGTCATCTGCATATCTTATGTTGTTAATAGATCTTCCGTTAATTATTATTCCTTCACTTTGAGATAGCAATGCTTCTTCAAAAACGGCTTCACTATATGCATTAAAGAGTAATGGAGACATAATACATCCCTGCCGAACTCCTCTCCTGATTTCAATTTCTGGACTGGGTTCGTTATCTATTACAATTTGTGCTCTTTGACTCCAGTAAAGGTTTGTTATTATTCGTAAGTCCCTTTTATCTATGTTTTTTGTCTTTAGAATTTGGACTAATTTTTCATGTCTTACTTTGTCAAAAGCCTTCTCAAAATCAACGTAACAAACATGCACATCCACATTCATGTCCATGCACCTTTGAGCTAACACATTAAAAGCAAATAACGCCTCTCTGGTTCCTAGTCCGTTTCTGAACCCAAACTGACTATCATCTATTCCTTCTTCTAATTTTTTGTTTATACGACCATGTATTATTTTCAAGAACAATTTGAGAATGTGACTTATTAATGATATTGTTCTGTATTCACTGCAATCTTTAGCGTTTGTATTTTTAGGGATAGCACAAAAGGTTGAGAGTAACCATTGTTTTGGTACGTTTCCTGTTTTGTACACTGTGTTAAACAAGTCTACGATAATGTCTAAGGTTTCATCATTTATACATTTTAAGCTTTCTACTGGGATTTGGTCTGGACCTACTGCTTTACCATTTTTGCTGTTTTTTAATGCCGATTTAATTTCTTCTTTTAATATCTTCAAAACCGTATCATCTTCTACTTCGACTTCCATCTGGTCTGTTCTATTGTCTTTGAACAATTCATTTATGTATTCTGTCCATCTCTTTAATTTTTCGTTAGTACTCAACACAAGTTTCCCATCTGTATCTTTTAGTATTCCCGGTTTTCTTTTGCTGTTGATCTGCGTTAATTCCTTAATTTTTTTATATGTGTTAAAATTATCATGTCTTTTCTGGTGTTCTTCTATTTCTGCGCATTGTTCTTTTAACCACTGTTCTTTAGCCTGTTTAATTTTGGATTTTATTTGTTTATCCACATTTTTGTACATCTGATTATCTTTGTTTTTATGCTGACGTCTTTCTTCCATTAAATCTAAGATTTCCTCCGTTATCCATTGTTTCTTTTTGTATCTGGTTAAACTAGATTTGTTCTTTAACATTCATTAAACGGTTATTAATTTCATCTGTCAGACGTTGTTTTATGAGTGGGTTTCTTAGTTTACTTGTATCGATTTTTACATCTGTTGTTCTGCGTTTTATTATTTTCATTTTGAGCCTAATTTTGGTCACTACTGGGTTGTGATCTGATCCTATGTCGGCACCTGGATAGGTTTTTGAAGATATAATTGCGTTTTTGTATCTTTGTCTAATCAATACATAATTTAAGAGTGCGAATAGCAAGAGTCAAATCGCCAAATGGAACAAGATCATTGGGACGATCGAGGAAAATATGGTCAGACAACGTTAATTGAGGCTAAAAACCGAAGTAAAACAGACAATGAGCCTATTTATAAAGTAAAAAGAAGAAGAAGAAGAAGAAAATTCCGTCTGTTCCTTGCGCTTTATTGTTTTTTAGTTTCTCTACTATTTAAAGTACTTCTTCATAGCCCGGATTTTCAATTTGCTGCTCCGCCGTATTATATTGTCTCGTTTTGATCATATTCATTGTCTGCATTAGGTTTTCCTCGAAGTATTCTTTCATTATAATTTTTTGATTCTCTGTTAGTAGTTCTCCGTCGTGGTCTTTGGATATCACCAATTTTTGGCTAAATGACTGTGTGCTTTCTTTTATTCTTTTGTAGAATTTTCTGCTTTCGTGTCTGTTGTTAAGCTCTAGGATTTCCTATTCTTGTTTTTTCAAAGCCTCTCTTTTATTTCTTCTGCATATTCTAGTCGCTTGTATTCTCGTTTCGTTATAAATTTCTATGACATTTCTTGTCTTTCTTTGAAGTTGGTTAAGCCTAGCTTGCTTTCTTTCCTCTACTGCAGTTCTGAATTCATCATCATTTCATTCCACGGATGTTCATCATCATCAATGGATTGTTGGAAATGGAAAATTAAATAAAAAATGGAAAGTCACCACTAAAATGAAAAACTTTACTTACATTTTTTTGGTTTTAGGACCTACTCTTCACAACCAGTAGATCGCCAAAGCGCTCGAGTGACTGCACTTTTAGCATACTTTCCGCCCCTACCATTAGTAGGTAATTAATACCTCGCATTTCACTTTTCAGGCTTTGTAGTTTTGACCGATATCTCGACTTTTGGAGTGAGTTTTTTGCTAGGGTGAGGATTAATAGGGTACTTTTACTAATATAATATATGCCGCTAAGATGGGCCCTATAATAGTCCTTATCATTGTCGAGAATAGTCAAGATATACCTATGATTGTTTTTACCGTAAAGTTGGCATAACTATTGCTTCTTAGAAACGGATACAGCAATAAATTTTTTCTTTCCGTAACAACTTAGCAACTAATTCCGTGGGGTCGAATATTCTAGTTTCATCATTTTTTCGGGGGTGAATTTTGCGCTAGGGAATGATAGGGTAGTTTTTCGGGATTGGTTAATGTATAACAAGAGCAATTAATTAGCAATAAAATATGCCGCTAAGATGGGTCTTGTACACTTTCCCTTACCGAGATATAGCTTGGGTGCTGCTAGCTTTAGTGCTTCTAGCTTTACCGTAAAGCTAGCAGCACCCACTGTTTCTCGGAAACGGCTACAGCAATATTTTTTTTCTTTTCGTAATAAATTAGCAATTAATTCCTTGGGTTTAAATTTTCGATTTTAATCATTTTTTCGGGGGTGAGTTTTGCGTTAGGAGATGATGGGGTAGTTTTTAGGGATTGGGTAATATATCGATCAAGAGCAATTAATTAGCAATAAAATATGCCGTTAGAGTGAGCCCTGTACTCCTTTTCATTGTCGAGATATAGGGTGGGTGCTGCTAGCTTTACCGTATAGCTAGCAGCACCCACTGTTTCTCGGAAACGGCTACAGCAATCAATTTTTTCTTTCCGTGATAAATTAGCAATTAATTCCTTGGGGTTGAATTTTCGATTTTAATCATTATTTCAGGGGTGAGTTTTGCGCTAGGGGATGATGGGGTAGTCTTTTGGGTCTGGTTAATATACCAATCAAGAGCAATTAAATAGCAATAAAATGTGCCGTTAAAGTGATCCCTGTACTCCTTTTCATGGCCGAGATATAGAGTGGGTGCTGCTAGCTTTACCGTAAAGCTGGCAGCACCCACTGTTTCTCGGAAACGGCTACAGCAATAAATTTTTTATTTCCGTAATAAATTAGCAATAAATTAGCAATTAATTCCTTGGGGTTGAATTTTCGATTTTCATAATCTTTTTGGGGGTGAGTTTTACGCTAGGGGATGATGGGGTAGCTTTTCAGGATTGGTTAATATACCAATCAAGAACAATTAAATAGCAATTAAATATGTAGTTAAAATGATCCCAGTACTCCTTTTCATCCCCGAGATATAGCGTGGATGCTGCTAGCTTTACCGTAAAGCTAGCAGCACCCACTGTTTCTCGAAAATGGCTACAGCAATAAATTTTTTCTTTCCGTAATAAATTAGAAATAAATTAGCAATTAATTCCTTGGGGTTGAATTTTCGATTTTCGTAATCTTTTTGGGGGTGAGTTTTACGCTAGGGGATGATGGGGTAGCTTTTTAGGATTGGTTAATATACCAGTCAAGAGCAATTAAATAGCAATAAAATATGCCGTTAAAATGATCCCTGTACTCCTTTTCATTGCCGAGATATAGAGTGGGTGCTGCTAGCTTTACCGTAAAGCTAGCAGCACCCACTGTTTCTCGGAAACGGCTACAGCAATAAATTTTTTCTTTCCGTAATAAATTAGCAATTAATTAGCAATTAATTCCTTGGGGATGAATTTTCGATTTTCATCATCTTTTTGGGGGTGAGTTTTACGTTAGGGGATGATGGGATAGCTTTTCAGGTTTGGTTAGTATACCAATCAAGAGCAATTAAATAGCAATAAAATATGCCGTTAAAATGATCCCTGTACTCCTTTTCATTGCCGAGATATAGAGTGGGTGCTGCTAGCTTTACCGTAAAGCTAGCAGCACCCACTGTTTCTCGGAAACGGCTACAGCAATAAATTTTTCCTTTGTTTAATAAATTAGCAATAAATTAGCAATAAAATATAGTCTTAGTCTGAATTTGGTCTTATGAAGTGGTGCTGCTGACTTTACCGACATCTAAGAAATCACATAATTCCAGCAGTTCGAGCATTACCCATTAATATGGATGAAATTTGGTTACAGCAAGACCGCTGTCCAGCTCACAATGCACGGGAGGTGTTAGATTTCTTAAACATTACGTCTCCAGGTAGAGTTATTAGCACAAAAGGTAACATAAAAATGCCACCTCGCTCTCCTGATCTTGCACCTTTGGACTTTTTCGTATGGGGTTATGTAAAGGAACAAATTTACCGGCATGAGCATGAACGTGCCAGAAATTTAGACGAATTACGTCAAAAAATCATTCAGGCCTTTCAAAGCATAACATCCGAAATGTCGTCGAACACCCGAAGGCAATTATGCAATAGATTGGGCTTCTACTTGGCTGAACGTGGCGGACTTTTTGAAAATTTAATTTAAAATGTTTTAGTTAAAATTATTATAAAATTGTTGTTTTTTAAAATAAAATGTTTTAATTTATGATGTTAAGAATTTATTATTTTATTTTTTATGAATTGAGATTGAAGAAACTGTTGAATTGATCCAAGATATGAACTTGCTTTTATAATCTCGAAATCAGATCATTGTAATATTTCCCCAGACCATCTAAAAATAGTACATTGTTTACCGGGTAGGAAAAGCTTAACATTCCTGGACGACTGTGAAGATTGCTAAGTCGAGGCGCAAGCCGAGACTTAGCAACACAGAGTCCAGGAATGTGGCTTTTCCTACGAGGTAAACATACTATTTTTCCGCAAATCGTTTAAAATTCGACAGATATTGATTGATTTAAAAAAAACGCGATAATTTTATTCCCAAATAAATGGTGCTTTGAAATTCCTAATAAAATTACTTGGGTTATTATGGAAACGTATTGAGGTTGTATTATCATTTATGTAGAACACTAACAACTGTACGGAAATATCATTTCCTTACAGTAAGGAAATGACATTTCCTTACAGTAAGGAAGTCCTGACTTTTTCTTCAAGAAATTTTGACAGGAATGTCAAAATTTCCTGGCGATTTGCGGAAAATAACTTTCTTTCAGTAACAGTACAGACAAGACTGCCCATAATGCTTACGGGTCTATCACAGACATGCGGTTACATGTTATTCTCTCGGACATACAAGTCTGTATAATATTTTTTCTTAGTTCGTTGCATTGTTTTAATGCCCTAGAGTCAGATAATTTTTTAAGTTATATTAAAATAATAGATATTTTTAGAATTGAATAAATGAATTATATTTTTTATTTATTATTTAGTTCTTAAACAAATTAAATAATATTCAAATAATAATAAATTATAATGTTTGTCTGCATCAAAAAAGCATACGTTGTTTACGTTTGAGTTTGACATATCCGTCAAATTAAATATTAAACTAGTAATAAAATATAAATATTATTTGATAGTGAATTTAATAATTATTCTATAAAATAAATAAGATGTTTAAAAATACAAATTTGAGTATAGTTTGAAAGGAGTTTATTAACAACTAATGTTAAAAAGGTTGTGTTTACCTTTTCTGTATAGCGGACTCCACCTTTAACGAGAGTAAATAGTAAATGGGCTCTTCCATCATATATTTTACGTGTCATTTTTATAGACACAATAAATTGTTGACGATTTGTTAGTAGATTTGTTTCTTCACGAAAGGTATTATGATTAGAGCAGGTTTTTTGGGCTACATATATGATTAATCGTATAATCATTTGATAATTTCCTCTATAATATATATATTGTGGTTGTGGTTTGATTGGTAATTTAAATATCCCCTGATGTGGGTTGTGGGTTGGTTTTTTTGTAAACGTTGGGTGCATATCTTGTATCCTATTTTGTAAATAAATCATCCAGAAAAGGTAATGAGTTGATGTCTAGTTTTTATCCTTATTATCAATTTAAAAACAGGTGCTGTCTGTGCATAGTGTTAGTAGCTCCATTAAAGCTGATACATTCAGTTTGGTTGTTGTTGTCAATATAATATATCATCCCTCTCTAGTTTAGTTCTTAGATATTATTTCTAAGTTTCCTCAATGTGTCTTTGATTTTAGTTCCTAGCTTTATGCTTAAATATTAAATTAACACCTATTGTTAACAAAATTGGTACAAATTTTGTAACATTTATGAAATTCATATAAAAAATTATCGAAAATTAATAAAAAGTTTTCATTAAAACCGTGTATCATCAATATACTTATTAAAAAATAATCGTCTCCACCACTGCCATTCCAATTCCAATTCATCTTTCTCTGCCTTTGGCGCATATCATTAATTAAATTTTTTTCGTAGAGTGACACTTACATTAGACCATGTTTTGCTTTTATGTGTAATAGACCCTGCAGCTCTGTCGTCTCTGTTCTTATTCTGGTATGGAAAATGAATAAATCACACCCTAGTGTTAAAATCAAACTCGAATTTCTAAAGGATATTTGAACAATCCGCCCCGTTCCCACGGAGCACGAGGTGATAATAGATTTTGGTGACCAATGACGTTACACCATCTACCAGATCAGGGTTGTATTGAAATTAATATGGGAAGACATTTTAAGGTAAATCTTAAGGTGACTATTATTTTTAATAGATTTTTATCAAGAAAAAATTTATTCTTGATGAAAAGCTTTTTATAATTTTACAAAAATAGTCGCATAAACCCCTGAGGTTAATATAGCGACATACATAATATACATGAGATAATTTACTTAATATAATTTACTTACCATAATAAATATTAAATTTTATTAAGTATATTAATGTCTATAAGAAATATTACCAGATGTTCAATTTTACAATTTTCTCCTTCCAAGAGTTCACTTGTTGATCCGATCACGGCATAGTAAATTATATAAGCTTAGATTTTATTATTAACCCGGTCTATATAGACATTTCAAATAACAAAAATTGCCGGAGAGCCAAATTTTGGTGGAGAGCTAGGGTATACCATAACAAATAAAGTTTAAAAAGTCCCCATCGATCCCATGTGTGCGTCAAAAGTTATTCGGGGTCAAAGGTCAAAATTTGAGATTTTTTGGATTTTTTTCGAAAACGGTAAGTTTTATCAAAAAAAAACCTTAAACCAAAGTTGTAGATCTTAAAATTCTCTACAAAAATAGTCCTTACTATTTTTTTCCTAAGAGTTGCCATTCCTGAGATATCGCGATTCAAAGAGTCACATTATACATGATATGCACACGTTTCCACACCACCTCTGTGAGGTAGTGTACTCGGCGCGTTTTTTACCGTGGTTTCCCCTGTAGGCCTACTCCACTAACTGTTTTGACAATTTTAGGATAATTTAAGGAAACAATACCGGTCAAGTTCTAGATATTACCTTATTATTGATATTGATTATTGATATTGCTATTGATTATTAGGTTAACTATTGTTTTGATTTCTTTAGATATTTTAATCAGATTCATATTCTTGACAGTCTACTTCAACAGTCAAGTCTTCTTCGATTTCATCTTCTTCCTCTTCCTCTTGCTGGATGTTCAAAAATTGTTCAAATGTGACTGAGTCATTGGTCTCTTCATTAAAATCACAGGAGTCTTCCTCTGTTGTACTAAACTGGACATTTGAGCAAGACTGACCTTGGCAGTTGGTACACACTAGAGAACACAGCAACCCGACTTTTTTACATCCACATTTGGCACTACAACCTTTTTTGCAATTGCACAAAATAGTGTTAAGGAGTTTTTCTGGAGCAGGTGGGAGTAAGGTTTTAATCGGTTCCAGAGTATTATCTATTAATTTCCAACCCCAGTCTTATGGATTCAGTTCATTGCCTAGCCATGTTTGAACTTGATAATATACTCGATACAAATGTTGAAAAGCAGATGCTGATGTTGGAGGAAGACATGATAGTTGTAATTGTTTCATGTTTCGCGTATTTTTTACAAAACTTAAGTATCGGTATTTATCAAGATAAATAATTTTTTGGAGCTCCATAAACCGCAAGAAGAAAGCGAATTCCTTCCGTAATTATTGTTTGCGGTGTAGAATCAAATTCTGTAAAAACTTTACAGCAGTCAGTCAAATCTTTTTTTTCGAATAATTTAAGTACTGACGTTTTGCCCCTTCTGTAATAAAGATAATCTCGGAACCCGATGATGTTTTTGTAGTTTGACGACGTTGTTCTGCAGCTTTAATATTTTTTGTCGAGTCATTGTAGCTGTAGCCGTCAAATACCACTGCCACTGTAAGCCAGTAATGTCTGCGTAGATACTGAACATATTTATCAAAAATAACGCTAAAGGTTTCTTCTCGATCCCACACAACGTGATGTAGTAGGTAGCTTCCATCAAAAATGTAAGTAGCGTTTCTACGATCAAACTCAGTATTGACTGATTCAAAGCAATCATAAACTGCTGACTTTGTTGTTTTACGCATTCCAGCTGCATCGAAAAGTGATAAGGGGTAAGGAGCTAATTCATACTCAAAAAATTTTTCAGTCTCATCCTTAAAATCTTCAGTGATACTCATGCGTTGAAATAATAATACAGGATCTATAGCTACTTCTTCGTCGTGAACTTTCACGGTGCTACTGAGACATTTTTAAAACTATAAAATTGTACAAATAACGGTAACGGTACTAAATGGTAGACGCTTGTAATAAGTACTTATATTCACTTGAACTGAACCTTTAGCACTAAAAGAAACAGATAATATTATGAACCAGACCTACGGACAATACTGTAGCCATTGCCTATAATAGATAATCTGTTCTTTTTTAAACAATGGTATAGCCAAATGTTTTTCAAGGCCACGTGGATAGAGGAAATTAAGTTTGGGACTGATTACCTTTTGAAAAAATATTTTCAGAATAGTATAATATACTATATAAAAGAGACACAAATAGGCATTTATACTTGTCTTAAGGGCCACATATGTATATACATATTATATATATTATTATGTGCACATAATGTATAAAGTAACTTTTAAAATCGCGATATCTCAGGAATGGTAACTCTTAGGAAAAAAATTGCAAGGACAATTTTTGTAGAGAATGTTAAGATCTACAACTTTGGTTTGAGGTTTTTTTTTGATAAAACTTACCGTTTTCGAAAAAAATCCAAAAAATCTCAAATTTTGACCTTTGACCCCGAATAACTTTTGACGCACACATGGGATCGATGGGGACTTTTTAAACTTTATTTGTTATGGTATACCCTAGCTCTCCACCAAAATTTGGCTCTCCGGCAATTTTTGTTATTTGCCAAGCATTTTGATGTCTTTGACCGGATTATATGCTGTGATCTGATGATGTGGTTGGTCTGTCTCTGCAACTGGTTTCCTGCACACTCTACAACTGACATGCTTAACAATAAGTAGAATATTGCTGTTAGGGAGCGTTCAAGTATTACGTAACGCGATTTTTGAAGATTTTTAACCCCCCCCCCCCCCCACGTAACGCACTCTTTTGGGGGCTTAACTAATGCGTAACGCAATTTTTGAAGATTTTTAACCCCCCCTCCCCAACCTGCGTTACGTAATACTTGAACGGTCCCTTATCACATAAAGTGCGATTAGTGTGACCAATTAGATGTCGAATAAGTCGGCTATATCCTAAACGAAGTCGAGTTACACTGACTTGATCAGATGGGAATTCGATATTTCGATATTTGCCACAAATTTTCAACCTTTATTTTAAAAAATGATTTTAAATCCTTAAGGGGACCGGAGCAAAATGCAAAATTTTGACACATGTCAAAATTTCCAATGTGTTTTAAATGTATTCATTTTTTTTCGAATCCTGAGAAAACTAATAAACATTTTTGAAAAATTTAAACGCATAATAAAAGATTAAATTATTGCCGAAAGTCCCTAAAAACTTCTATAATGTTTATTTTAATAAGTTACAGGGGTGAAAATTAAAGACAACAATTTAGTGTGATTTTTAATTGCAAATATTTCATTCAAAAGAAACATTTTATTTATTCTAAGGGACTTTTGGCCCTCAATAATAAAGTAGTCTTTCATTCTGCGCTTAATTTTTTCAAAAATACTTATTAGGTTCATCAGGATTCGAAAAAAAAATTAATACATTGATACAATAATTAATACACATTGAAAATTTTGACATGCGTCAAAATTTTGCATTTTGCTCCGTGCCCCTTAAGTACTACATTTCTTACTACACTCGCGGTTTCACGGTCCCTTGCTTTATCGGCTATGAAGCTATTGGGATCCGATTCTTTATTTCCTTGAAGTCCAATGTATGAACAAACCCATAGAAATTGTACAGAGTGGTTGTTGTTCTGTATGGTGGCTAGTTTTTTTTAATAAGGAGAGCGATTGGATGTGTTTTGTAAAGTTGGTTAATAGTATTGATGGAACTGAGAGGACTCGGTAATTATAAGAGCATAATATTAAATACTGGAGTTTATATGAGCGAAAACTTGATATATGGCATATAACTCGCCAGTATGTATACGGTTTGATAGTAGGTTATACTCAGTGCTGTTTTTGTAACAATATAGGTTCCGGTACGCAATGTTCCAAAGGGGTCTGGGAAGTGTTCATAAAGCGGTCCGTAACCGGGAAAACTTTTTAAATTTAGCCTCAATAAGGTCGGTTTAAAGCTATTTGGGAGCAAGTAAAAAATTCAGGACTTTGTCTATAATTTTGTTGTTTTTCTTATTTTTTGTCCCAAGAGGTACACTCTTACGTATTTTTTTGCGTAACGGCAGCTCACCACCTTCACTGTGAGCGGCCGTGGGTAACGGCATAAACGCTGGCCTCATACGCCAGTAGACGTGGGTTCGATCCCTGCCAAAGACAAACCATTTTCATTTCCAATAATGATACGAGCCGTCTCACCGTGCCTCGGAGAGTACGTTAAGCCATCGGTCTAGTGTACATCGACACTAGTTACTTGAAACAGGGTTAAAGATGTAATTGGCGCTGGAACTATCCGAAAGGATCTCCCCGGCAAAAATGCCATACGATATTATTATTATTTACCACCTTCACTATATTATGTTTTAGATGCGTCTGTGTATACGGGATAGAAGTTAGACAATTTTGTAAAAAGTCATGAATATGCCTAACTCTTTCTTAGAATGGCGGATTCACGTTCCTATTTTCGTTTCATATGTTTATGTATATTATATGTTTTTAAAACGATTAGCGAATATTCGAGATGGATTGTTTGGGTTAGAATTAACAGCGAATGCACATATGAGAGAGTTCAGTGCACCCCTTTATATTTAAGTGACAGCTGATAAAAAATTGTTAATGGTCCAAAATTTAAGAATATAAAACAAATGTTTAGCAAATTTGTTTTAAACTCTAAGTTATATTCAAATATAATTAGAGCAATTTAGTAAAAAAATAAATAACTTGTGCTTAGGTATTTATTTACAGCGTTTATATTATAAATTATTTGTAGGTATAAATTTTAATACTAGACTTATCTCTTTTATCTCTCTTATCTACTAAAAATATATTCTTCTTCTTTAGGTGCCATGTCCATATTCAGATGTTGGTCGTGATCTGTGATCATGTTTACGAGTTCTTGAAACCTTTCTACATCGGCTGCTGCGCCAAATAATTCTTCTACTGTGGAACCACACCAATGTCTAATATTACGCATCCATGGAGATTTTTTTCGACCAATCTATCTCTTTGCCTCCACTTTTCCGTGTTTTATAAGGCGAAGAAGATGGTATTTATTTTCTCTGGTTATATAACCGAACTATTCTGTTTTTCTCCTCTTTATGATGTATACAGGGTGTCCAGAAATTCTACCGACAAACGAAGACAGAAGATTCCTCGGATAATTTTAAGATAATTTAACCAAATTCACCTAGTCCGAAAATGCTTCTTAAGGCAGCTAGAGCTCTTTGAAGATGGCGTCTTGTAATTAGTTTTTCTTAAATACCTCTAGAACGCGTCCAGTTAGAAAAACGAAAATTGCTACACTTATTAATCTTCCAGAGATAAATCGAATCCATTCAATGTGAATTTCTAGTACCAGTCATAGGCGTCCGTTTTGGGTGGGGCAACGGTTATTTTATCGCATAACATTTTGTCTTTAGCATTTAAGCATTTTTGATACTAGATTATTAAATTGTGGGGTATTCTAGTACTAAAATGCACTCTTGATTTAAGTCGGTAGGACACACTGTTTTCTAGAAAAATCGATTTGAAATTTGTTCGTTTCCTGAATTTGAAAAAAAAATTGAAAAAAAATTTAAAAAGAAAACGGTGGATTTTACCAACTTAAAGCAAGAGTAACTTTTAGTTCTAGAATATTATATAATTCTTAAAAATGAAAGACAAAAAAGTTATGCGATAAAATAACCGTTGACCTACCCAAAACGGACCCATATGGCCGTTACTAGAAATTCGCAATTAATAAAATGGATTTATCTCTGGAATATAAATAAATTCGTTTTTCTAAATAGTTTTTTTTTTGATTTTTTTTTTGATATTCAAAAAACGAAAAATTTTCAAATCGATTTTTCTAGAAAATAGATAAGTCTCTTATCGACTTAAAGTGAGCGTACCTTTTAGTACTACAATATCTTATATTTTAA
This sequence comes from Diabrotica virgifera virgifera, assembly GCF_917563875.1. Taxonomy (NCBI): domain Eukaryota; kingdom Metazoa; phylum Arthropoda; class Insecta; order Coleoptera; family Chrysomelidae; genus Diabrotica; species Diabrotica virgifera. Next base: position 108,725,721 of record NC_065448.1, on the reverse strand, counting down.
TAATCCAGGCTCAAAAGTGCTTAAAAATTAAAAACAAAAAAGTTATGCGATAATATAACTGTTGCCCTACCCAAAACGGACGCCTATGACAGGTACTAGAAATTTTCAATAGAAGGAATCGCTTTATCTCTGGAAGATTAATAAGTGTACCAATTTTCGGTTTTATAAATAGAAGCGTTCTGGAAATATTTAAGAAAAACTAATTACCAGACGCCATCTTCAAAAAGCTCTAGCTCCTCTAGGAAGCATTTTCGGACAAGATGAATTGGGTTAAATTGTCTTAAAATTATCTGAGGAATCTCCTGTCTTCGTTTGCCGGTAGAGTTTCTGGTCACCCTGTATAAACAGACGTTCTGAATTCATCATTTGAAGAACGTCTTCAATGGAAGTGTGTGAAACAAACGATATCTTTAGGATTCGTCGATAGCAGCACAATTCGAATGCTTCTAATTTGTTTAGCATTGTGGGTTTTAACGTCAATGTCTCTCAATAAAAACCATAAAAGTCTTACGTGATATTTTGATACTGGTTATTCTCTTAATCAGAGTTATAATTTACATTTAACCAGCTGCCAAGGTATTTAAAATGGATTACCCTTAAGAGAAAGCAAATCTTGATCTATCCATATTAACATTTCCCACTACCATCCACTGCCATCCACTTTGAAATATTGATTTTAAAGCCTCTCCAATAACTTGCGTCACTGACTAGATTTACTTATGTAATAGAAATACATTATTCGCAGAATATCGGAAAATTCTTAAAGTCCCATCCCATGGACTGATCGGATCATAAATGAGGAGGTCCTTAGAAAAATGGACTTTGAAAGGAAAAGAATACTTTGGACACATTATGCAAAATGAATCCAGATATGCCTTCCTACAAGCCATCCTGCAAGGAAAATATTTGGAAAGCGCGGTCCAGGAAGAAGAAGAACATCCTGGTTAAAGACCCTCAGAACCTGGTTCAACACAACATCTGTGCAGCATTTCCGCGTTGCTGAAGATAAAGTGAAGATTACCACGATGATCGCCAACATTCGTCCGGATAGGCACATCAAGAAGAAGAAGAATATATTTAAACCTTCCGATTCGTTAACATTTTTGAACAATTTTAAAATAAAATTATAATACGCAATTATAATACGCAAAAAAATAAAAACCGTATCTTGTAAAAGGTATATTTAAAATGCCTAAAAAGGGTTTTATCACAACAAAACATTTTCGGAATCAATATTCCATCATCAGTGTTATCACAGGTTTACATGCTTTAAGCCACCAAAATATACGGGTAAATACCCTTGAGTTGTTTTAAAAGGTTGAGGTTACATTATATTGTCAGATTTTTAAAGGATGTTAAAAATATTTCCAGACTAACCCCTGGCGTCACATGACATCAACCATATTGGTTGGAAAATTTGAAGGTGGGACCTTGCATGTCAGAGTTTAGGTGAAAACTCCAGTGACAACTGTTCGGTAGTTATGGCGTTAAAAGAAGCGGGTGAAGCATATTTTGGAAGATTTGTTTGAAGATACCAATTTATGCACTATATACGCTGAGTTACCATTATGTCTAAGGATATTTAGCTAGTCAGAAGAATCAGAGGAAAAAGGCTGTATAAGGAAAAACTATGTATAAGGGTCATTCCATTTCAAATCATTCAATTTTGGAGCAAAAAAAATTTTGGACCTCTGATTTGTCTGAAAATTGGTACATATACAACTTCTGCGGGACGTAAAAATAAGATATTTAAAGTCAAAAAATCTTCTTCTTCTTTTTTTCTCAAAATGTTATTTTATGCGATTTTACAGTGATTTGGTGTTTATTTATACAAACTTGCATTTTCTTTTGTAAAGTATCAATGGAAAACATAATATTTTAATAGAAGACTCAATAATGTCATTATATGGCATCATAACAAGTTACTTTGATTCAAAACAAGCTTTTGATCAAATTTTATAGTGTAGAAAACGTTAAAACACCGTTTTTTTACATTTTTGTCCATTCCCAAAATACATAATAATCGATTTGGCTAAAAATTTGCCCACAGATAGACAAAATATAGGACTTTAAGTGGTGAGAAGGATTTGAATTATAATACAATACCAAAAAAGTTACATGCAATATTATAGCCAAAAATATTGGCGTCTACTGTAAGTAAAATTAACAAGAAAATATCGACCTCACGACAAAAATTCTTAAAAAGGAAATTGTAATAATTGTAAACACGATTTATTTGGAACAATTTCAGTTCCTACCATTTTTGTCGAAAAGTTAAAAATGGCGGAGATATTGAGCAAAACAGGTTCTCCTTTAAAATCAAATGGCGGCTAACGTAACGGAGGAATTCATTCGTGATTTTAAATTTAGGCTACTATTGACTCTCCTAAAGATCAGAAAAATAAAATTTTGGGCAGCTCGGCATTCAAGGTCAAATGCTATCCCGACTGGACTCATATACTTTTGAGTCTGATATTACTGCATGTAACTTTTTTGGTATTGTAATATAATTCAAATCCTTCTAACCACTTAAAGTCCTATCTGTTGGCTATCTGTGGGCAAATTTTCAGCCAAATCAATGATGACGTATTTTGGGAATGGAGGAAAATGTAGAAAACGGTATTTTAACGTTTTTTACACTTTGATCAAAAACTTGTTTTGATTCAAAATAACCTGTTATAACGCCATATAATGACATTTTTGAGTCCTTTCTATTAAAATATTATGTTTTTCATTGATACTTTAGGACAGAAAATGCAAATTTGTTTAAATAAACACCAAATCACTGTAAGATCGCATAAAATAATATTTTGAGAAAAAAGAAGAAGATTTTTTGACCTTAAATATCTTATTTTTACGTACCGCAGAAGCTATATACCAATTTTCAGACAAATCGGAGATCCAAAATTTTTTGCCTGAGTGATTTGACATGGAATATACCATAAACAAATAAAACATACTTATATTACAAACAACCTTAAAAATAATTATAAAAGTGAAAAACGTTCATAAAAAACTTAACAATTCAGTCTTCTTGGCTTCTTTCTTCTTATGATTTGGTGCATATTATGTAACTAATATAAGAACTCGATCACGATGCCCTAACACCAAATAATTTCTTTGCTAATGATCAAAATGCTCTAAAATGTGGCGCTGGTAGGAATTCCCTAGCCAACTCGTTGTTCTGCTTTGTAAAATTCAGCCCTTAATCTTCTGTTGATTGGTGAAGATGAGTTTTTATTCCGTCTTGGAATATTCAAATGGAATTTCCTTTTGGGAACCACAATTTCATGTCATTCATATTTTTTTGTAAAAAATTGTCAAATTTAAAACAGTTAAATATTTTATCTTCCGTTTGAAGAGAAGACATTTCCCGGGCTCGAAGAGCATCAATTTCGATGTACCGATATACAAATATCGGTATGTTTAAAGTTTTATTTGCACACTAACAAATAAATCATTTATAAACTAGTTCTTCGTTAAATGCTACAGATTATTAAACAAACCTAAAAAAATTGTGATTAATGATACACGCTGGAAGCTGCGCTTGTTGAAATTGATATATTTCTGTTTTTAACCTATAAAATGTTTAATAGGCTTTAACAGATTAAGTCCGTTAAATATTTTTTTATTCGGCAGGAACTTATAAAATTAAAATTGTTCTTATATGGGCAACACTTATTCAAACGTAAGCCGTCCTAACAAATTTATTAACTTCAGAAACTGTACTATCATTAATAATAAAACCAAAAAAATTTATTGGAAATATAATATATATGTTTTACAGAGGTGTTTTTTTTTGTTGAAAAATGAACATATTCACTCGCAAATAACTCAAAAATATTGACTTGGTGAAAAAAATATATAGAAGAAAAATTGCTTAGAATTAGTCAGTTTATCCAACTCCGGATCCAACTTAGATATTTTGAACGTATGTTTTTTCACTTTCGAGAAGAGGTGAAACTCACCCCCTGGGCGAAAGCACACATCGTCACAATGCCAAATGTGTATGCCTACATATGTGTACCTATGCCAAATTTCCTTATTAATCCAAGCGGTCCTTTAAAAATTACAGCAAAAACCGTGAGTAAATGGACTACTGTTCGAACAGTTTAAAATAATTTTTAAAACATAGTGTAGCTTTTAGCAAAGTGCAATGAATCTGTATTAAGTAAAAAAAGAAGACTAACAATATTTTTATATAGTTTACAAACTGGGACAAAAGTTATTCAAAATCATAATTCAAGTAATAGTGTAGGAAACAAAGGTTGAACCTTGCAAAATGGACACAAGTCCGGTTTTATTTTTTTTCTGGTATATCAAGGGGTGCTTATTATAAGACTAACTTTTTCTGAAAAAATTTCGCCCCGGAACCTCCCTTTTCACCCCTTTAAAGGGGGTAATTTGTGGTTTTTGCGGAACGTAGCCCTTCCTGTAACTTTTACAAAAAATTTCTTTTATAAAAATATGAAGAGGACTATATTTTCTACGATTTGTTTCCGATAGCATCTCTCTATCATCCACCGTTTAGCAAGGGTGGCGCCCCAAAGTTGACAAGTTTTTAAAAAAGATGTTTTTTAAAAAAATATATTTTTCCCTAACTGTAACGGAAATTAAGAAGAAATCCTGCGGCAATTATTCACAAATAATTGACTGATTTTTTGGTATAGGTTTTACTTAAGGCTAATTGCCCTTTTTTTAATTACAGGGTGTTACATTTTAAAAATCCTCTTTTTATACCATCTGAACCGTTTATGCTAGAGTAAAAAGACTTTCAGCGATTACCCATGTACTGGTGCTATTTACAAATTCGTATAATGAACCCCTCTTTTTTTTCCGGAACCACCCCAAAAAAAAGAAGAATTAATAAATAAATTGATTTTCTTGGATTCCTTCACACACAATGCCCTTTATTAATATGCTTCATATATCATTTTGTGGACGTTATTATTACCCATGCATGGACACCAAAAGCAATTTCCTAGTGCAACCCCTGAAGCAAAAAAAAATAAATAAAATGGGGGGTTGAAAACTTTTTTTTGTTTTTTGCTTTTTGATCTATATGGGCATATGCTTCATCAATATTGCTTTTCAAAAATATATATGGTTATTGCAACATCTCTGCGAAAACCACCCCTATCCTTGAAAATATACTGCAGAAACTACCCCTGTCCCTTGGCGAGCATGTTTTTACGATTTTCTCATTACCTATGTATTCTTTTTAAACAAAACTTATACAAAGTTAAAGACCACTATTTACTCTAAAAATTATGTCCTATTCATTTTTTCGTATAAGCAACCGTTACGGCACAGTGGCGCCGTAAACCTCATATATGCTTTGGCGGGCTCCAGTTTTTGTTTTTTTTTTGTCGTCATCTGTTCGTTTTATTGATAAAGTACTTATGCAAAATAAAACAACACAGTGTAACCTACAAATTATGACTTATGCACATTTTACATTCTTTGCTCCCCAAAGCCACAGTGGTGGCCCAAAATAAATTTTTGCATATTTTCGCCACCTAAATGCATTTTATTGCATTAATGCTACCTTAACAGCACAATATTTACCCTTAGGTGGTCGTTACGCAGTGGCGGATCCAGGGAGGGGTGATGGGGGTGATCACCTCCCCCCCTCTCAAACCAAGTGATATTATATTCAAAGATTATAAAAATAATCATTTATTTTTATAGAAATTTAACCAATTGACACCCCCCTCTTAACGATGCTGGATCCGCCACTGTCGCTAAAGCATAAAAAGTCATTCTTATAAAAATAATATTAATATAATATAAGTATTTCTATAAAAATAAATGAATATTTTTATAATCTTCAAATATAATATCACTTGGTTTGAGAGGGGTGGGGGTGATCGCCCCCATCACCCCTCCCTGGATCCGCCACTGCTTAGCGACCACTTAGGGGTGAATATTGTGCTATTAAGGTAGCATTAACGCAATAAAATGCGTGTAAGTGGCGAAAATATGAAAAAATTTATTTTGGGCCACCACTGTAGCTTTGGGGAGCAAAGAATGTAAAATGTGCATAGGTCATGATTTGTAGGTTACACTGTGTTGTTTTATTTTACATAAGTACTTTATCAATAAAACAAACAGATGACGAAAAAATAAACAAAAACTGGAGCCCGTCAAAGCATATATGAGGTTTACGGCGCCACTGTGCCGTAACGGTTGCTTAAACGAAAAAAATGAATAGGACCTAATTTTTAGAGTAAATAGTGGTCTTTAACCTTGTATAAGTTTTGTTTAAAAAAAATGAATAGGTAATGAGAAAATCGTAAAAACATGCTGGATAAGGTATAGGGGTAGTTTCTGCAGTATATTTTCAAGGATAGGGGTGGTTTGCGCAGGGATGTTGCAATAACCATATATATTTTTGAAAAGCACTATTAATGAAGCATATGCCCATATGGATCAAAAAGCAAAAAACAAAAAAAAATTTTCAACCCCCCATTTTATTTATTGTTTTTGGCTACAGGGGTTACACTAGGAAATCGCTTTTAGTGTCCATGCATGGGTAATAATAACTTGCACAAAATGATATATGAAGCATATTAATGAAGGGCATTTTGTGTAAAGGATTCCAAGAAAATCACTTTATTTATTAATTCTTCTTTTTTTTTGGGTGGTTCCGGGGAAAAAATGGGGGTGCATTATACAAATTTGTAAATAACACCAGTACATGGGTAATCGCTGAAAGTCTTTTTACTCTAGCATAAACGGTTCAGATGGTATAAAAAGGGGTTTTTTAAAATGTAACACCCTGTAATTAAAAAAAGGGCAATTACCCTTAAGTGAAACCTATATCAAAAAATCAATCATCTATTTGTGAATAATCTCCGCAGCATTTCTTTTTAATTTCCCTTACAGTTAGGGAAAAATATATTTTTTTTAAAAACATCTTTTTTAAAAACTTATCAACTTTGGGGCGCCACCCTTGCTAAACGGTGGATGATAGAGAGATGCTGTTGGAAACAAATCGTAGAAAATATAGTCCTCTTTATATTTCTATAAAAGAAATTTTTTGTAAAAGGTACAGGAAGGGCTACGTTCTGCAAAAACCATAAATTACCCCCTTTAAAGGGGTGAAAAGGGGGGTTCCGGGGCGAAATTTTTTCAGAAAAAGTTAGTCTTATAATAAGCACCCCTTGATATGCCAGAAAAAAAATAAAACCGGACTTGTGTCCATTTTGCAAGGTTCAACCTCTGTTTCCTACACTATAAACAATTTTAAGATAAACTGTTCCATATACAGGGTGTTCAGAAACTCTACCGACAAACGAAGACACGAAATTCCTCAGATAATTTTAAGACAATTTAACCAAATTCACCTAGTCCGAAAATGCTTCCCAAGGGAGCTAGAGCTCTTTGAAGATGGCATCTTGTAATTAGTTTCTCTTAAATAGCTCCAGAACGTTTCCAGTTAGAAAAACGAAAATTGGTACACATATTTATCTTACAGAGATATATCGATTCCATCCATTGCGAATTTTTAGTGCCTGTCATAGGCGTCCGTTTTGGGTAGGGCAACGGTTATTTTATCGCATAACTTTTTTGTCTTAAATTTTAAGCATTTTTGACTTTGAATTAATGAATTGTGAGGTGTTCTAGCACTAAAAGGTACTCTTACTTTAAGTTTGTAGGACACACCGTTTTCTAGAAAAATCGATTTGAAAATTTTTCGTCACTTGAATTTGAAAAAAAATTGAAAATTTTTTTCAAAAAAAGCGGTGCATTTTACCAACTTAAAGCAAGACTACCTTTTACTACTAGAATACCTCATAATTTAATAATCTAGTGTCAAAAATGCTTAAAAATTAAAGACAAAAAACTTATGCTATAAAATAACGGTTGACCTACCCAAAACCCACGCATATGACCGGTACTAGAAATTCGCAACTAATGAAATCGATTCATCTATGGAATATAATTAAACGTACAAGTTTTCGTTTTTCTAAATACTTTTTTCGGAATTTTTTTTTGGAATTCAAAAAACGAAAGATTTTCAAATTGATTTTTCTAGAAAACGGTGTATCCTATCGACTTAAATTAAGAGTACCTTTTAGTACTAGAATACCTTACAATTTAATAAACCAAAGTAAAAAATGCTTAAAATTTAAAGACAAAAAAGGTATGTGATAAAATAACCGTTGCCCTACCCAAAACGGACGCCTATGACCGGTACTAGAAATTTGTAATGGATGGAATTGATTTATTTCTGGAAGATAAATACGTGTACCAATTTTCGATTTTTTAACTAGAAGCGTTCTGGAGGTACTTAAGAAAAACTAATTACAAGACGCCATCTTCAAAGAGCTATAGCTACCTTAGGAAGCATTTTCGGACTAGATGAATTTAGTTAAATTGTATTAAAATTACCTGATGAATCACCTGTCTTCGTTTGTCGGTAGAGTTTCTGGACACCCTGTATTGTCACATGAATAGGTAGGTATTCCATTATTTTATCAATATACAAGCTATAGGTCTATGTTTAAATTGATTAGTACTAATGTTTAACGACATGTATAACTACTATTAAGAAACTGCAAGTAACCTAATGGACCTTTTTTATAGATTAGCAAACATTTCATTTCAGGTCGCCATTTAAACTATTAAGGTATTAATAATTATATACGGCATGTAGATTGAAAACTGCTAGTGTGTCTCGGTTTTAACTTCATCTTATATAAACTGTAATTTCATGGTAAAATGACTGTCATTTATTTTTTATTCTTAGTTACAAACAAAAATACATATTCCTACGATTTATATGATTATCTTTATAGTCTAGTCGCAGCATAGGGGGTCCCGTGGGCACTTTTAGGTCGCAGCGATTTGATGGTGGTTTTATAAGTTTTTTGGGTCGATGAATCCAATGAAAGTGGTCTAGAAGCCCAAATGTGGTGCGTTTAATTGTTATTAACAAATTATGGTAAAATTCGGTGTTTTTCAGGAGTTATTAGAAGCCCTGTTAATAAATTGATAGTGTTAAGGTCTTCTCTGGTGTATTTTTGGTCGCTGAATCGAATACGACTAGTCGAGATTACTCAAAATATGTTCTTATTTCATTAATAACAAAATGATTGTTTATTCGCCGAAAAGCTCGAAATGCGCTATCTACAGTAAGTTTGTAGTCTTTTTCATAGTATTTTTATACGCTAAATCGATTGCCACTAGTCGTGATAGCTTAAACCACGTTCCGACTTTGTTATTAATATATTTTTGCAAAAATAACGGTTTATAGTACTTTCACTCACGGTTTTTCCTCTACATTTTAAAAAACCACCTGGAATGACATGATATTTGGAATGCACGTAGCTAACATGTCAAACAAAACAAGTGATATTGTGCCGATGTCTGGTTTTACTTTGGGGGTGAGTTTCACCCCTTTCCGGGTGAAAAAAAACGTTTAAAATAAGTCCGGAAATGTATAAACTAATTAATTATAAGCAACTTTTGTTCTATACAGTTTTTTCACTAAGTCAATACTTTTCGAGTTATTTTTGTTTTTTTTTGAAAAATCAACATATTCACTCGCAAACAACTTGAAAAGTATTGACTTGGAGAAAAAACTGTATAGAACAAAAGTTGCTTAAAATTAATCAGTTTATCCAATTCCGGACTTATTTTAAAGGTTTCTTTTTTCACCCCCTAAACGGGGTGAAACTCACCTCCTGAGTAAAAAGACACATCAGCACAATATCACTTGTTTTGTTTGACATATTAGCTACGTGCATGCCAAATTTCATGTCATTCCAAGTGGTTTTTTAAAATTTAGAGCAAAAACCGTGAGTAAACGTACTATAAACCATTATTTTTGCAATAATTTATTAATAACAAAGTCGGAACGTGGTTTGAGCTATCACGACTAGTGACAATCGTATTTGCGTATAAAAATACTATGAAAAAGACTACAAACTTGCTGTAGATAACGCAGTTCGAGCTTTTCGGCGAATAAACAATTATTTTGTTATTAATAAAGTAAGAACACATTTTGAGTAATCGCGACTAGTCGCATTCGATTCAGCGACCAAAAAAAAAACAAGAGAAGACCTTAACACTATCAATTTATTTACAGGGCTTCTAATAATTCCTGAAAAACACCGAATTTTATCATAAATTGTTAATAACAATTAAACGCACCACATTTGGGCTTCCACACCACTTCCATTGGATTCAGCGACCCAAAAAACCTATAATACCACCATCTAATCGCGGAGACCTAAAAGTGCCCACAGGACCCCCTATGTTGCGACTAGACTATAAAGATAATCATATAAATCGTAGGAATATGTATTTTCATGGAATATGTATATCATGTCATGATAATGATTTTTCGATCTTTTAAACTTGATTTAAGGGACTTTTCAGGGAGTAATCATACACTCGAATCATGTTTTTCTTCTCTCAGTCATTAAAATAAATATAAAAATAACAAAGAGCAAGACAAATGCCGATAAAATTGATATTCAGAAGCTTCTTAATGAACAATAGCATAAACAATGTAATATATTAGTTAAGAAAAGACATCATTATAAATTACTCGTCAAAAGTTAGGGATATGGAATATTATGCTCATTTTCATAGTTGATTTGTTCGTGAACAGATTAAAGGATTCCGCTAATTTTTTTTATTGTTTTAGATTTTTCTTTAGTATTTACACAGTTGTACAGAGGTTTACTCAAACTTGTTTTTTTTTTGTACTTATATCTGGTGGAAGAAAAGAAATGTTTTTCTTATGTTAAGTTTGTGGCACCCTGTAGGGAGGACGAGGCACAAATGTTAGTATACATCAGAATCGTATTGTAGTCTTATGTTTTGTGAACGTTTTCTTTTCTGAATGTCCTTGATATCTTTTGAAGCAAAAAAGATAGGTGATTTTACTCTTTAACAGGTGTTTTAACTGAAACAAAACTAAATTAACCATTTTAAAAATAACAAAACTTTAAAAACAGACAGGCACATAAGGTAAACAATTATTATCGACACCTATAAAGCAGGCCACGCACTGAATCAGCATAGAGCGATCGGCTCGACTAAAAGTAAACGGCAGATTTTGCTATACATGGAAATAAATAAGCCACCGCGCACCGCCTAAGAACGTTCGACAGTCGAACGTTCTTAGGCGGTGCGCGGTGGCTCATTTATTTCCATGTACAGTCGAATCCGCTTATTGGAATAGCCTTCGTGCCAAGCAAAAATATTCCTATAACCGGGATATTCTAATACCCGATCATTGATGGCTGGTAGAAATAAGTGTACCTACTGAATAGACCTACATATTAATAGTACATACTATGTATGTACCTACATTTACATTATATTTATATGGTTTTAGGACCTTTTATGTCAATGATACAGCAGTGTAACTTATTTTATTAAAAAACCAAATTACATTTTCTGTGCATAAATCCATTAATAAGCATGAAATATGTGCAATATGTAAACATGTATATATTATCTTATTTAAAATGCATACGCCAAAATTACTTTCATTTTTTTTTGAAGAATCTTTAAGTTATACAAATTAGAAAAAATTACATTGAATTGGCCCTCCAGAAATCTTCTTATAATATTACAAACGGTTGGGACTTGCCAAATTGGATGGAATATCCACAAAATCGAAAAAGTTTTCATCTTTTGCCTCACATTTCGCTTTAATATTAAGTTGGGTGGTTTCATTGTTTTGTTCTAAATCTTCAGTATCTTCGAAAACCGATAAATTATCGTCAAAAGAAACAACTCTTAAAAATAGTCGTCCTTTATTTTGTCGAATTCTGTGTTTTGATGAATTGGCAGGCAAAAAACGGATTGTTAAAATATTCAAACTCATGTTGGGTTTATGGTTATCAATAAAAGAGAACATTTCTATTCTTGTCTGCCATTGTATTGTCAAAGTCAATAAACCATTAACCAATAAAATTTTTAACTGTAACGAGGTAGGTCGCAATAGAAATTTTTATAAGTTTTGTAAGACAAGTAAAAGTAGGTATTTTATGGCCTGTTGTATTTAGTAAAAGGGTACAACTGGTACGTAATAAAGTATTTATTATCTGAAAAATATAACAAACCAAACATAATTTTAATTTTTTTGGAAAATATGAATAAAAAGTTGTTCGTCCACTTGAATAATATTCGATTAAGCGATATTAATTCATTAAAACGTATTCCTATAAGAGGATAAATTTATTAAGGAGTAAATAGAAACGTTTCGGGACCTCAAGTTTCTATTTCTTAAACCGGGATATTCCTATAACCGGTACTCTAATAAACGGGTTCGACTCTATAGCAAAATCTGCTGATTGCTCTTAACCGAGCCGATCGCTCTATGCCGATTCAGTGCGCGGCCTGCTTAAGAGTTGTTTGTCGACCAGGTAAGCGGTATGCACAGCGTAATATAAGAGAAACGAGATTATTTAATAGAGGCCCTTTGATGTTTGGGGGGGGGGGGAGAAATTTCCTTGAGAATAAGTACGGATTTGGTATCTGCGTGGAGGCTCTTTAAATAGCGAGAGGTATATTACACAGATTTTTTTCTTTAAACACTCTTTTCCTTTCGCACTATATGTAGAAAATAATTTCATCTTAGTGGTATGACAAGACATGGCCTCCTCACGTATCGCGTGTCGTCAATTAAAACACATACTAAGGAATAAAACCGTCTAGTTTCTTTATTATTAAAGATGTATGTATATACACCGTACTTAGGCGTCAAGGCCCTTCGGTAGGGATCTATGGAGGAGTATCACCAAGCCTCAAGCCCTTATCCCTTGCCGTACCGCTCCTCCATAGGCCGATTTGACGCCAGCGATCGCAAATCGCAAAGCTCAGCTAACTGGACCGTCTAGATCGACATTATTAAAGATATCAGAGAAATTAAAAAAATAAAATATTCACAAAATATGAGACTAATTTTAAATCTGTTAAAATGATCATAACTTTCTATATCCCTAACTTTTGACAAGCAGTTTATTTAATTCGATTCAGAAGCCACCGCCACCACCATCAGTCAATATAATGTTTTTTCTTTTTCGAGTCATCAGAACTGCCTATGGTGTGCCCTGAAGCCAACTAAATGTGGCTGTCTACTAAGCAAAATAATAAACAATTATTTGCTGCTAGATGCATTAGCGACATCTATTTAAATAACAGAGAAAAGAGAAAATCCTCTTTTAGGTCGGAATGCAGAATACTTGGCAACAATCTAGTTTTGGAGCTTTTTACTATTTATAAAGAATGCAGGCTGATCGATAAATAGTGGACATGGCAGAATCTTCCATAGGCATGCATCACATGACCGCTTATCTAGATAAAAATCCAACAGAATTTTGTACCCCTAGTACTCAAATAATATGAGTAAAATAAAATAAGGAAAAACGGACTTTTATCTAGATAAGCGGACAAGTGATTAATGCAAATTGTAGATTCTCCCATGTCCGCCACTTATCGATATGTTTGCTTTATAAATTGTAAAAAGCTCAGGTAATAGATTGTTACCAAAGATTCTGCATTCCTACCTTAAAGAGAATTTCCTCATGTTTAAATACATTAATTGAGAAAAATAGTATTTGTCTAACTTGTTTAACAGAGTTATTGATATATCAGTAGAAACAACAAAATATAGGGTCAATGAGATGTGAAAAAAAAAAAATAAAATACGAGATCACCCTAATAACGACAACCTTTTATCAACAGAACATATTAAATAAAAACAATTCATCGACCACTGACGAAATTTTGCAGCTATGGGTTAAGAAAGACAACATAAGAAGAGCAATAGGGCATAATAACGAAAAGTACACAAAAAGTAACACAAAAGAGAAAAGAAGCAAAAAACACATATCTGACAGAAATATGCGCACACACAGATACAGACTAACGTTAAATTGTTATACTTATCCCGTTGATGACAATTTTGGGAGTTAGGGACAAACTATTGGAATGAACATTTTATTCTAATTTGAAACCTATACAACAAGCCTGTAAAAAGGTTTTCAGGACTCATAAAGCGTAAAAAATATCTTGCAAGGACTGATACAAACCTCGAGGATATGCTTGTTTAAATAATTTTGTATTTTATCTATTTTGATCTCTATCTATGTATATTCCGATTTCTTTAGAGCACCCGCCCTTCAGGTAGGGATCTATGGAGGAGTAACAGCGAGTCCCAAGTAGTCTTGATGTCCATAGGGTGATCCAATACACCGCCATATTTCAATCTAAGTAGCTGATTCATTGAGAGTTTTAAATCACGTTAGCTTTTTTGTATTCTGGCTACGGCCTGAACCATCGTCAGCTAGATCATGTGAAGTGAATGCGATTCGGCCGTTTGACCCCTTATCTTTCTGAGCAAGCAAGACCGATTTTTTCATCTGTATTTGATCTAAAAATTAAAATATTATCCGATCTATTTTGCTTTAACATAGTTTTTGATAAACTATTCTTGTTAAATAAAAAAAATCTTAAAAACAATATACATTTTTTTGCAAATCATTAATAAACTTAAAGCTGCTACCTTTTGTATACAAACCCTATGTACTTTGATAATTCTTTAAACCAAATAAGGGAGCGTTCAAGTATTACGTAACGCAGTTTGGGGGGAGGGGGGTCTTGTAAAACGTTACGGCGCGTTACATGAGGGGGAGGGGGGTTCGAACAGCGCGTTACGTAACATTTTTTTTAACTTAAATAAAAAAACTACATAATTTCTTTTATGTTTTACATAGATTCCTGAATTGTATTATGTTGCACCCTCACGCAGGGTTACCTAGGTCTACTGATTTTTCAGTAGACCTACTGCTTTGAAGTCCGATCTACTGAAAACTGTATAAAACCTACTGATTTGAACTCCAATCTTCGTATCTACTGAAAACTGTATAAAATGTACCGAAAAATTTTAAAAAAATTCATTGCGCAAATATAAACCATTTCTCATTCATATTATACAACTCAAAGTCCAACATCCAACAGCGCATTCTTCTTTTCTTTCACTTCACCTAAATTATATTAATTTGATGGTAAAGTTAGCGACATAGGATTTTCAGGGTAAAAATGATGTCGAGTGCCTTTAAGATAACAAGGGACTCTTTCGTTGAGAATTGTTTTGTTTTCAATAGACCATGTGTCATATTATGTTTCCAATATCCGGAACTGTTCCCTCGGAGTTATTTATGAGTTTAGGGTTTATCTGATGAATAGATAGGTAGGTACTTTATATTTTGGTAAAAATGAAATGGGTAATTTTTGTCTTTTCTTTAGTTTAGTACTTATTCTGTTTCCAATTTCCAATAACTGCAGAGCGTGTTTTGTTTAGTTGTGGTATTTAGACTTTGCGGTGCTGATTTTAATAATGAAATATCAGATAAGCAGTAGTTTGTTTTTAATTTATTAATTAGAAATGATTAATAATTAATTTCTATAATTTATATTTTTGTTGGGAGTAAGCAATGAAGCACATAAGATGAGTTTATTTTGAAGTAAAATAAATAAATAAATAATAAAACGTCAAAATAAACTTATTTTACAGTAAAGTTGTAGCTTTTTTGTAGTATTTTAGTATGTTATAACTAAAGTATTATGAAGGTTTTAAAAATATGAGATTATTTGGCCGCGTGCGTAATATAAAGGTGGTCGTTGATACCAGTTCATAAGTAAGGGAATCTACATAAATATAATTGGTTTGGACAATTTTTAAACTGGCCGTTAGTTAGAAACTGGGCGTTAGTAAAGGTGGCCGATTTTAACAGGTGGCCGTTAACACAGGTTAACACAGGGTATTATACATGGTTTAAAAAATCTACTGATTGCTACTGATATTTTGAAAGCAAAACTACTGAAGAAATCAAAACTGACCTGGCAACTCTGCCCTCACGCTCCGCTCATGTTCCGACAACAGGACAATGGTATTCAAGTGAAAAAATCTTAAAATTTGTAAAGCACTGTAACATGTGTTTGCAATAATTAGCTGGACCTTTCTCCACAACAAAAGATGAAAAGATACATATGGGATTAAGAGGTTGCAGAGTGCAGAGGGAACTACATGCTCATAAATCATGTATGTTTTCTGAAGTCCATAACATGCAGTATCGTTTTAGCAGTAGGTATTCATTAATGTTTTAAATACGCAAATTTTCAAATTATTTAAAAATGTCTTTAAATAAAAAACATTAAATACAAAACCCACTATATTGATACTTAGTTTAGAAAATTGATAGATATTTTAAAAAATAATACCCTTATTTAAAGTGTGATTCCTGAATTATTAATTTCAAAGTTTTATGTGATTAACATCTTGACGAAAATTATACATAATTTCAAAATTTCACCTTGCATTATTCATAATAGACCCTACATAATACACATTTTTGAGATGAGGTTGTTAAGCAGCTTCTAAAAACAAAAATATACAGGGTGTTTAATTAAAATTAAAGATAATGGAATACGCTAGGCTTGCATGAATTACCCTGTACATTTAAATTTATGTTTAAAAACACACATTTTTATAATATGAATATCTACGGGTCTCGGCGTTTTTTAAAATTATTTAAAACAAGGACAGAAATAATTTTATTCCATAAGTGCCTTCTTATATATTATATATATACAGGGTGTTTCAGAAAAAGGTAACACGATCTCTAGGATAGGTGAAAAATTAGAAAATAATTGGGGTTTGCTTACAAAATAATTTTTGTAACGGCATGCGTTTTCACGATACAGGGCGTCGAAGAACAAAAAGTTTTACACATTTTTTTCACTATTTTTCCGAAACTACTGGTAACATCGTATATTATTCGTTATACAAAAAATTTTATTAAGAAAAATAAAATGTTGAAATAATAAATATGTTATTTTAGTTTAACCTTTTATTAAAAAAGATAAAATAGAAGAATGCATGAGAAGAACAATAAAGAATGAAGCCAAAAATGTATTTAAGGATGGGGCCAAGTAGGGAAAATGTAAATTTAAATGTAAAATTAATAATAAAAGATTATTATTGTAAGCTTTGAACATATTTCATGTCATGAGACATGAAATTACCCTGCCAATTGGATTGGCAGGGATAACCAGACACATGAACTGAATAGAAGAATCGTTCTTGGGTGGGCAGCATTTGGAAAACTGAGAGAAACTTTTAAAAGTGAGTTGCCCACATGACTAAAGAGGAAGGTATTTGATCAGTGCGTCCTCCCAGTCTTGACGTACGGATCAGAAACACTTACCTTAACTAAAGCCTCGGCTACCAAACTAAGAGTAACGCAGAGAAGAATGGAGCGGTCAATGTTAGGAATAACTCTGCAAGACAAAATCAAAAACGAAGAAATCAGGAGAAGAACAAAAGGTGACTGACGTCATCGAAAGGCTAGCCAGGTTAAAGTGGAGATGGGCAGGACACATTGCCAGAATGACAGATGGGCGATGGACAAAAAGGTTACTGGAATGGAGGTCAAGAGAAGACAAGAGAAACGTCGGTCGACCGCCTACAAGATGGACTGACGACTTAAGTAAGCTAAATAAAAACTGGATTAGAGCGGCGCAGGATAGAAGTTGTTGGAAACGAAGGGAGGAGGCCTATGTTCAGCAGTGGACATTTAAGGCTGAATGATGATTGTAAGTTTTTATTATTACCTCAAATGCGATTAAAATAATAACAAAGTTATTTTACCGAGTTTCCGGTAATTTTCGCAACCTCGTTTTCCATTTAGGTTCAAATGGCCACTTGGGTGTTACGTAACGTTTAGGAAGGGGGAGGGGGGGTACAGAAAAACATTACGGTGGGTCAAAAATCTTCAAAAATTGCGTTACGTAATACTTGAACTCTCCCTAATTTTACCAGGTGCCACTATAGTATGCTTTTTACCGTCGCGATTCTGCTATAGCTTGCAGTCTACCGAGGGATGTGGTGTATAACACATATTACAGTGCCACCAAAAAATCTGTACAAAGTCAATAACACAAATAACTCAGAAGAATTAATATTTTAATTTGACAAATTAATACGTAATTTGTCGGTCAGATAGCCTAGCGGTATGAGGCGCTCGATCGCCAAATCTAGAGGATATGCTATCGAGGTTCCAGCCCCGGCCAATGAATAGAAAAATAAAAAGGCTAACGTCGTAGTCTGGATTGGCAACGTGGCATTGAAAGTGTTAAAGTGTTTGATTTTTCGCCAACGATAATTTCGAGAATTGTTGCGAAAATTAAATGTTAGCTGACAGTACCAGGTGATTATAAAATGAAGAACAATAAAATAAATGTAAATCCACTGCGAAAAAGTGATATTCGGCGTTAAAAACAATACTGACAATAAGAAAAACAAGTAAGGTTATATTGATAAGATAAATAAAACAGCTAGTTCTACAGCTGAAGTCCGGTTCAAATATAAAGCGGTGTTGCCAAACCTCAATTAAAGCGAATAATCATTGGAAAGCGTAACTTAATAAAGTTTAGAGAGAAGCTGATTGCACTGAGAGGGGTTGATATTTCTGAAGGGTTGAACTGGATATCATCCCCTATCGCGGTGCAAAGAATATTATCGCGAAATTAGGGCAACATCAAGAAAAGTGAAATCTTATAAATATGACAGACTCAGATGATACGTATTCAGAGGGAGCAAAAAGAAAAGCAGGAACTTGGGATGATGTATTCAAAAATTCCAAAAAACCTATAGATCACCAAAAAAACGGGATGATTCAAACTCAGAAATGCTAGCCCAAATGTGGCTGAGGATACAAAGGAAATAAAAAATCAACAGAAAAAGCAGGCGGAAACCATGAATATGCTAACTGAAGAACTAAAAGAGCTCAAAGAAGAACAAAAGGAGTGTAGAAGAGAAATAAGAGAACTAAAACTAGCTAATGAAAAAGCTATTAAAGAGATAAACCAGCTGCAAAACCAATTAAGTAATACGAATATAAGATTACAAAAATTAGAAGGAGAAAAACGAAAAAGAAACATTGTGATTCAAGGACTTCCAATTGACACGGACAGTCCCAATATACTAAAGAATAAAGTAGAAAGTTTCATAGACAAAGAAATGGGAGTTAAAGTAAGGGTAAACGATGCAAGAAAGCTGGGAGACACAACATGTCTAGTAGAGTTGGATAATAAATACGAAAAGTCAAAAGTAATGCAAAATAAAATGAAGCTTAAACCAGCTAAGGAACAAAATATATGTAAATGATGATCTAACAAAAGACGAAAGGGAAATACAAGCCAAAATTAGAATAATGGCTAGAGAGCAGCGAAACAAAGGAAAAATCACAAAAACAGGGTACCAGAGATTAATAGTAAACAATGAACTATGGAAATGGAACAAAGAAAGCGGGCAATTGGAAAAAATAAAAGAAAACATCTCAAAAAACTAGAATTAGATGCAGACTAAGATGGATCAACAAAGACGACACCGCAGGGAACACGGACACAAAAAAAGGAAATCAAAAAACAAATTAATAAAATAACAGAAGAAATGGTAAAAGCAGAAACTTGGAATATAAGAGGATCCTATCAGGAAGGAAAGCTGAAGCATTTAATAAACGAAGTTAAGAAATGTAAGTTTGATCTAGTAGCTTTACAAGAGACAAAACAATTGGGGCAGGGTAGCCAGGAAATAGACGACTATATATTTTTCAATAGCGGAGGTACTAACAGACTGCTGGGTACAGGTTTTATAATAAATAAAAAATTGAAAGAATTTGTTTCCGACTTTAAAGCAATTTCGGACAGGATGTGTTCAGAGATTAATAACATTTGTTAATATACATGCACCCTCGGAGGAAAAACGAATGGATCTGAAAGAGCAATTTTATAGCAAATTAGATGAAGTATATGAGGCTATACCCAGGTATGATATGAAAATCATTCTAGGAGACGCTAATGCCAAAATAGGCAGAGAAGAAATATTAATGCCCACTATAGGCAAGCACAGTTTACATCCAGAGACTAACGAAAATGGATATTTCCTGGTAGATTTTGCCAAAGAAATGGGTTTTATAATAAAAAGTACGTACCACAAACGAAAGGACATTTATAAGGGAACATGAAAATCTCCAGACGGCCGTACAGTCAACCAGATCGACCATGTTTTAATTGAGAAAAACGAAGAACACTGCATAACAAAGGTGAGAACATATAGAGGACCTGATATGGACTCAGACCACTATTTGGTCGGAATATGGATGAAACATTTAGTACCAACTCTTCGAAACAAAAAGAGATTAAAATACAAAAGAAACAAACCAATTAGATTACAGACAGAATGTGAGCAAACGTTGTATGGACAAATTATTAACAACAAATTAGAGAGCATAGTGGATGAAAGGAATGTAGAATGCATGTGGGGAACATTAAAAGATGTAATTAAAGAAGCAGCAAATATTTCCAGCACCAATGACAACACAAAGAAAAAACAAAAAGAATGGTTTGATGAAGAATGTGAACAATCATTGGAAAAACGGGCCAAGCTACGATTAAAAATGATAACTCAAGGAACAAGAGAATCGCAGGAAAATTACACTAAACAAAGAAATAGAACCAAAAAAATACTACGAGAAAAAAAAAGGAAACATTATGAAGCTAAACTGAAAAATATAGAGGAAAGCTACAAAAATAATCAAATAAGGAACCTGTACTAAGGGATAAAAAATGAGAAACGAGGGCACCAACCGAAAACTGTACATTATAAAGACAAAAATGGAGAAATAATTGTGGGTGAACCAGAGATATTAGAATGCTGGAAGCAGTACTTTGATGAGCTTCTAAATGGACCTGAAAAGACAGACGATAATAACGAGGAAACAGAGGACCTAGTAAATGAAATACAAAATCAACAGGGTGAAGAGCAGGCTCCGACTATAAGCGAAATTCAGAATATCATCGATAAATTAAAAATGAACAAAAGCCCTGGAAGCGACGGCATAACGGCTGAAATGGTTAAATTTGGAGGAAATCGGTTAGTAGAGAAAATCCATAAACTAATTAATAATATATGGGAACAAGAAATACTACCTGAGGAATGGACAGAAGCAATACTGTGTCCTATTCATAAAAAAGGAAATATGGCTGATTGTCAGAATTATCGAGGCATAGCGCTGCTAAACATAACGTATAAAATATTGGCTATGCATATTAAAAACAGATTAACAACGAAGGTTGATAAAAGCATAGGAGAATATCAAAGTGGGTTCAGAAAAGGCAGAAGTACTGTGGATCAGGTCTTCACACTACGAGAAATACAGGCTGAAAATTAAGAATATAATAAAGACACCATGGTTCTTTTCATTGACTTTAAACAGGCTTTCGATCGAGTGAAAAGAAGCGAGTTATTCACAGCATTGCAAGACATGGTCGTTTCTCCAAAGCTTATTAGAATTATAAAATTAACTCTCCAAAGAACAATGAATAAAGTCAAGATAAACAATACTATAACAGAAAGCTTTGAGGTCAAACAAGGAGTGCGGCAGGGTGATCCATTATCGTCTATAATGTTTAGCATATTACTCATATTACTAGAAAAGGTTATACAGGAAGCAAACATTAATAGAACAGGTCTGATCTACCACAAAAAACATCAGTGCTTGGCATTCTCAGACGATTTGGTAATCTTGGCTAGGAGCAAAATAGAACTTATCGAAACAGTCATGAAACTCGAGGAGAGGGCAGCAACCAAAGGATTGTATATAAATGAAGCAAAAACAAAGTATATGGAATGGACAAATAAGCAATTCGTTCGGGGGCAATACATAACAATGACAACAGCGAAGGGAACACAGTATAAATTCGAAGAACTTGGGAGATTTGAGTACTTAGGAACTGTCTTCACAAGAGATCCTAACTGTGAAGAAGAAATACAAAAGAGGATTATGTCGGGAAACCGCGCTATATTTGCTCTTAATGGGTTGTTAAGAAGTAAAAATATATCACGAAGAGCAAAACTAAGAACTTACAAGACCGTAATAAGGCCGATAGTAACGTATGCTTCTGAAACATGGGTCACAACAAAAAAACATCAAGAGTTGTTATTAGTTTGGGAGAGGAAAATACTGCGCAAAATCTTCGGTGGGAAAAACTTAAATGGACAATGGGTAAGAAGAACAAATAAGGAACTAACTGAGCTCTATCAAGATCCTAACATACTAGCAGTAATTAAGGCGCAAAGACTTAGATGGTTGGGCCATGTGCAGAGGATGATTCCATCTAGAATTCCCAGAATGGTACTATCTAGTGCATTGGCAGGGAAAAGACGAAGAGGAAGACCGAGGTCACGATGGAGTAATGGAGTTAGAGAAGATATGAGAAGAATTAACGTAAGGAACTGGGAAAGAAAAGCGACTGACAAAAGGGAGTGGAAAAAAATAGTACATCAAGCCATGGGCCTACTAGGCTCGTGGTGCTTACATATTATTATTAACGTCGTAGTCTAAAATTCTAAAGAATCTACAGCTTGGTCTGGAATAAGCTGGTGTCTGATCGGCCTATGGTGGAGCGGTACGGCAAGAGATAAGGGGTTGCGGCTCGGTGATACTCCTCCATAGATCCCTACCAGAAGGGCGTTGACGCCTAAAAAAAGACGGTGTGTATATCTTATTATGCTCTGTATTTTCTCTCTGTTAGGAGATTGATCAGCATATCATTAATTCGATTAATTAATTAATTATTTTAATTGAAAACAAAACCAAATTTAATAAAACTTTACTATAAAAATATTCTCAGGGCTAATTAATTTTAGTGTATTACCTTTAGTTTGTGGCTTCTAGTATTTCTCGTTGCTTACTTTATCCAGGACAAAAGAGGGAAAATAAATATACTCAAAATCATAAACATTGTATAAATATTATTGTCCTTCACATTACATTTCGAACATTTGTACTTATGGTAGTGGTATTTTCGGGCCTCTGATCACAGTTTAAAGAAGCAGAAGAAGAAGAAAGAAGATTATCAAGCTTCTTCACACGTGACGTGCGCGCATCGCTGTTTTTTATTTTTATCGCACAAGGCATGGGTGGGTTTAAAAGAATCAATGGGGGGAGCGTACAAATGTTCGAAATGTAAGATAGGACAATTATAATTGTCCCTCCTTAACAAGTAAGTTTTTTTTTTATTAGAAAAAGAAGTCGCATCCACCAAAAGGTTATTAGCGACGGAACAAAATATAAATAACAAAAGTAAACAACTACAGGTTGTACAGAATGATTATGGATTTTAGATAATTAACTATATTGTCGCAGGAATAGTTTTGACCTAGAGCCTGTGGTAGAGCGTTTGGGATCTTGTAGCGCTGTCTTTCTTGGTCATATTTACTACAAACTATTAAAAAGTGTTCGACTGTTAATCGGACATTACACTGATCGCATATAGGTGGATTACTCTTTGTGAAAAGGTAAGAGTGCGTTAACCTGGTATGTCCTAGACGTAAACGCGCAACCGCAATTTGTTCTCGTCTATTGCGCGACGATGGAAACCACTGAGACACATTATTTTTTATTTTTTTTTAACTTAGAATTAGATTGAGACCACTCATTTCGCCACAAACACAACACTTTATTTTTAAAATAAGCTTTTAAGTCACTGGAAACACACTTGTCTATCGGCTCCGAAAAATCACTTAAAATTGCCTCTCGTGCAGTCCTGTCAGCTTCTTCATTTCCTGTTATTCCGACGTGTGAGGGAACCCATACAAATTGAACGCTTCTTCCATGTTCATGAGATTGGGAAAGCTGGTATTTTAGCAACTTTTCAAAAGGATGTTTCGGAAAAATGTGTTTTAATGAGTTTAGAGAGCTAAGGGAATCTGTTATGACCAGGGCTTTGGTGAGTGTAAGCTCGTTAAGAAGTTTCACAGCACGGTATATGGCGTAGAGTTCAGCTGAAAATGTGCTACATGCTGGGGGTAAACGAAAAAGAAGATTGTTTTCTGAAGAAACGATTGATGCCCCCACACCGTCTTCGAACTTAGACGCATCTGTGTAGATTTTATGGTAGTCGGGGTACTTATTTATGAGGTCCTCGAGCTTGGAACGAATCAGAGAATGGTGTGTATTAGATTTATCGAAATACTCCAGAGATGCATCACAGGTTGGTAAATCGATCAGCCAAGGCTCGGGGTATTTAATATCCGAGGAGAAAACCTCCGGAAAATTAATGTTTAGGTTTTGAAGTATGGATTTAATTCTTTCGTAATATGGTTTTTTAGTATAGCGAATATCTTGGAATATGTTTACATATTTGTTTGTAAAAGTGTTTTGATATATTGGCTTTGAAATATTGCAAGCAACTGAGGCTGCATGTGATAGAGCGAGGTACATGCGGCGGTGATGTAGCGATGGTTCTCCTAAAAGAGCATAAATGCTGGATACAGGCGTAGTTGGGAAAGCCCCTAGGATTAATCTAAGACTTTTATTATGAATAATATCTAATGATTTCAGTAGAGATTGATTAGCAGTGGAATAGGCAATTGCTCCATAATCTAGCTTAGAACGTATTAAAGATTTATACAGGAGGAGTACAGTGGATTGGTCTGAGCCCCAGTTTTTATTACAGAGAGATCTTAATACATTTAATCTTTTATTACAGGAAATGATGAGTTGTGAGATGTGATTTTTCCATGTTAACTTTGAATCGAAGATTAAACCCAAGAATTTGTGGTGATCTCTAAACTCCAGCTGTTTCTCATACATTCTTAGGTTAGGAGGTTGTGGCAAGGGGCTTGAAGAGAATACAACTCCTATTGATTTTTCTATTGAAAATTGAAAACCTGTAAAGTTGGACCAATTTTCGAGAGTATCTAAAAAGTTTTGAAGAATTGACGACATTGAGGAAATATTTTTACCTTTAATAGATACCACTAGGTCATCAGCGTATAAACGAGCCTGTAAGGGTGCTTGAATGTTTTTGATGATGTCATTTATTGCTACCAGAAATAGTGTTGGACTGAGTATGGATCCTTGGGGTGTACCATTTTCCAAACTATAAATATTTGAAAAGATATTATTTATTTTTACTTGAAAAGATCTGTTATTTAAAAAGTTTTGGATGAAAGCAAGGCAGTGACCTTGAATATTCCATTTATGAAGTTGTCTCAAAATGTTGTACTTCCAAGCTTTATTAAATGCACGTTCTAAATCAAAAAATATAGCAACACATTTTTGGTTTGTAGCAAGAGCTTCATGTATTTCACTTTCCAAGTCTAAAATGTTGTCTGTGGTTGACCGATCTTTTCTAAAGCCATTTTGTTCGGAGATTAAGAAATTAGAATTTTCTAAAACCCATGAGAGCCTGGAGTTAACAATATTTTCTAGTAATTTGCAGATTGTTGATGTCAGAGATATGGGTCGATATGATTCTGGGTCATATTTAGGGTTATTAGTTTTTAGGAGAGGAATGACTATTGCATTTGACCAAATAGCTGGCCATTGGTGGTGAAGCCAAATTCTGTTGAATATGTTTAAGAGATACGTTATGGCTGAAGCAGGGAGATGTTTCAGAAATGCTGAAGGAATATCATCAGGCCCAGGACTAGAGTCCTTCAAGTTAAGAATAGATGAGTTTATCTCTTGAAGAGAGATGGGATGGTTTAATGAATTATTTTGTGCTTCAAACGGATAAATGGGATTTTGTTCGGCGAATTCTTTGGCTTTGAGAAAATTGGCGGTATACTGTTGATTCGATGAGTGGCCTTGATAGATTCTTCCAAAAATGTTTGCAATATCGCTGCTCGATGTTATGAAATTATTATTTTCTTTTAGCCCCGTGAAGTTATATGAAGTGTGTACACCAGATATTTTCCTAACTTTGTTCCAGACATCAGAGAGGGGGGTATTGCTATTAATTTCCGATGTGTATTTGTTCCATGAAGATCGTTTAGCAGTTTTGACAGTTAGCTGTGCCCTTGCTTTTAGCATTTTGAATTTTAATTTATTTTCGAGTGTTTTATGTTTTTTGTATCGGTTTAGGGCTGATTTACTTTCACGGATTGCTGTAGCACAACTGTCATTCCACCATGGTACAGGACATCGGCCTTTAACAGATTTAGATTTTCCAATAAATTTGTGGGCGGCGCTTAAGATAAGTTGATTAAACTGCTCTACATTCGAGTTCACATCGTCTGTTATATCCAAACTGGAAATATTATTATCGATATATTCGGAGAATTTTTGCCAATTTGCATTTTTTATTCTCCACTTAGATATGAATATGGGACCTGATGAGGGATAATTATGGTTTCTAATTAGGATTGGAAAGTGGTCACTACCATATGTATAGGTTTGAGCATCCCAACTGAAACAATGAGCTAAATTTGGGTCGCAAAGGGTTAAATCGATGCATGAGGAATACCCTGTTGAAATATTGAACCTTGTAGGGCTACCATCATTAAGAAAATTTATATTAAATTGATCTAAGATATCGGCAATACTTGAACCTCTGGCAGATGTGTGATCTGAACTCCAAATTATGTTGTGAGCATTAAAGTCGCCTAGAATTATACGAGGACGTGGCAGTTGCTCTAATAACCTGCAAAGGCTATCAGAACTTACTTGTATGTCGCAAGAAAGGTAAACATTGCAAATAGATACTAAACTGGTAGATGTGATTCTGATAGCAACGGCCTCCAAATCACTGACTATTGGAATTTGTACCGCCTCGATGGATTTGTTTACTAGTATCGCTACACCACCGCTTGCACGACTTGCATCTGTACGGTCTTTGCGGAAACAAGTGAAATGTTTTGAATTGTACAACTGATTGGCCTTTAAGTTTGTCTCCTGTAGACAAATAATATCTGGAGAATATTCAGATAAAAGAAGCTGTAGCATAGGGAGACGATGGAAAAATCCATCAATGTTCCATTGAAGTATCGAGTTGAATGTTGTTAACAGATTCGGAGTTAGATGATACTGAGCAATTATCTACGGAAGAGTCACTGTCTAAGTCAGAAATCTCTTTCCCTAAATGTTTATGAAGTTTCTTTTGAAGTTTTGTAAACTTAGTTTTTGTAGATCTATCATTTGCATATTGATAGCTGCTTTGTAAAAGATAGAGTAAACCAGTTGTAAATTCTTTAACGACGCTAATAGTGTCGGGGGAGCCTTGGACATTATCAATCAGTAAGGACAATTGGTGGTAATTTAAAACGAATGGTGGGGTATGATTATCAATAAAATGTTCAAGAGTTTCCCGTGTAGATGGGACTTTAGATGAGCGCGGTTTTTTTGGTTTAGAAGATTTGGGTTTTGCAAACAGATTTTGTGATGAAATTGCTGTCTGAAGGAGGAGTATCGATCTCACCAATACTGCGTTTTATGGAAGAACTTGCATTTTCGCAAGTGCTATTAGAGTTTTCACTTGGATGTTGTGGCTTTATTACCTTTGGAAGTACTGGAGCAGACTCATTGGTAATGACAGAAGTCGAGCTTGAAGTTTTGATTGTAAGATTGGTTGAAATGGTTGTTTCGGAAAATTGTGGTGATGTATCAGTTTTATTGGAGTTTTCTGCAGTTGTATCTAATGGAAGAGGTGCTGATAGATTGGAGGATATTGCTTTAGGAGTTTGTGAAAACGGTATTGCCGCTGAATGTGGATGACTGAAAGTGTTGCTATGAGTAGGAGTATTAGTAATTTCTTGGTCATGGAGATTTGTAGGTGTAGGTGATATGCTCGGATTTGATAATGCATAACTTGATGACTGCTGAGTGTTTGGTAACTTTTGTAATATACTTGTTGGGTCTGTTCGATTTGGTACTTCATTGTTTGAATCAATATGAGTTGATTCCGTTACTGAACTGTTATTGCATTGGGATGATATGTGTCCTGTATTTTTGCAAATAAAGCAGGTGAGTGTACCTTGTGACAAAAATATGCGGTAAGGTGTTTGGTCGAAATTTATTAGAATAGAATCTGGAATTGGTGATGTTATAGGGCTTACATAAACTTGCCTCCGAAAGCTCAATATGTGACTATATTCGGGAAGAGTTGAGCTAATTTTCAGAAATGTTATTGGGGAAATAAGCTTTAAACCAATATTCTGTAATTCTTCAACTAATACTTGATGAGGAATTGACGGGCAGACACCAGACAAAACTAGTCTTTCTGCTGGAGAGACAAGTCTCCGTGCTGTTACAATTTCGCCGAGTACTTCTATAGAGCCATGTTGTTGCATGAAATTATCTACTACGGTTTTGTTTGCCAAATACATGCAGATTCTATTATGAGATAATCTAGATGAAAAAATAATATTTTTTGGGTTGATTATTGTGCCCAACGGAATTAAATAATCCTGCAGTTTAGCATTATCGATACAACTAAATACAATTGCTTGGGTCTTACTCGGAAAAGAGTTTGAAGCGGCTGATGCATAACTGTTTGTGATATTCGAACGTTGATTTACTGGACTGGTTAGATCGGAAGGTGTGTTTACATTGTGTGAAGTCATTTTAGCTGCGGTGGCGAAAGCTTCAGTCCGGCTCTGGTAAGTGACAAACCAACCGCATGCTAGCTAACCTCACAAAATGATTGAACGTTGGTGTATATTTATTATTTGACGTTTTCTTTTCACAATAATAAAGTAATAATTACGTATAGATAACTTACGTAGTAGTGTCTAGTAGATAAACACTTTAATTTTAAAAAACTATTTAATAATACCACTTGTTTTTAGTAAAAACTAGGAGTACAATATCAGTACAACTTCACCATACCTTGCCAGGGCCGCTCTCCCTTAACAAGTAAGTCAACCAATCAATTAATTTATTTATATACTATACCATAAATTTAAAATTCAAAATGTATGCTAAACTTTATTCTGTTGTAAAAATTTCTTATCAATAAAAGAAAACAAAATGTAATTTTCACTTTTTAAATAGATTACTTATATCTTCTATGAATTTATGAATGAATAAATTATACTGTAAAACCGTTAAGTTTCAGGACCGCAAAAAGTGAAAGAAATTAGTCAAGACTATCGAAGCCAAGGGCCTCTAAGGCCTGTAGTGCTGTTAATATATAAAACTGTTAAGTTGACAAAAAAAAAAAAAAAAAAAAACAAATATGGTATGTAATGTAAATCAACTCTCCCGTTTCACAAATAATCTGACTAACCTTTTCATTTGGTTTCCAAATTCTCTAGTTGCTTGTTCTGGCGCAATTCTTTATTTCCTTCATCTTTATTTTAATTTCTTTATTCTCTATCTCCTGTTTCTCGCTCTTTTCTCCAATATCTTCGATTGTTTTTACCATTTCCTTCTTGATACTCTCCATATTTCTGTTGTTTTCTTCTACGGCTTGTTTTGTTTCCTGTTGATTTTTATCCATTTTTTGTTGTGTTTCTTCCATGACTCGTCTTGATTCTTCCTGATTTTTATCCATTTTTTTGATATTTCTTCCATGACTCGTTTTGATTCCTCCTGATTTTTTTGCATTGTCCTTGTTGTTTCATCCATTTTTTGTGACTGTATATGCATAAGTTGTAATATTTTCTCTACTCCTGATAATTCCTGTTTTTCTGTTTCCATGATTGTTGTTTCTAAAATGTCTTTTAGTTCTAAATGTTCTTCTTGTTCTAAATGTTCTACTTGTCCCAAATATTCTTCTTGTTGTTTGTTTTCTGTGCTTTTGTTTCTTGTCGCATACATTTATTTATTTTCAAGAATACTATCCCCGTAAAATAGGAAACTTTAAAACACCCTATATGTTGCAGATACGAAGAATTCTCTCTCACCCAATGTAATAAATTGTCAAGTATTAAAATAAAATTAGCAAGTGCAAATATCAAACAAATAAAATAAATTATGAGAACGTGTACCTAAAGGAAATTCACATGCCGTAATTCAAATATATCAATTTTGACCAGTCGATATAGTTATTTTCCTAACAAGTGCAGAAAGTCATTCTTTTCCGTACGCGACTGCAGTTTGCCGAACGACGCGAAGCGGGAGTTCGGCAAGCAGTGGAGTGCGGAAAAGAGACTTTCTGCAAGAGTTAGGAACAATATTTTTTCTAAGAGTCTTTAAAAAATTACCAAATCTTAATCAATTAATTTAATTAATATGAAAATACATACACAAATTAATTCTTTGACAAAGTTGTCAAAACCAAACTTTCAATATAATTAGTTAGCATGACGACGATCTTGGTTTCCATGACGATGATTCAAAACAACTGTTATTGTCTACCGATTTGACTTTCGAATATTATGTCAAAATAATTTTATTTCATCGAATTGTCGCGTTAATTTCATTAAAACAGGAACACAATAAGATATATTTGAAATAAATTAGTAAATAATATCTAAATATTAGTTTATTGCATGTATTATAATTACTTTAAGGCCCTATTAACATATCTAAATTAACACGCGTGCGGAAAAGTAAAAACCGCGTGCGGAAAAGTAACACGCGTGCGGAAAAGTAACACGCGTGCGGAAAAGTAACACGCGTGCGGAAAAGTGATACTTTCTAAACTAAAATGCGTGCGCGAAAATAGATATTTTTGCACGCTCGTAGAAAAAATAAATTTTCAATCACCTGTTTTTCCCCTGTCTCTCCTTTCAAAGTTGCAACCATAAATACTTTCCAATGCGTCTCAAGTTGGGTGCCATTTTATTATGCTCTGTATTTTTTCAATGTTATGAGATTGATTAGCATCTCACTAATTCGATTAATTAATTAATAATTTTAATTGCTACTCATGAAAACAAAACCAAATTTAATAAAACTTTCCAATAAAAACTATTGTCAGGGCTTATTGGTTTGCTAAACTTTATTCTGTTGTAAAAATTTCTTGTTTAATAAAAAAAACTTTAATTCAACTATCTCGTTTTTTTGAATCAAAATTCATTCAAATGATTCGGTAGACTGTTCTTATTATTATATAAAAAAAACAAAATTTAATTTTCACTTTTTAAATAGATTACTTATATCTTCTATGAATTTATGAATGAATAAATTATGCTGTAAAACTGTTAAGTTGGCAATAAACAAATATTGTATGTAATATAAAACAACTCTCTCTTTTCACAAATAATCTGACTAACCTTTTCTATCTTCTTTACTTCTTCTCATGGATTGTGTTGTCCTCGGTTCTCCCACAACCTGCTCCTCTGATGCTGCGACTATCCCTCTCCTTCAAACTGTTTCACAAACAAAAACAGCACTCGCTCGAATTCTCTCCTCAATTAAATCTCTGACTCGATACAAACAATATCAATCTTTATAATTCCAAGATTTCTTCTCTCAGCTCGATATCTCTTGGAAGTTGATATAAACCGGCTACTGGTTCCAGACAGAAACTGGAATTTATTCGGACACAAGGAGTTTGTCCTTCTCGACTTGACCACGATTTCGTCTCAAACACGAATCTGCTTCCACTGCCACCAAACTAACCACTTTACACAAAAATACTACGTTCGAACTGGACTGGTTGCTTCCGATCTTAATTACACAGTTAATTCTTTTTCTCTCCTCAATTTGAGACTCACCACTCTATTCCCCTTCCATCGATCTCCTCTCCAATCACAAGCATTCTCCACCCATCATATCCCTACTTTTTTATCTTAAGAACAAATAGTCTTGTATACAAATTGTATGTCTTGTCAATTTCCAGGAGATATTAAAATTAAATTTTACTTACATTCTAGAAGAACCCTCTATTCTAAACTAAACAAAATTGTTTACCATGGTTTTTTTTCTAGGAAACCATTTAGAAACATGGTCTATTGTTTCACTCCAATGCGGCACATTAACTTTCTAAAACGACCGTATTTTAGTTCATTGTTTTGAAATTTATAAATCCGTTGGTAGAACCTTTACCACTAGACTTCCACGAAACACTGCTTACGAATAAATTATTTTATTTACAAATTTTGGTCATATACAGGACGATGAAAATTTACGATCTCGTGGTCTTTGCCATAAAATTAATTCTCTAAATTCCCCTCATAAAAATTATTTAACAATATATAATAATTTGTCATATCAATTTTACTACTTCAGTTGGGAATAAGTGAATTTTGTGGCTCTAATGCCAAAAAATATATAAGCCACAAAAGTGGGTTATTCTGTACACTAAAATGGTTATGAACAGGTAGAAAGCATCCTCGGGCAGACCGCATACTATAGTAGCACCCTTTATTATTTAATTATGTTCATTCAACCACCTATTTATTTATATTGGAATACCTATAAAATAGTAGATTTTGTATTATATTTCGTGATAAAATACCCTAACTTTATTAGAAAAGGCTGCGTACCGCAAGCACCTGATATAATTTGCAACACGTGCTTTAAGTCACGCTACGACTTCCTCTCATTTAAATCCTAAGCTAAAACAAATGAGGGTACCTGCTACGAGAGTGACGGATCATAGTGAACTGATGCGTTGGTGCGTTAGTGTGCGTGCTTTGCATTTAGTCGGCTTCATTAGATGTTTTTTCTTCCGTTTTTAGGACTGACAGGTACATGGAAAAGATACCGAGTAAGGTATACGTTGTGGTTAGCTGCTTTATTTGGTAAATTTACTGTTAGCGAACCGACGATAGTCAGAGACGTAGGATGATCAAACAGAAAACTGTCGCAGTTTTAAACATTAGAATTTTTATAAGAAATCTCTAAATATAATTTTAATTATGACCTTATATGAAATTAAATAAGAAGTTTCACAACAACGTTATTGTAAGGTTCTGAAACTCTTTTTTTGTGCCATGTCTAGTTTAAGTAACATGTTTATATGGGACAATTATTGGTGTAATGAAAATTGCATTTTTAATAATTAAGTAACTAATGTTTTGACGTTTCTCCCAAATGAAGCGAAAAATATCCCACCCCCAGGTCGAACTTAGTTTTCTAGTGAATCATTAGGTTTTTACATTGGATATGGTGTACTAGCTGCTGTTATATAGGGTTAATAGGTTAACGAAATTCTCAAACCATGTATTTTGCCCCACTTACCTATATGTTTAGATCCTCTGACGACTGAGCGCCGCAAAACCCAAATATACATAGTCCAGTTGTAATCAAGTCCAGTCGTTCAAGAAATAAATCCGAGAAAAAAACTAAAAGGTAAATAAATCCCCTTCGGGTCATGAAATTATGTCAAAGTGGCACGAGGGAAACAATTCGATAATAATTTTAGAGATCGATTGCAATTTGCTGCGATTATTTCATGAATAAAACTGTTCAAAACCAAAAATAATGGAAGTAAAATACCTTGGAATTACATTGTCAAGTTACGGAGACCTAGACAAAGAAGTGAGAAATCAAGTACAAAAAGCAAATAGATTGGCAGGATGCCTTAATAACACTATATGGCGAAACCGACATATTAACACTGAGATGAAGTCAAGAATTTATAAAGCCAGTGTAAGACCAATAATGACATATGCATCAGAAACAAGACCCGATACAGCCACAACACAAAGACTACTGGAAACGGCAGAGATGAGAGTACTGAGAAGAATTACAGGAAATACACTGAGAGATCGAAAGAGGAACGAAGATATTAGAAGACAATGTAACGTACAGTGTATAAACGAATGGACACTAAATAGAAAAAAAGAATGGAACAACCATATAACCAGAATGGGGGAGACACGTGTGGTCAAAATAGCACGAGATAAATCACCAATCGGCAGAAGAAGTATCGGCCGACCGCGCAAAAGATGGAGCGACAACCTTCCATAGAGGTATCAATCCGCCAATGAACAATTCTGCTTATAAAGAGGAAGAAGAAGAAGAAAACCAAAATTTTATTATAATTTATTTATGTAAGTACAAATTACTACAGTTAAACACACAGTTGTTACAAATACCCCAGGCTGTGGGTGAAAAAACGTGATATAATTCAGGAATTTTTGAAACCTATCAGGTGTTGTAAAGGACGATGCCAGGAATAACTTATACTAAAATGTAACCAAAAATTTTGTGCGGTTTTTTATTTATGACGATTTTTATTTGTTAAATTTACAATTTTTAAAGATTTTTAATTTTGCAGCTTAGCATATTAATTTTAGAGAAAAACTATTAAATAGAAAATTGTAGAAAATTAAAAAACCTACAATTTGAGCTATGGCAAGTTTAATTTCGTTAATACGTTATTGCACAACAGCCTGCGAAAAGTCCAAAATGGCCGTTTTTTGCAATTGCCTTATTTATTGTAAAAATAACTTTTATGTATTTTTTAAGGCTTTAAAATGAAGATCTTTCAATACTAAACATAAAAAAAATTTGTAGTGCCCGATTGGTGAACTTGTTGTTTAGATATTATAATTTGTTTATCCCAAGAGGTCAAATGTCCAAGGCTATAACTTTTTAAAAAAAAAATCGTATAGAGTTAATCCAAGATCCACTCTTCCTCTAAAGACTTATATTTTCATATTCTAATGTAAATAAATGCGTATATCATTTTTCAACCTATTATTTCGGGTTTGAAAATAAGGGGGCAAATTTCGTTATAAACATTTAGAACTGAAGCCGCCCCTGTACATCCTATGAGTTTTTAACTTGCAGGTTATTATTGCTGAAGACAAAATAAATATTCAAAACCAAATAAAAATTTTCTACAACCAACTGAAGCCGAGATCATTGTTTTTGTTTTCTTAAATCGTATTTACTTTATGTATAACAATTAAGAAATTATTTTACAGTCATTGACTAAAGAAAGACTTCTATTATCTTAAAATCAAAATTATTTTAACCGAAAATTACATTTAGTTATTAAAAATGATTTTTAAATGTAATGGAGATTTATTTTTCGTTACGACTATGATTTATTGTGTCGGTTGCCCTTAGCAACGGCTAACAACTTATAATACATTGTATCACTGTTTTTGCTTTAAATTTTAAAGCACCGCTTGGATTGACATGAAATTTGGCAAACACATAGATAACATGTTAAAGAATAAAAATTATATTGGGCCTCTGTGTGCTTTTGTCCTGGGGGTGAGTTTCACCCCTTATGAGGGGTGAAAAAATATATATGTTCAAAATAAGTTCGGAAATGGATAAAACGTCTAATTCTAAGCACTTTTCGTTCTATAGCATTTTTTCACCAAGTTAATACCTTTCGAGTTATTTTCGAGTAAATACCTTAATTTTTCAACAACAAAAAAACACGTTTTTAGGCGGTTTTTGACAAATAACTCAAAAAGTAAGTGTTTTATTGAAAAAATGGGTTTTAACAAAAATATAGCAAATTAAAAATTGAAAAAAATGATGTATGCATGAAATCTCTAGACCCAGTATAAACAAAGTTCTAGCTAATGAAAAATAGGTTCATATCCGTCAAATTTCAAAGTGAAATATTTCAACGTGAAATATTAAAAAAATCATGCTCTTTTTGGAGAAGAATCATTTTTTAAAGTATTTAAGAAAATATGTATATCTGTTTTTAAAAAATGTTTATAGCATGAAAAGTAAGCAAGTTACTCTGAAAATAAAGTTGATCTCTTTTTTTTTAACTCGAAAGTCAACCCCCAATTACCATATTAAATCGTTAATCGTTACCGCTTCACATGTATTATTTATATGATCTGTAAGTATCATCGGTTCAAACGGCTTATTTAAAAAAAAGTTGGTTTTAAAATAAATCTGTTTTAATTTTTAATTAAAAAAAAAAGGTTTTTTTCTAAATAACTTAAAATTTATTAATGTGACCAAAAATCTCAAAGAGTAAAAAAATTTAGTTTTTGCTGTTATGAATATTTTGGATTTTTTGCTTTTTTTTTGAAGGAAAAAATTTGTTAAGATATGGCTGTTCTAAATTTGCATACACTCGTGATTATTGACTAGTTCAAGTCGTTTTAACTACTGGCCCTTCAAAAATAGGCACTTTGAACCGATGAAACTTACAGACATAAACGACACATACACGAGTAAAACAACATGGAAGTAAAATTGATTAATTTCATTTTTGATGCTAATTAGGGGGTGACTTTCCCGAGTTTTTTGACAAAAAAAAAGAGATCAGCTTTATTTTCAGCGTAACGTGCTTACTTTTGATGCTATAAACTTTTTTTAAAACAGATATACATATTTTTTAAACACTTTAAAGTTGTAATGATTTTTCTCCAAAAAGTGCATGATTTTTCGGTTATTTCACGTTGAAATAATTCACTTTGAAATTTGACGGATATGAACCTCTTTTTCATTAGCTAGAACTTTGTTTCTACTGGGTCTAGAGATTTCACGCGTACACCATTTTTTTCAATTTTTAATTTGCTATATTTTTGTTAAAACTCTCTTTTTCAATAAAATACTTACTTTTTGAGTTATTTGTCAAAAACCGGCTAAAAACGTGTTTTTTTGTTGTTGAAAAATGAAGGTATTTACTCGAAAATAACTCGGAAGGTATTAACTTGGTGAAAAAATGCTATAGAGCAAAAGGTGCTTAGAATTAGACGTTTTATCCATTTCCGAACTTATTTTGAACATATACTTTTTCACCCCTTATAAGGGGTGAAACTCACCCCTAGGACAAAAGCACACAGAGGCCCAATGTCATTTTTATTCTTTAACATATTATTTATGCGTTTGCTAAATTTCATGTCAATCCAAGCGGTGCTTTAAAATTTAAAGCGAAACCCGTGATTCAATGTATTATAAGTTGCTAGCCGTTGCTAAGGGCAACCGACACAATAAATCACAGTCGAAACGAAAAATAAATCTCCACTACATTTTAAAAATCATTTTTAATAATTAAATGTAACTTTCGGTCGAAATAATTTTTATTTTAAGATAACATCAGTCTTTTTTTAGTCAATGACTGTGAAATAATTTCTTAATTGTTATAAATAAAGTCACTACGATTTAAGAAAACAAAAACAATTATCTCGGCTTCAGTTGGTCGTAGAATATTTTTATTTGGTTTTGAATCTTTATTTTGGCTTCAGCAATAACAATCTGCAAGTTAGAAACTCATAGGATGTACAGGGGCGGCTTCAGTTCTAAATGTTTATAACGAAATTTGCCCCTTTATTTTTAAACCCGAAATAAGAGGTTGAAAAATGTTATACGCATTTATTTACAACACAATATGAAAATGTAAGTCTTTAGAAGGAGAGTGGATCTTGGATTAACCCAGTACGATTTTTTTTTCAAAAAGTTATAGCCTTGCATCTAAGCAATATCTAAGCAACAAGTTCACAAATCGGACACTCCAATTTTTTTATGCTTAGTGTTGAAATATCTTTATTTTAAAGCCTTAAAAAATACATAAAAGTTATTTTTACAATAAATAACGCAATTGCAAAAAACGGCCATTTTATACCTTTCGCAGGCTGTTTTGTAATAACAAATTAAACTTGCAATAGCTCAAATTGTAGGTTTTTTAA
Source organism: Diabrotica virgifera virgifera (assembly GCF_917563875.1). Classification (NCBI taxonomy): domain Eukaryota; kingdom Metazoa; phylum Arthropoda; class Insecta; order Coleoptera; family Chrysomelidae; genus Diabrotica; species Diabrotica virgifera. Next base: position 108,688,391 of record NC_065448.1, on the reverse strand, counting down.
TTTACTACAATTTTCTATTTAAAATTTTTTCTCTAAAATGAATATCCTAAGCTGCAAAGTTAAAAATCTTTAAACATTGCAAATTTAACAAATGAAAATCATCATAAATAAAAAACCGCACAAAATTTTTGGTTACATTTTAGTATAAGTTATTCCTGGCATCGTCCTTTACAACACCTGATTGGTTTCAAAAATTCCTGAATTATATCCTGAAATCGACCTATTTTTCACCCACAGCTTGGACTAAAATATTTGACGGTTGAAAGTCATCACTTTTATAACTTTTAAAACAGTAATTGTCATTAATGTCACTGAATGTATTTTTTTGTAGCAACGAAGGGCATCTGACGTAATATACTTGACGACGGGATATTATCAAAAATTATCACTTTAATTTTTATTTCTGTAGCTTTCTATTGGTCAGAATCTCCTAAGAATGAAATAACCGCTGTAATTTTTACTTTCTGTAGATTTCTATTGGTCAGAATATCTATGAATGAAATAATCAACATTAATATCACAAGAGAGTGAGAATGGATTGGCAATAATGCAACAATTTTTGGAAAACTTTTTTCCTGGCAATAGAGACGAGAGCCCGAAGGGCTCGAGTGACAACTCGTAGGTTGTTTTTAAATTTATTCAACAGCAAACTTTATTATAATATATGAAATAATGTTTGTTCAAATATGTTGGGCATTTTAATAAGTACGACACGTAGAACATGTCAAATGACAGAAATTATGTTGGTGGTAACTAGCAGTCTGATTTTTGCATGAGAGTTTAATGAAAGGGCAACAAATCAATTGGAAGTTCTGTCTGACAAAATACATGGAACGTTTTCGTAGTCTGACGTCCGAAACCTGTAACTTGTTCCACAATTAAAACTCCCCCTTTTCAGTGTTCCCGTACATCAAAATTTATTCGACTATAATAGACATCGTTAAGCTATTAACAAATTTTCAGCTTGCTTTTACTAAACTTTTTTTGGTAAGCGGGATCGAGGCCTATTAATATCACAAGAGAGTGGTAATAATATATATTGACAATAATGTGACAATTTTTAGAAAACTTGTTGCCTGGCATAGCTTCAGGCAGTGCCTGGCAAAGCTTAAGTGTAATACGTACAAAATTTAAGTCTTCGTTTAAAAACATTCAGTGACATTTTTGTCCCAATTAATGTGACATATATTTTTAAACTTGTCAAAGTGAACAACACAGTTTAGCAAATATTCAGACGAAGATATCAATAAAATATTAGTTAAAATTAGTTACAAATGTAGTTCTATTCCTGAAATTATCTTACCAAAGTAAACACGATCGCTTAAAATTTCCGCTGTGTGTTGTCCTCGTGACAATTTGACATTTGATGCGGAACTAAAAGTTTATTATGGTTCGTTTTCTTAAATGTAACAGTTGTCAAAACTAGGAAACACATAATTAAACAGAAACAATCTACTTATTACCACTGTAATAAGGTACAGTAGAAAATTATCACTATAATAATAATGTGATTGGACAGAATTAAACATTTGATGCAACATCTTACTACTTAAGTTTAAAGTCATTAAAACATAACCGCTGTAATTTTTATTCTTGTAGCTTTCTATTGACCAGAATCTCTATGAATGAAATAATCAATGATATTATTGTTTCAATGCATTCCTTAGACGTTTAATATATTGATCAATATAGATATTGCTTCAATAATATTGACCATATAAAGGTGGCTTTACAGTAGGTACAGGATCTTGTTGTCAATAGCTAGGCCAACTTCCAGACCATTTCAACGTATGAAATATAAACTCAACCGCAAAAGTTTTGCACCAGCAGAACTTACGCTCATTTTAAAAGTTGATTTTCTCGTAAACGGAGTAACGGATCCGCCTAATTTTTTGTTGTTTTAGATTTTTCTTTTTTATTTACGCTGTTAGGTTGTTTAATCTGACTGTTTTTTACCGGGCAGAATAAAAGATATGATTATCTTGTGTTAATTTGACCCGATTATCTTGTTACCCGATAATTTTTGATAATATCCGTCGTCAAGTATATTACGTCAGATGCCCTTCGTTGCTACAAAAAAATACATTCAGTGATATTAATGACAATTGCTGTTTTAAAAGTTATAAAAGTGATGACTTTCAACCGTCAAGTATTTGTAACAACTGTGTGTTTAACTGTAGTAATTTGTACTTACATAAATAAATTATAATAAAATTTTGGTTTTGAACAGTTTTATTCATGACATAATCGCAGCAAATTGCACTCTATCTCTAAAATTATTATCGAATTGTTTCCCTCGTGCCACTTTGACATAATTTCACTCCCCTTCGGGTCGTGAAATTAATACTGTCAAAGTGTGACTCGGGAAAAATTCGATAATTTTAAAGCTCTTGTGCAATTACTACTGATTATTTCATTTATATGAGATTCTGACCAATAGACAGCTACAGAAATAAAAATTAAACTAATAATTTTTGACAATATCCCGACGTCAAGTATATTACGTCAGATGCCTTTCGTTGCTACGAAAAAATACATTCAGTGACATTAATGACAATTAATGTTTTAAAAATTATAAAAGTGATGACTTTCAACCGTCAAATATTTATAACAAATGTATGTTTAATTGTATTAATTTGTATTTACATAAATAAATTACAATAAAATTTTGGTTTTGAACAGTTTTATTCATGAAATAATCGCAACTAATTGCACTCGATCTCTAAAATTATTATCCATTTTTTGCCCTCGTGACACTTTGACATAATTTCACTTCCCTTCGGGTCGTGAAATTAAATCTGTCAAAGTGTCACTCGGGAAAAATTCGATAATTTCAGAGCTCTTGTGCAATTACTACTGATAATTTTTTTTTTATAATTTCCCGTCGTCAAGTATTACGTCAGATGCCCTTCGTTGCTACGTAAAAATTAACATTTAGTGACAAGAATGACAATTAATGTTTTACAACTTGTCAAAGAACATGCCCATGTCCATGAACAGGTTTACCAAATGTTCAGGCAAATATATCAATAGAATATTAGTTAAAACGATTTAAAACACAGTTTTGTTTCAATAATATTGAATCAATAATATTGACCGTGTAAAGGTGGCTTGAAAGTTAAGTTGAGATGAACTCATAGACATAAAAAAGGGTAGACCAGTCACGGTATGGGCCGCTCTGTGCATCGAGGTGTAACTCCAATATGAATGGACAATAAATATTATTCTCTTTGAATGGTCTAGCCTTTGTCTGTCACATGCGCGGGATAGCTTTGTAAAAAGAGGTAGAGAGACCACCGATTGACTGCCCGCGCGGTACTCTATTTTGCTCAGTATGCCTTGTCTATCCTTATTATGTTTATAGATGGATATAGTATTATAGATATATTTAAATAAAACAGTTTAACGTACATGGAGTACGGAATATTTTATCCAGACTAATGAGTGTAGTGTACCTATGGATTTAATTAGAACATTATTTTCTATGGTTATCGAGATTTTTGCAAATGAAAATTACTTAATTACTAAATAAGTTGCAACATCTGACCTAGTTTTCAATTTTTCCTAGGTAAACCATGCTAAGCGTTTCATATTTGCATAAATATTGTCATCTACGAAATTACTGTTATTATATATAATTATTCGTATAGATGATTGCTTTGATAACATAATAATATTCTGATTTAGAAATAGTAATATATGGCGCCTGTAGACCACTATATATTAATTAATACATTTCCTTGTGTTAACAGTTGAGATATTATATATGTTAAAAAATATTTCAAGAAATATAATTTTACGAGGGTAAAGGAGAAAACACATGATATCATTTAATTTCTCTCCTTGTTCCAGTTTCGCTTCGAAAATTTTCACGACTTCAACTTTGAATTACTATAGAATCTACTATCATCGTCATCGTTTAGTCGAAATAAATTTTGTATGTATATATATATATATATATATATATATATATATATATATATATATCATGTGTTTGTATATATATATATATATATATCATGTGTATGTATAAATAGTGAAGGACGCAGGCAACTCGTATATAATATAGGTAAAACACTTCTTTTTGGATTGGGAAAAAGCACTGAATTCGCGACCGTCATCGCGAACGTACATCATATATTATAACTGATCAGTGTTTAAAGTGTTTTTTAAATGATTGCTTCTTTAGCCACGTTGTGCACTTTTTGGATGGGAAAAAAGAATTGAATTAGTGACCGTCATCGCCATCGCTAGGGCGAGATATTAGTAACGTGTATACTATAACTTGAATTGCTATAAGTTCGAACGAAGTTACAATGGTTGGAGGAGGAATCGAGTGTGTACAAGAGGGAGATTGCGAAGCACGCGCATGAGGGGCCACACTATCCATTCTCCAATCATTATAACTGATTAGTGTTTAAACTGTTTTTGAAATGAAAACTTTTTTATCGACGTTGTGCACTTTTGGGATGGGAAATGCAGTAAACTTGCGACCATCATCGCTACGGCGAGATATTATTAATAATTGATATACTATAGGTTAAATTGCGTATAAGTTCTAACGAAGTTATAATGGTTGGAAGAGATATATGTAGAGTGTGTACCCGAAGGAGCTTGCGAAGTAAACGCATGAGGGGCCACACTATTACTACTAAAATCTTTATAACGGGTTAATGTTTAAAGTATTTTTTAAGTAAAAACTCCTTTAGCGACGTTATCCACTTTTTGGATGGGGAAAAATAATTAAATTCGCGACCGTCGAGATATTAGTAATTTATATATTATAAGTTGCTTTGCGTATACGTTCCAACGAAGTTATAATGGTTGGAGGAGGAATTTAGTGTGTTTCGGAGAAGCTTGTGAAGCAAGTGCATGAGGGGCGACACTGTCGCTACTCGAATCATTATAAGTGATTAGTGTTTAAAGTATTTTTGAAGTGAAAACTTCTTTAACGATGTTGTGCATTTTCTGGTTGGGAAGAAAGTATTGAGCGACTGTCATCGCTTCGTCGAAATAAATTCTGTACGTTTATGTATTAGGCGTGTATATATATATATATATATATATATATATATATATATATATATAAAAATTGTATAGCACCCAATGCGTATATTTATGTAGAATATAGGTATAGCACTTCTCTTTGGATGGGGAAAACGCATTGATCTCGCGATCGTTATCGACACGGCGAGATATTAGTAATTTGTATACTATTGGCTGAATCGTATAAGTTGAAGCGTTTTACATGTCTGCTCATACGGGAACAAGGAAAGAACTAACCATAAAAATACTGGGGGGTAGAAATGGGGCTAGTAGAAGGAACAGACACGCAAACCTTCATGCGAGACGGCAGCTCATTTGTTGTGCGGGAGCTAGGTCGTAGATTCGTTAGGGAGGGGGAGAGGGTGTTAAGATGACTAAACTACCATAACCAAATACAAAGGGTACTTACTCCGACTAGAGGATCTTTCTACTATTTAAAAAACAGGACGTCGTTCGAAATAAATCCTCAGGTTCACTTATGGGTACTTACAGGACATTCTTCTTACTTACGGGGACCACATGGGGGGACATTCATCTTTGATTCCTCTTTGGGGTTATACTGGGCTACATCTTTTCTCAATACTGGCTTCTATGCCATATTCTTTTCTTCTGTACTAAAACTTATACAGTTGCATTAGACATTTGGTTAATAATTTTCTCCAGAGGGTTATACAAGAGAAATAAAATAGGTACACTTTCACAAACATTTATTTAAAACCTCAAACTCCAATCAATTTTTTTTTAAACAAAAAAATTTTAACAGAAAATGATTGACTTTACTACAGGACAAAATGTCTACAAATCTTTTACATTAGTTCAGTACAAAGAATCTTCAATTTTACATTATTTTTCTTGAATACAACAAAATTTAACTTTGTTTAGCAGTGTATTTCAACGATTTCAGAACAAACACAAGATTTGACGTAGCTGTCAAATGTCAAAGTCACTGTCATTTTATTTTATTTACATGATAAATATGCAAATTTATATTCAAACAAAACAATTTTAAACAACTATCATAGCAAAACAGGACTTTTAAATATTATATTACGGGATCTTTAGATATCAAACTAACAACAAACGTTATTACAAGAAACTTTTCCATTTTGAAAGCGACTATTATACTTTTAAACTCTTTACCAATAAACTTTAGTATATTATCCTCTTGAAATTTTGCAAAATTAGCAAATATATCATACCTTTATTTACTGTCACACGGGGTACACAAACAAAAACAAACGGGGTCATCGACCTGGGGCAGGGGAGGACATGGCTTCACTCTTCTCTCTTCAAACAATCAACTGGAGGGTGGGGTGTGGGGGTAGACATTCCATAACACAAATCACAAAGGGGGCTTCTGGGAAACTGGAAACAAAACATCACGGGACAGGAACGACATTTCTTCGATGAAATCAGGGCTTGACCATCATACATAACACAGGAAACAAAAGACAACAATGCCGGTTTGTAGAACTGCGTATTTGACTTTCGGGAGGCTTCGATTTTCCATACAAATCTATCACTATGTGGAAAAAAATCCTCTCAGAGCACTCACCACACATTCAGATCTTCACAGCGACCATTCTACATTTTACCGGCGGGGAACAAAGGGACTACGCTCTACTTCGAGCGAGTACCAGCCGAGGAGATGCTACCACCTTGGGACGTAAAGCTGGACTGAATTGCGCTTCTCTCTGAAGCTACAAGCAAGGAAAAGTACGACGGAAGTACCGAGCGATTTTGATCCTTAGGGATGCTTACATGACAAAAACTCACATCACTTTCGGTTGGACCAAACCATTCTTTGAAAGGGGTTTCAGCATTTCTTCTAGAAAGTTCTTCTACGCATCAGCACTTCTTACAAATTGTAATACATTGAAATGTTGTGCAATACTTCGTAGCTGTATACAGGGGCGGCTTGGGATATTTTAATGATATTCAACTTCACAAAATAAATTTAAAAAAATGGACATTCTTTTTGGGAATTGGATATTAAATTAATGTTGGAGTTTTTTCAAACGCTACAAAGCCTCCGCGCAAAAGAGAAACCTGGATAAGATTATCCAGTTTTCGATAACAAACAGAAAAAAAATCCAACATGGACATCTTAGGTGTGACAGGACAACAATATCAAAATATTTAGATAATGGCTAGTGGGGATTAAACAAAACAAAAAGTCGTTAGGGATTGGGCTAGCGTGCCATCAATCGCCAGACTCTTTAAAGTCGAGTAGACTTAAATGTTTCTCGACTCTACAAAGAACTGTAGGTGACAAGAGTTTCTGTGCCTTGGGAAAGAAACTAAACTTGTGCCCTGTGTGGACCTGGCTGACATCCACAGCAGTAACACAAGTGACATACTAGGGCAGACACAACCTTGTCACCTCGTTGCCTAACCGCGAGCGGTTCTCAAAAACCAAAAAGTGATGTATGACAGATAAACATCTGTCCAAACTCTGCTAACACCTAGCGAGTTTCACGGGACATTTCGGCAACGGTTCTGCAAAAGGAGGATTTAGACAATCCAGTCTAAACACCTCAGTGAGACAAAATCTCACCAACAACTTACCTCAACAACTCATTCAAATAAGACAGGGCTAGACAAAGGGGTATATGACAACAACAAGGACTAAAATCAAGACAATATTAACAAGGGGGGTATGTGTGACAACAATAAAAGACCAAAAAGACTAGTATACTGGGTTCAAACAGGATATCAAACTTTTTAAACAAGACTAAGGGAAATTGAATGCAACACATGATACAGAGAACACTACATCATTACTTTTCAATCAACAGTCCAATCTAGGACATTAGAACCTTTCATGAAAGTTCACAAGACCACTCTCTCATTTTCAAATCACAAACTGGGGGAAGACTTACTTTTCAAAACTGGGGGCATTTCATTTCTCAAGACTGGGGTTGGATTTCAAAACGGGGGGGGGGGTTGGGCTTTACTTTTCAACACGGAGGTCTAGTTTTTCAAAACAGGGGATGAAAGCAACACGCAAGGGGAAGACCAAAGGGACAAGTAGAAAGTATGACAGTTCTGACGAACAACCGCCTCCATTCATCGATCGAAAGCAAGCCTCACCTGTACTCAACGCGGCCAGATCCTAACCTCACCAGCCTTGTCACAGCTTCTGCTCTTGGCCTACTTTCAATCAACAAACAGAAGAGAGGTCAACTAACTATTCGCCAAAAAAATCAAACTCCAGCACGGACACGGGCTAATAGACAACACGGGCTAACAGACAACACGGGACAACGGGCTCTAAAATTTCCAGACAAAACAGGGATAGACAAACAAACTGGCAACAACATACTCAATGACTTCTTGACATACTCAGGGGCTTACAAACACAAACAATATTGAAATTTGGTTCCTATATGAGCTCACACGGGATAAGACATTTCTTGCTCCGACTACTAATGAAAGTGTTCACAGATAGCTGAACAACACTTCCTTCATCACGAGTATTACACTTGTGACATGTCAGATACAAAAAGACATACTTCATTCACGGGGGGACTTCTACTACTTCACTTCACCTGGGGGAGACTTCAACTACTTCACTTCACGGGCTCTTTTCAACTAACCTCTGGCATCCTTTTGACACCTACAAAGATAGATTAGTCAAAAAAACAAGGGGCAACACAGACAAGGGGGGGCTTCTTCTTGAATAAGTGGGGGGCCTCTCCACGGTTTCCCTCTTCACTTCTTCATGAATAAGTGGGGGGCCTCTCCACGGTTTCCCTCTTCACTTCTTCATGGGGTTACTTCTACAAGGGGTGACTTCTTGAATAAGTGGGGGGCCTCTCCACGGTTTCCCTCTTCACTTTTCCATGGGGTCACTTCTCAAGGGGATGACTTCTCAAGGGGATGACTTCTCCAACTAACCTGTGGCATGACATACACCAACAGAGATAGGCTTCGCTGGAAAAACAAGGGACTACTCTCACACAGACTATACGGGGCTAAGCTCATACACGTACCATACCAACAACATTACACATCTAATCAAATGACCAAATCAATAAATCACAAAAAACGATTATTCTGTAAAAAACTGTTGATCTATAGGAATACATGCAAAAAATACAACATACTGTTATACTTCATAAGTGGATTCAATATTAAAAACATTTAACGTTACTTTTTACCAAAATTTTCAAAAAAATTTTACGTTACTTTTTATTCAACTGTTTGTCTATATATTTCATCAATATTTCCAAAAAATTCAAATAAATGCTTTCATCATGGGTACAATATCAATAAAATACAGTTAGTACGCTACAATAACATACAATTCTGTTCTACGATACATACAATACCAGTATACATATGGGGTTACAAGTTAAATACACTATGATGTATGAAATCGTACATGCCTATACAATCAACAGCATGACCAAATCAACACCACAACAAAATGTGTACATACTTACACCTCTTTTAACTATTTAGAAAATGTATCATATGTATCTGAATTGCCGATATAAATGAGTCAAATTAAATAAATTATTAGAAGAATTTTTTTACTAAGCAACAACATTTTTGTTTATATTAATAGTATTTTGTATTTTGACAACGGCACCCGATTTGGGCGTCGAAACGTTAATAAAAATCATTTTTTAATAATATTGTGGCTTATTTCCCATTCTAAATAGTTAAAATTGTAAAAATGCCACAAGAAAATAGCTTCAGAACAACATTACTTACACCTCTTTGGAAAAATTATTAACATTCTGCAACAAAAACTACAAAAATGGGCTCTTTCATGGGGACTAACAGACTGAAACAGTTTCGGGGGCACTAAAAGACATGAAACAGTTTCTGGGGGCATGACAAGAGGAATCTGGGCTAAACTACATGGGAAGACTGGGGCGATATTTACTCGGGTCAAACTTCAGGGTGTACGTTACAAATGTAACACTAAGTGGGGGTGGCTAAAAACATTGGGGACTAGTAGATAGGCTAACTACTAGTTGAACATGTCTACAAGCTAGACTTGTAACAATGGGCATACACAAAATATGACAAAAGTCGGGCTTCCATGTTATCGGAAACACTTGCACCACAAACTGAGATCGGCTGCCCAAGGGGACGGGCACTGCCTAACAGTTGTAGTACAAATGAGACCGAAAGGAGGCCAAATGGACATGGTAGTGGGAATATGCAAATGGGTCTAGGGGGGCTAGAAATAAAACTCCCCACGTTGTCGGGGCCAGTTGAAGCGTTTTGCGTACAACTGGAGCCGGACGGAGGCTAAAAATGAGTCGGCCCCACGTTGGGCGCCAGTTGAAGCGTTTTAATCCCCACGTTGGGCGCCAGTTGAAGCGTTTTACATGTCTGCTCATATGGGAACAAGGAAAGAACTAACCATAAAAATACTGGGGGGTAGAAATGGGGCTAGTAGAAGGAACAGACACGCAAACCTTCATGCGAGACGGCAGCTCATTTGTTGTGCGGGAGCTAGGTCGTAGATTCGTTAGGGAGGGGGAGAGGGTGTTAAGATGACTAAACTACCATAACCAAATACAAAGGGTACTTACTCCGACTAGAGGATCTTTCTACTATTTAAAAAACAGGACGCCGTTCGAAATAAATCCTCTGGTTCACTTATGGGTACTTACAGGACATTCTTCTTACTTACGGGGACCACATGGGGGGACATTCATCTTTGATTCCTCTTTGGGGTTATACTGGGCTACATCTTTTCTCAATACTGGCTTCTATGCCATATTCTTTTCTTCTGTACTAAAACTTATACAGTTGCATTAGACATTTGGTTAATAATTTTCTCCAAAGGGTTATACAAGAGAAATAAAATAGGTACACTTTCACAAACATTTATTTAAAACCTCAAACTTCAATCAATTTTTTTTTGAACAAAAAAATTTTAACAGAAAATGATTGACTTTACTACAGGACAAAATGTCTACAAATCTTTTACATTAGTTCAGTACAAAGAATCTTCAATTTTACATTATTTTTCTTGAATACAACAAAATTTAACTTTGTTTAGCAGTGTATTTCAACGATTTCAAAACAAACACAAGATTTGACGTAGCTGTCAAATGTCAAAGTCACTGTCATTTTATTTTATTTACATGATAAATATGCAAATTTATATTCAAACAAAAAAATTTTAAACAACTATCATAGCAAAACAGGACTTTTAAATATTATATTACGGGATCTTTAGATATCAAACTAACAACAAACGTTATTACAAGAAACTTTTCCATTTTGAAAGCGACTATTATACTTTTAAACTCTTTACCAATAAACTTTAGTATATTATCCTCTTGAAATTTTGCAAAATTAGCAAATATATCATACCTTTATTTACTGTCACACGGGGTACACAAACAAAAACAAACGGGGTCATCGACCTGGGGCAGGGGAGGACATGGCTTCACTCTTCTCTCTTCAAACAATCAACTGGAGGGTGGGGTGTGGGGGTAGACATACCATAACACAAATCACAAAGGGGGCTTCTGGGAAACTGGAAACAAAACATCACGGGACAGGAACGACATTTCTTCGATGAAATCAGGGCTTGACCATCATACATAACACACGAAACAAAAGACAACAATGCCGGTTTGTAGAACTGCGTATTTGACTTTCGGGAGGCTTCGATTTTCCATACAAATCTATCACTATGTGGAAAAAAATCCTCTCAGAGCACTCACCACACATTCAGATCTTCACAGCGACCATTCTACATTTTACCGGCGGGGAACAAAGGGACTACGCCCTACTTCGAGCGAGTACCAGCCGAGGAGATGCTATCACCTTGGGACGTAAAGCTGGACTGAATTGCGCTTCTCTCTGAAGCTACAAGCAGGGAAAAGTACGACGGAAGTACCGAGCGATTTTGATCTTTAGGGATGCTTACATGACAAAAACTCACATCACTTTCGGTTGGACCAAACCATTTTTTGAAAGGGGTTTCAACATTTCTTCTAGAAAGTTCTTCTACGCATCAGCACTTCTTACAAATTGTAATACATTGAAATGTTGTGCAATACTTCGTAGCTGTATACAGGGGCGGCTTGGGATATTTTAATGATATTCAACTTCACAAAATAAATTTAAAAAAATGGACATTCTTTTTGGGAATTGGATATTAAATTAATGTTGGAGTTTTTTCAAACGCTACAAAGTTCGACCGAAGTTATAATGTTTGGAGGAGGGATAAAGTGTTTACCCGAAGATGCTTGCTTTGCAAGAAGTTTTCACTTCTGTCGGCACTCCCCCGACTGCTTTAAATATTTTTTTTATATATAAACAGGTAGGTACTCAAGCTCAAATAACAGAAAAACCATATATTTTATAAAACATACTTAATATACATTAGTCAAAGTACTAGGGATGGCGGTTTTTGACAAAACACCGGTTTTCGGTTATACCGTTTTTTTTTGCTTACGGTTTAAACTGGCGGTTATAACCGGCCAAATAAACCGGTTTTTCCAAAAACCGGTTTTCGGTTTTTTTTAATCCAATAGGTTACAATGTTACATTTACAAATGCACTTTAGTTTGCAATACTCCACTCGACTCGATACTCGATATAAATGTGATCAAAATTAGTACTATCGAAAGAACATCAATACCGATATAAATACAACACAATTTTTAATAGAACCATTTCATTCTATAATTTATATATTTATTTATTATTTTATTATTATTATATATTTATTGATTATTATTAAATATAATATAGCGTTAGATTAATATATACGTATTGCAATAATATACAATTTAACCCAACCATTTCAATTTATAAAAAATTTTCCAGACTCTTTTAAATGGGATTTAAAAAAAATAATATCAACTTAAATATTTTACTTAAACCAGTTACAAAAAAACTCGAAGAGGTAACACAAGGATATTTATTATTTTTAAAAATCATAAAAGGACGCGTTTCGGCTTTACACAAGCCATCATCAGCTTAAATACAGGACATAGAAAACAACGGACTGACCTAAAATGTAAAAATATCCAACATTACACATGAGAATAAAGCAAGTGGTGACAACGTCCACCTTAGTTAAGGAACTTACCAGAAAACAGGAATGGGGAAGAATCAGCTAGTTTACATTATATAGTATAGAAAGGCACACACTTCATCATTAATATGTAGCTATTTATAGCATTTTGCTCTTATTGTACTGTAAAATCTTGAAGAACTTCAGCATGTATGTTTATATATTGTCATACAATCTCGAAACAAGCGAAGAGCTTCACAATGTAACAGACAAATGAGATAACTAAATATTCTTAGCCCAACAGCGTTGGGCTAAGAGCTCCGCCTTGTCTTAGTCCTCCTGTTACTGTGAAAGTGTTTGATCTATTGTTGTTACTAATCACCGAGTTCATATTCTGACTATATATTTTCTGGATGATTCGTATCATTTTATGTCCTACACCTTTCTCTCTTAGCACTTTCCACACTCTCTGTCTGGGTACTTTGTCGAAGGCCTTTCTAGGTCTAGGAAGGCTAAGTATATGTTCTTTTTCTCTTGAAGCGCTTTTTCGCCCATTTGTTTTAGCGTGAATATATGATCTTGTATGCTCCTTCCGCTTCTGAAACCACTTTGTGACTCGTCTAGTGTATCTTCCGCGATTATTCTTATTCGTTTATCTATGATTTTCTCTAATATTTTCATGGATACACATAGCAATGTCAATCCTCTGTAGTTACTACATTCTCTTTTGTCACCTTTCTTATGTATGGGAACTATCAATGCGGTTTTCCAGTCCTCTGGTAATATTTCATCTTTCTATACTTTATTCATTATTTCTGGTAGTATTTCAGTACCTTGTTGTCCCATGTTTTTTATTATTTCCACCGTTACTTTGCCAACTCCCGGAGCTTTTCCATATTTTAGCTGTTTTATGGCTTCTTGTAGTTCTTCTAATGTTATTGGTTCTTCTACATTTTCTTCAGATGTTTCTTCTGATTCAGTATTGGTTTCTGTATGGTTGTCATGGTTCAATAGTTCTTTAAAGTATTCTTGCCATCTATTCATTATTTGAGTTGGTTCTGCTAATAAGTTTCCATTTTTACTCTTAATATTGTGTACTTTTTTTGTTCTCTGTTCTTAATGTTATTAGTGTTCTATAGAAGAGCTTTTGATTACTTTTACTGTCTTGTTCCATTTTATCACCAAATTTTGTCCATGTTACCTTTTTAGCTGCAGTTACTATTAGCTTTACTTTTCTTCTTTCATTTTTATAAATGTTGTAGTATTCGTTTGTCTTGTTTTGCAGATATTGTTTCCATGCTTTTTTCTTAGCTTTTACTTGTGTTTTTATTTGTTCTGTCCACCAAGCTGTTTGTTTTTTCGTAGGATTTGTTTTACTTATTCCGCATACTTCTTTAGCTGAGTCTAGTAATAGGTGTTTAAACCAATTCCACGCTTGGTTTATATTCTCTTCGTTCGTTTCTATTGTATTATTGAGTTTTTCGTTTACTTTCTTCTCATATTCTCTTGCTGTTTCTTTATTTCTGAGTTTATAAGTATTAATTGTCTCCACCGTTACCATTTTTTGATTATCTGGTCGATTATGTCTATTGTTTTCTCTCTTATCTTTGCAACAACCATGTAGTGATCACTACCTATTTCTGGGCCTCTATGTACTTTAGTATTTATAACTTTTTTTCTGTCGTTGCTTTCAACTAGTACATAGTCAATTATGGATTTCTCGTTACGGCTCTTTACTTCGCTTGTGTACATATGGATATCTTTGTGCTTAAAGAATGTGTTAGTTATGATCAAGTTGTGGATAGTGCAAAATTCAAGCATTCTTCTCACATTATTATTTCTAGTCTGCTCTCCATACTGTCCTATGCATCTTGTTTATAATTCATCTCTTGCCCCAACTCTACTATTGAAGTCGTCTATTATGTATATCTCTCCTTTAGCGCTTTCTGTTATCAGTGTCAACTCATGCCAAAATTCATCTTTGTTGTATGCCGGGTCGTCTTCGTTTGGGCCATAAACTACTATTACAGTTTTTATGCGATTATTCTCTGTATTATTAATTTCGATACTCAATATTCTTTCGGACCATGCTTTCCAATCACCTATTTGTTTCTAAATACTTTTATGTATTATAATCCTACTCCTGCAGCTGCTCTTTGATCTTCTCGGACTCCACTATATATCATTGTGTGTTCATTCTCTAATTTTATTTCACCTTTACCTTTTTTCTTAGTCTCAGTTATTGCTAGTATGTCTAATTCCGTTGTTTCAAATTCTTCTATTATTTCTATTTCTTTCCCAGTTATACTTTTAATACTCCATGTTCCAATTTTCCAATATTTACCTTCATTTCTTCTTTGCTTTGATGTTTTGGTTTTTTTGTATTACTGCATGCATTTACCATTTTCTTGTCCTTGTTTATAGCCAGTTCCGTTCCTTTATTTTCGGTCCGGCAGTTAGTTAGTTTTTTGTGGCCTTATTGCTTATTAGATTTTTATTGAGATCAATTTTTGCTTGAGATCTATTCCAGGTCCACAGTTCATCATTTATTATGAGTTTATTATATCTAATAATGACTTTGTTACCTTTGGCTCGTTCTTCTTTTCCTTTTTCTCTTATAATTTTTTGTATCTTCCTCTCGTTGTAAGTTAAATCATCATCAATGAATATGTTGAGTTCTTTTACTTGCTTATATTTTTTCTTATTTTGCAGTATTTTTATTTTGTCTTCGGTGGTATTCATTTCTACTTTGCAAACGTTATTTGAGAGTTTCGTAAACTTTTTAATTTCTGACTGAACTCCTAAGTGCGATACTATATTATTGGATATTTGTTCTTTCATTTGGTTATGGTCATCTCCAATTATTTCTAATCCTTTAATAATGATATTGTTTTTTCTTTCTCTTTTTTCTGCAATTTCTATTTTCTCATGTAGTTTCTCTATCTCCTTTTTCATCTCAGCATTTTCAGTTTTAAGATTAATGATTTCTTCTCGATATATTTTCATTTCACACCTCATCTCTTTAAATTCTGATAGCATTTGTTTAAATTCCGATAACATCTCTTTCATCATTTCTTCCATTTTGTTGGACTAATAGTGTTCCGCCACTGTGTAAGTTCGATTGTATCTCTATCGATTATCAATACTGTTTTGTTCTTATCATTGACTTCCCCGGTCCCCGCTTCGCACTGTTTCCTCTGTTCAACACCGCGGAAGGAATTCAAGTAAAAGTTTTTTTAGATATTGTCCTGTAATTACGTTTGTAGAAAAAATATTGTATGATATGCGTGTTAAAAAGTACATTTTTAAGGCACTCATGTGAATTGCAGAATGAGCGATAGCGACTTTCACATGCGTGCCTTAAAAGTGTACTTTTAACACTTATATCATAAATAACTATTAAATCTTTATTAAAAGTTTTTGCTAGTAAGAAATTTATTATATTTTTCATTAGCTTCAATTTTGGTAATGAAAACTTTTATGTATAAAAACTTACAGTTTTTCGCTTTAAAGCATGCGTTTTTTTCACGAAAATTAACATATTTGATCTTTAATAACTCAAAAAGTATTGATTTATTTTAATAACTTTGTATAACAAATTTTGCTTACAATTTGTCCTTCTATCGATTTTAGTCTAAGATCCGAATAGCAGGTGAAAATGAAATCTGTTTGCGGGATGAAACATTTTTTTTTATTAAATTTCATACATAGACAAATATTTCTATAGTCCGTCCCACCTTGACTTTATAGTAGAAGGAAAATAGGCAATGTAGTCCTTATGAGAGTTTTTAGCGCGGTGATAGTTTAAAAAGAGTAAATTAAAACCGTTTTAGAAAAGGAATCTACAATTTTAGGATTGATATGCGTAATAACTATAGTATATCAAATATACTTAAAATATATAAATCTTAAAATTGTAGATTGCCTTTCTAAAACAGTTTTAATTTAATCTCTCTAATGTTCGATTACAAATTCTTTTTGATAAAATCGGCATCACCGCACTAAAAACTCTCATAATGATTACATGGCCTATGTTCCTTATACTATAAAGTCAAGGTGGGACGGATTATAGCATGGGTTGCCTATCAAAATCGTGTCATAGCTATCCTTAAGCGGGGCCGAAGGGGTTAAAATTAATATTCCAAACACATTTCTTTTAAAGTATGGTAGAATTATTTTATTTTTAAATTAAATAGGCATATTCAGTACAATTCACAGATTATTCAATAAAAAATTCAAGGGAAAATACAGAAAAATAAGCCAACGGTGGCAAATTTTTAAAAGACACCTCAAAATATAATTGATTTTGCGGTGGGCATCAGAACTCATCATTGAATCATGATAAACAAAAATTTTTAAAAGATTTTATTAGCTTATGAGTTTCTCAAGGTAACTCTGTCAAGTTTTTTTAGTTTTATCTAATTTTGACTTTTTGATACCATTCAGAAGTCAAACCAACGAATTTTTTTTTGTAAAAAGGGGTGAAAATTAAGATAATTATTATTGTTAAACAAAAAATAAGCATACAATAAAAAATATCTCGACATCTTTACCTCAAAGAACGTCTAAGGAAAATATATACAAAATTCCAGCTGGGTCGGTCAAGTAGTTTTTGAGTTACAATGTCTACAGCCTTTGAAAAAAGGAGTTTTGAGGAAAACGTGTTTAAAGTATTGTCAACTTTTGTTTTCAATTTCTTTTTTGTCTTTTAAATCGTAAAATGATGCACACTGGAATATCTTTTTGAATCGCGGAGTAATTTACAAAACAAAATAAAAACAGCTGTTGACCGTTGTTCACTATGTTCAAGAGTGCTGGCGCGAACCTGCTGCAAATCCAGTCGACGCTAGGGCTATTTAACACTATCTTTCTACCTCCCTACCTTCAATTAGTTTTATAGCAAGCTCGTGCCAACGCGGCTGTAGATATCAACTACTTTTTTCAGGCTGTAGATATTGTAACTCAAAAATTACTTGACCAACTCACCTGGAATGTTTTATATGTTTTCATTAGACATTCCTTGAGGTAACGCTGTCAAGATATTTTTGTTTTATGCTTATTTCTTGTTTAACAACAATAAATATGTTGAACTTCACCCTTTTTTGCAAACAATTCTTTGTTTAGATTTCTGAGTGATATCAAAAAGTCAAAGTTGGATAAAATTTAAAAAAATTGAGAGCTTTACCTCGAGAAATTCATAAGCTTATAATATCTTTTTAAATTTTTTGTTTACCATGATTCAATGATGAGTTCTGGTGTCCACCGCAAAATTTATTATATTTTGAGGTGTCTTTTAAAAATTTGCCACCGTTGTAATTTTTTAGTATTTTTCCTTGAATGATAATTTTGAATGATGATTTTCTTGAGTAATCTATGAATTGTATTAATATGCCCATTTAATTTAAAAATAAAATAATTCTACCATACTTTAAAAAAAAACTGTGTTTTGAATATTGATTACAACCCCTTCGGCCCCCCTTAAGGATAGCTATGACACGTGTTTGATAGGCAACCCATGCTAGAAACAATTGTCTATGTATGAAATTTAATAAAAAAAAAATGTTTTATCCGGCAAGCAGATGGGTACATTTAGACCTCCTATTCGGATCTCGTACTATTTGTGGAGTTATTTTTAATAAAATAATTTTCACCCCAGAGAAGGGGTGGTATCGACCCTCAGGGTAAAGGCGCAAGGTGGCACCATGTCATCTTTGTTTCTTTGAGGTATTCTCTAACCACTCACCAATTTTCGTGAAAATCGATGAAGGTTCATAGAAATTTAAGGTAATAATTGATTTTAACCTTCAGTGACGGCACTATACAAAAGTAAATGCAATTTAATGATCTAAATTCGCGTATTTTGGGAGCTCATAAATTATTAAACGATATGTAGTCGCCAAATAATTAGTTTAATTAATTTTAAGTACAACTCTCTCTTAAGCCGGGAAGATGGGGTGGTTTTCTTTCGAAAAGGTTGTAGCTCAATAATCGAAATTCGCGTGATTTAAGAGTTTATTCTTAGAGTATATAAGCTATACGAATTATATCCGCGGTACGATATATTTTTAATTTTCTCAGCATTTTTCTCTTAGTGAAATAAATTAAAGGGTTGCTTGGGGGTGAAGGGATATGTAGGTATCACTTCGAGAGCTCATAAATAGTTCGTAATTCTGCCGCAAAGATCGATTCAATATCCCTATTTTTAAGTAGTCGGGGGGGCTGATTAAAATATTAAATTCCTGCTCAGTGCACAAAACGAACAAAAAATGTTTAATTTGCGGAAAATGGAAGCTCCTAAATAGCTTATAAATCAGCGCTAATTTTTGCAAGTGGGGAGGGGGGCAGCTCAACACGGGTAAATTTAGCATTCCAGGCTCCAATCCATAAAATCCTAACTTTAGTTTAGATTTAAACAGATAACACATGCAATTTTTATTGCAAACAAGAATAAAAATCCACACGGTAATAAAATTACATCCATTGGTATTGTGAAAGTTTATGATAATGTAAAATAACTTATAAAATTACTATTTTTCACCTTATTGAATTTTCTCTATAAATATATATTCAAAATATTCCTTGAAGCTCATTTTAACGACTTACAAAAAATCATTATCAAAGGCGTTACATCAAAAAAGCAGTAGGCCATGAAAAAGCTTACCGTGTGCGTAGATATGCGTCTCGCGTGCGTGCTCGTCCAACATTACCATATTTATTAAGGGCCTTGTCGACCACTGAACCAACCATCTAGCTTGATTAATGTGCCACGAAATTTAATTTAAGGGTGTCGTAATAGGTCCAAAGAAAAAAGTTGGTCGATATTAGAGGTGGAGGAGTGCACTATAATTTAATGTTCTTTGATTTTATTGTTTTTGAATATGAAATACGTAAGCACAATTATATAACATTGACATTATACACTCACCTGACTCACCGGCACAAAATTCCGCCGCCCAAAATTTTTGATTAAGTTTGACAATCTATATGCTTCTTTTCATGAGCATTTTTCAGTGCGTCACAAATGGTAGAAGAAAAGGTAAGTCCGTAATAATATACATTTTAGTGACATGACATTTTAGTTAAATCTGACAGTTGTCACATTTTATTTGCAATTTGGCATAAAATCAAATCAATTGTGTTTATTGCATTTATAAAATGGTATTTTCTTTGATTTGTATAGGCTTATAAATTGTTCAGATTATATTGGTAGATATATTATATAATTCGAAAATTATTTTATTTTGGATTATGGCGCCATCTATTGACAACTAGAATAAATGTAATAAATGTCACCGACGAAATGTAATCACCAACGTGCGTTTTTTCGGTCACATACAATTTAATGCGTTAGAAAGAAATCGAAAAACTGTGACGCACTGAAAGATCCTCATGAGAAAAAGCATAGCTTTATTATTTGTACTCCGATTTTTAAGATGCTTGCATCAGTGTATATGTATTGATGTCATTTGTAATTATTCCGGTAACAAAAATTTTTTGATTAGATGGCATTGTACGGGTGTGAATGGAAGCGTTGTAATTTCTCCTAACTTAAAAAAATTCCGTGGAAAAATTGGAGGGCTGATTTTGTTCCTCCTTTTGTGTTATTCTGGGGTTATCACTAAGGTTTTTTTTTTGCATTATCCGAATATCTCTTTTATTGTAAGAGCTGTAAATAAAAACTTGCTTTGAAGGTTTATTTCATTAAAATTATCAAGCGCACTAAAATTAACAAAACAAAACAAAATTAACAACAAAACAAAATAATTCAATAGCTGGTATGTCCACCTTTTGCAGCAACGACTGCTCACAGTCTGTTTGGCATCGAATAAAGATGACTAGAGCTCGGGAAATATGCACCTAAAAAACCCTAAAATATGCATGCAAATATGCACAAAAAACAGTTGAAATATGCACTAAAATATGCTTTTATGCATTTAATGCATATAAAGAAAAACGGCAGTAATCCTTGTTTTGAAGGTATTTAATTATCTATTTTATGCCAATGGTCTAAGCTGTCGAAGCATTTAATAAATAAAAAAAATATTAATTTTATACTAAAGTCACAAAAAATATCATTATATTCATTTTTTCTTTATCATTCATCAATAAATTACAATTCATCATCATTATTTATTATATTATTTTTACAATTAAACTATACGCTGTGAGCTCGTACGTAGAGGGGATATTTAGAAATCCAAAGAACGTCTGTAAACGTTTACTGAAAATTTGACATAAATGTCAAAGTGATTAATTTAAAATTAAAAATAAAAACATTAATTATAAAAAATATTAGTTGGCTAAAGCTGTGGTATATATTTTTACCTTAAATATACTTACGTTTTAAATATTGAATTTAAGTTTTTTTAATGTTCCGTAATATGTAATTATAAATTAATCTATTAATCTTAGCCCCATCTACACGATAATTGTGAAAGGGCCATTCCATTTCAAATCACTCAATTTTGGAGCAAAAAAAATTTTGGACCTCCGATTTGTCTGAAAATTGGTATATAGCTTCTACGGGACGTAAAAATAAGATATTTAAGGTCAAAAAATTTTCTTCTTCTTTTTTTCTCAAAATGTTATTTTATGCGATTTTACAGTGATTTGGTGTTTATTTATACAAACTTGCATTTTCTATCGTAAAGTATCAATGGAAAACATAATATTTTAATAGAAGGGACTCAAAAATGTCATTATATGGCATTATAATAAGTTACTTTGATTCAAAACAAGCTTTTGATCAAATTTTATAGTGTAGAAAACGTTAAAATACCGTTTTTTTACATTTTTCTCCATTCCCAAAATACATCATAATCGATTTGGCTGAAAATTTGCCCACAGATAGACAAAACATAGGACTTTAAGTACTGAGAAGGATTTGAATTATATTACAATACAAAAAAAGTTACATGCAATATTATAGTCAAAAATATATGCGTCTACTCTAAGTAAAATTAACTCGAAAATATCGACCTCACGACAAAAATTGTTAAAAGGAAATTGTAATAATTGTAAATACGAATTATTTGGAACAATTTCAGTTCCTACCATTTTTGTCGAAAATTTAAAAATGGCGGAGATATTGAGCAAAACAGGTTCTCCTTTAAAATCAAGATGGCTGCTAACGAATCGGAGGAATTCATTCGTGATTTT
This sequence comes from Diabrotica virgifera virgifera, assembly GCF_917563875.1. Lineage (NCBI taxonomy): Eukaryota > Metazoa > Arthropoda > Insecta > Coleoptera > Chrysomelidae > Diabrotica > Diabrotica virgifera. Next base: position 108,666,184 of record NC_065448.1, on the reverse strand, counting down.
AAATTTAGGCTACTATTGACTCCCCTAAAGATCAGAAAAATAAAATTTTGGGCAGATCGGCATTCAAGGTCAAATGCTATCCCGACTGGACTAATACATACTTTTGAGTCTGATATTACTGCATGTAACTTTTTTGGTATTGTAATATAATTCAAATCCTTCTAACCACTTAAAGTCCTATCTTTTGGCTATCTGTGGGCAAATTTTCAGCCAAATCCATGATAATGTATTTTGGGAATGGAGGAAAATGCAAAAACGGTATTTTAACGTTTTTTACACTATAAAATTTGATCAAAAACTTGTTTTGATTCAAAATAACTTGTTATAATGCCATATAATGACATTCTTGAGTCCTTTCTATTAAAATATTATGTTTTTTATCGATACTTTACGACAGAAAATGCAAATTTGTTTAAATAAACACCAAATCACTGTAAAATCACATAAAATAACATTTTGAGAAAAAAGAAGAAGAAGATTTTTTGACATTAAATATCTTATTTTTACGTCCCGCAGAAGCTATATACCAATTTTCAGACAAATCGGAGATCCAAAATTTTTTGACTGAGTGATTTGACATGGAATGTACCGAAATAGAACGTCAAAATGATTAGCAAAATCTTAAAAAAACCGATTACAATTTAATTACTTTTTTGCGTTGTAAATATTAAGCGATAACAATTAAATAATAAATTTAAAAATTACCGGTGAAAGTTGCATTACTAATCCGCTAGGAGCGACACCAGCGAAGCTCAGAGCGTATACATAAATATTTTTCTAAATTTTCTATAGACAAACTGAGCAGTCTATCTGATAATAATTTTTTATACATGGAAAAACTTCTTTCTACTTCACATGAAGTTAAAGGAGCAAACTTAAAATATTGTATAATTAAGGGTTCTATCTATAAAATTAAATTATCGTCACATTTCCTATCTTAATAATATTAAGTATTTTCTATGGGAAATAAGCCACAATTTTACTAAAAAATGAATTTATTAACGTTTCAAAGCCCAAATCGGGTTTCGTTGTCAAAATACAAAATACTCTTAAAATAAACAAAAATGTTGTTGCTAAGTAAAAAAAAATTCTTCTAATAATTTATTTAATCTGACTCATTTAAATTGGCAATTCAGACGTATATTATACATTTTAAAGTAGAAGACTTTAAAATGATATCGCCAATATTTATGAGTTGCGTTCCCGGGACGACTTTACTAAAAGATAGTTCATTCGATTACATGAAATCAATCCCAACTCAAGAATATCCGTCGCAAAAAATCATAGCATGTGATCTGTCTTTAAAAAGACAACCAAATGCAACGATGACAGTAAAATTCTCGCGTTAGAGATTCCATAGTAAACCACGAGGGAAAACCAGGAAAAAACCTCGTGATGCTATCCCGACATCGTAAGTATTTGGTCTTACATTTAATTTACCTTCAAAAAACTAATACCAAATTCTGACTTTAATATGTTTAAATTCTAAATAATATTAATAATACATATATATATATATATATATATATATATATATATATATATATATATATATTTATGCACAGATATCAAAGTGAGGTCCTGACATTACGCGCACTTAGTGAGGACCGGTAGAAAACGTAGACATAATCGTTTCAACTCTTCATAGTGACCTTGACAAGTAAATAGCAATTAAAAAATGACGAGTATACACAAAAAAAATTACGTATATGTGCCCCGTATTGTTCAAGTATATTGCCACCCAAGTGAGGCCATTATACGCAGCTATTAAAGTGAGACTGTATATACTTTTTCGTTATGCGCACAAAGTGAGGACAACTTTACGTGTATATTTCCTTACAGCTCATCAAGTGAGGACCATACAGTGTTGTCGATAAATATGAGATTAATCGTTTCTACTGCCTTTTTCTGTATAACACAGTAAGAATTATTATTGTTTCGATGTTTCAGTCACTTGTAGTTATAAGAAGGATGTGGACTCTTTGTTCTTGCTCGTACTGTTTGTTAATTTTATGACATTTTAGTACCTCAGCATTAAATCACGGTAGCCTTATCGGAGACTAGCGTTAATAAAGAAATAGTTTTATATTTTTTAATAATTTACGTTAAAGATGGATAGGAAAGCAAGAATTTTGAAAATAGCGTTAGTTGAGAACAATAATAATCAAAATGGAGGATACAGTGATAGTTCAGTTATGTGAAATTTATATTGAACTTAACATATAAATATAAAAGCCCGACTTTTGATCTAAGGGGAACACAGTTTTTACGGTACATACATATCTGTCATTTGTCAACCCCCTCCCTTCCATTTCCCCCACCCCTTATTTTTAAATAGGGAAGAGGGGCGTGTGCTAGCTCATTTGAAAGGATATTCAATTCTCTATCCAGTATTATTAACATTGACATAATTATCTATACAGAGTGTATTTTAGTATAGGTACTGTTGCCCCTGTCGATTTTCATTTTGAAACGACAATTTTCCAACCTTAATTTTAGTATACAAGATGATTTACTTAATTTAATTAAACTTAATGTACCTTTTTTACTGACTTAATTTTACAGTTATTCCACTAGATGGCAAATACAGTGAATATGTGCATATGTTTTATTTCTAATAATCATTTTAAAATAGTTTTAGTTTTCTATTTTCTCTGAAAATTGTTGCAAGCTTCTTGTTCTTATACTTAAAATCATGTCACTACAAATTTAGACGAGACTACATATTAAGAGTATAGAAAGTATTATAATATATGACATACATGCTTTTTTCCATTTATTGAAGATATTTCACCTTATCCTGAAACAATGTAATGTGACCAAGTGTCCTCAACTAAAAAAATATATTCCACTATTTTGATATTAAATGTATAGTTTGTACTATAAACCGTATTGAAATAGATTGCAACATGTGTGTGTGGTTGGGATATTGATTGTGAAACCTAAGGCTTCATTCGCCTAATCATATTTACCTTTGATTCTTATAACAATAAATAAAATTGATTAACATTTTATATCAATATTATTAGTGTTTTTAAACAATATCAGTATGATAAAGTCAAGATAAACAATACTATAACAGAAAGCTTTGAGGTCAAACAAGGACTGCGACAGGGTGATCCATTATCGTCTATAATGTTTAGCATATTACTAGAAAAGGTTATACAGGAAGCAAACATTAATAGAACAGGTCTGATCTACCACAAAAAACATCAGTGCTTGGCATTCGCAGACGATTTGGTAATCTTGGCTAGGAGCAAAATAGAACTTATAGAAACACTCATGAAACTCGAGGAGAGGGCAGCAACCAAAGGATTGTATATAAATGAAGCAAAAACAAAGTATATGGAATGGACAAATAAGCAATTCGTTCGGGGGCAATACATAACAATGACAACAGCGAAGGGAACACAGTATAAATTCGAAGAAATTGAGAGATTTGAGTACTTAGGAACTGTCTTCACAAGAGATCCTAACTGTGAAGAAAAAATATAAAAGAGAATTATGTCGGGCAACCGCGCTATATTTGCTTTTAATGGGTTGTTAAGAAGTAAACATATATCACGAAGAGCAAAACTAAGAACTTACAAGACCGTAATAAGGCCGATAGTAACGTATGCTTCTGAAACATGGGTCACAACAAAAAAACATCAAGAGTTGTTATTAGTTTGGGAGAGGAAAATACTGCGCAAAATCTTCGGTGGGAAAAACTTAAATGGACAATGGGTAAGAAGAACAAATAAGGAACTAACTGAGCTCTATCAAGATCCTAACATACTAGCAGTAATTAAGGCGCAAAGACTTAGATGGTTGGGCCATGTGCAGAGGATGATTCCGTCTAGAATTCCCAGAATGGTACTATCTAGTGCATTGGCAGGGAAAAGACGAAGAGGAAGGCCGAGGTCACGATGGAGTAATGGAGTTAGAGAAGATATGAGAAGAATTAACTTAAGGAACTGGGAAAGAAAAGCGACTGACAAAAGGGAGTGGAAAAGAATAGTACATCAACCCATGGGCCTACTAGGCTCGTAGTGCTTACATATTATAATATCAGTTTTCTAATATTATCCAGTTCCATATCCAGTTCCGAATCCAGTGGTTATATTTCTTCCGTATTGTTTAGTTTCGCTTCCAGTGATTGTATTTTTTTTCTTGTTTTTTTTTTGAAATATTTATTTATTATTTTATTACTATATTTTTTTATTGTGCTCATAATAGATTGCAACATTGTCTACAGACATGAATGCAGTAACAATAAATAAAAAAATCGGAGATTCACACCCCGGATTTGAAATCGAAACCTCTGCTTTACGAATCCGAGATCCGAGGTCTACCCACTAGGTCACTAGGCTATCGCTATTAGACAATATTTTTTCCTGAAACGGGGAACTTTTAAAGCCGGGTCTAGACTATGTAACAAAACATGCTAATAACAAAGTTGTACAACTTTGTTATGTAACTTGTTATAATATAGCATGAGTATCCAGACTATATAACAAAAAACAAAACAACAACATGCGCATAAATTTTGCAGCATTTTAGATGGATAGCTGGTAGGTTAGGTAATATATAAAATTGCGTCATATAAGTATGGAGGATCTCTTCATAGCAACAGCAGATTGTGTAATATTGTGGAGGCGACACCGGCGTGTTAAATTAATATTTTGGATGTGTCCTTCATTAGCAGCTCGAGCAAAATATCGGTAGTGGTACAGCTCTTTTAGCTGATCTGGAAAGAGATAACATAGACCCATCGACAGGAGACATTAAATGTGATGGCAGTTTTAAAAACTTCTTAAGAATAGAAAGTTCTGATTTTGAATTTCTTATAAATGAAATCGGCCATAAAATAGGCAGGAAAGACATTTCGAGATGCAATTCCAGTAAGAGAAAGATTAACAGTTATACAACATTTCTGTATAACATAAGTATAACATTTCTGTAAAATTTAATTCCTCAGTATTATCGTCTTCACCTGTTCATGATTGAGTGTCACTGTCTGTTTGAATTGGTGTAGCTGGAGAAGTAGCGGATGTAGGTGTAGTGGACGGAATAGAAAGGCTCAGATATATTGTATGATTGAGTGCCTGTTTGAGTAGCTGATGAAGCAGTCTGTATCTGTGTAGCGAATGAAGTGAATGTTACAAGCTTTATGTCTGAACACTCTGCTCTGTAAAGAATAGTATTTATGTCAAATTTAGAGTTGATTTGCACCGATTTGCTGTTAAGGTTCCGCGTACTGCTTTTCTTTTGTTGGCTTGAGTTATAGGCGTACGTGCATTAGTTTTAACTACAGTTTCTGTATCTATTTTCACTTCTATTTCAGTCTATTCATCGTGTTTTTTATTTGTTTTTTAAATCAATAAATGTAGCTCATCCCATAGCAATCCCATAATACTCGTTACTTACGAAATAGCTCAATTAAATGAGTAGTCAGTTCTTTCGACAATTTCATCGCGTAAATAACCCTACGTGAACAGAGCAAAGAAAAATCTAGCACAATCACTCCAGAATGAACAAGGCGATATGTCTCCAACGGTTGCTGCTCGAGTAGGACTATGCCAGAGAAATGTTTCAATAACATGTTTTTAGGTGTAGATCAGTCGCGGTGCGGTTTTATAACTTTCTTTGATGTTTACCGACATCTGTTGGATAACATAAAACATGCTATATAACCAGAAAAATGTTATACAACACTGTGTTTTAAAACTTGTTTCTTTAAAATTTTGTAACAAGTTACAAAACTTTGTTATTTAACATGTTTTGTTACATAGTCTGGACCCGGCTTAACGGTAACTTCTTATAGGTAATACACTACAATTTCTGAATATTTTTTCTGAAATCTATCGAATGGTACCAAACATGACCCCCACGGAGGTGGGGGGGGTTACTTTAAAATCTTAAATAGGAACTCCTTTTTTTTATTTCAGATTTGGATTCTTTGCGTAAAAATAAGCAACTTTTATTCGAAACGTTTTTTCTAAATTCGGATAGGTGGCGCTATAATCGGAGAAAACGGGTGTTGGAAATGGAAAATTAAATTAAAATATGGAAAGTCCCCACTAAAATGGAAAATATTACTTAACTTTTTTGGTTTTAGAACCTAATAATCACAACCCAATAGGTCCCCAAAGCGCTCGAGTGACTGCACATTTAGCATACTTTGCTCCCCTACTATATGTATTATAAATAATATGCGAAGTAATTATTAACCCAAACAACCATAATTCAACTTTTATTTACTAATAAAGAATTGGACGAAAGTGTCACATCAGCTTTTATGAAACACATGAATATTTACATAAAAAGGTAAGTGATCTGCTTGAAATCGATATTCCCAAAATCATCTAAAAATAGTTTATACTTGAGTACTTTGAGACTCTTGTATGAAATGTGAATACCGAAATACGATTAGGAATCTCCATTATGTAATTTTTAAATAATACATAATTCTTAGGAAATGAAAGGTATTATACAAACGTGTTAAAAAATACTACCTACTGAAATTTTTTGATGGCAATAAATGGTGAATTGGTTTATCGAATTTACTTTAAAGTTAATACAGTAGCGATCAACAGGTAGCCAAAACGCGTTCCAAGATTGAGGCTGTAATTTTGAATATTTTTTCGAGATATTTGGCACACGTATTTGTAATATAATAAAGAATGGCGGTACAGAGCCCAATTTGAAAAATATATTAATATGTGGAAATTACTCTGTAAATAAATAAAATATTAAAAAAACGAGTCTGTACCGCCATTAAGAAGAACTTTCTTCAAATAAACTTTTTTATCAGATGCCTAGATTTTGTGTCATTTTGGAACTACTAATGAAATAAAAAATTTTAGTACATAGTTCCAAAATGACACAAAATCTAGGCATCGGATAAAAAAGTTTATTTGAAGAAAGTGTATTTTTTTGTTCTACTTAGTGGCGGTACAGGCTCGTTTTTTTAATATTGTATTTAATTACAGAGTAATTTCCACATATTAATATATTTTTTAAATTGGGCTCTGTACCGCCATTCTTTATTATATTACGAATACGTGTGCCACATATCTCGAAAAAATATTCAAAATTACAGCCGCAATCTTGGAACGCGTTTTCGCTACCTGTTGATCTCTACTGTTTCCTCTTAAGTAAAATATGTCATTGGGATATTTTTTTAAACTCGATAGATCCTAGGGACATGTCGGTAGATCGGTAGGATCATCACTTTTGGGAGTTTTGGGAATATCCCAATTGACAACGCAATATACACCGACGCCGTCTACAACGAGCGACGAATCAGAGATGCCAGATTGGGGTACTTTCGCCCATTTTTAGGGTAATTTGAAAGCACATGGGAAAATTTTTATAGATTGAATTGGTTGGGGAATTTTTCGGGAGGAAAATTGAGCAAACTGAATTGCAATATAAATGTATGTAACATATAACATTATCAGTGGCGGCTGGTCCTATGAGGCAGGTGAGGCAGGTGAGGCAGTGCCTCACCAGTATACCAATCGACTATTTACGTTATTTCGTTATTTCATCATCAATTCTTTAACTACAATTTAACTGTTTGAAATTTGCTAAATAACTTTATTTTCGTTATATCATCATCAATAATTCTTTAAATACAATTTAACTTTTTGAAAATTGCTAAATAATTTAATTTTTATTATAAAACTTTTTTTATTAACTTTATTTTTATGATAAAAAAAATTAGTACGGCCCTGACCCTTTCTTCATAACACACCGATATACCTACTCTACAAGGTACCATTAGAGTAGAGGCACTGCCTCTGATGGTACCTCGTCTAGCATATTACCAAAGAATACTCCATCCATCCGTTGGATGGAGTATTCTTTGATATTACGAAGCCGACGGAGATCGGCCGGCAGCATGACTGAAAATAATTTTTGGAAGCGGGATTAAGTATCCTTTCAGAGGCAGGCAAAACTATGCCTCTAGCGTGGTTTTGCAGTTTTAGGTAGTTTGTTACAGCAGTTTGTTCTAGTTACGTGTACTTACTATTAGTATAAGAGATACAATAGATGTTTAGAATATGTTATTATGCTCTGACTGGCTGAAAGTCATTTGCCAATGTCAATTAAATAAATAAATTAATAAAAAAATTAGAAATTATGATTTCTTTCATAATAATTCATTTACTTTTAAGTACGCTGTTTGTAAAATAAATAAAAAACCAAAAAAATAAAATTTAACCCTTAGTTTATTTAACATAAAAAAACAATCTTATAATATAACCGTAATTTGCTTACTTGCTTGTTTCTATTTGCATATATGCAATACATTTACAATATAATAAAATTGGTTCTAAAATGAAATTATCACGTGTTTGCAGGTATATTGTTTGCGTACCATAATTTCATTTTGGCAAGTGATTAATAATAACAGAATCAGTCAACGGCCAAACCAGAATGATCCTAAGGGGGGCTGCAACTGGTGGGTCTCTGGGGGTATGGATTTAAGGATTTAAGGCATTTAAGGCTTATAACCCCCAACCCCCCCAGTTACGCCACTGGAATCAGTTGTCCGTTGTTTTCATGTAGTATATAATGTAAATTTTGCTTAATATGGCTGTTCAAGTGTTCAACGCTGATGAGCCAACGACGAAACATCTGATTCATGCTGTTTTGATATGTGGTATCATATTAATTATTATTTTTAGCTAAAAAAACAGCTACTATGAGTATGAACCTGTTACAGACTTAGAACTTTCGTAGCTATTCTTTTGCGAATAAAATTGTTATTTAATATCGTTTGCAAGCCTTAAAATAAATACGGTGCCGTTCTGTGACGTTATGACGTCACAAAATCGACCTTCCGGCTATTAAAGAAAATCTAACCATAACAATAATAATCCTCAAGTGTAGTGTGCCTCACCATCTTGTACTATCACGAGCCGCCCCTGAACATTATATTAACATTATAACCTATCGAGTATTTGCTTCTGATTAAAAAAACCGAAAAATGGTTTTTGGAACAACCGCTTTTTTTGACCAGTTATAACCGCCAGGTTAAACCGTAAGTAAAAAACCGGTATAACCGAAAACCGGTTTTTTGTTCAACAACCGCCATCCCTACCTTGGTTGTTACAAATACAGTTCGCTGGTAAGTTTTACCCCCCTTATTAACTTATTTATTTTTAGCACATAAGAAAAACGCTCGGATAGGTCGATTTTTAAAATAATCATAGTATATTATAGCGTCAATGTTTCGAACTTTACGCGATCCCTCTTCTTCAGGTGACAGGCACAACTTTGATTTTTTTAAATAGGAAAGTAAGTACATCATGTGACACCTCATTTAAAGGCTTTTTTCTACAACCGTGTTAAAAATGCAATTTTTAGAACTCCATACGTGCGTTAAAAATGCTACTTTAAGGCAGGGCCGGATTTAGGGTTCTGAGCGCCCCTGGCAAAATAAAATTTGGCGCCCCTTCATATAAGAATATACAAATTTACTGCAAATATAAAAAAATAGGAAAAAATCAAAATTTTACCATAAAGAACTATGTAAAAATATATTTATTTAAAAAATAGTGGTTTTAGGGTTCTGAGCGCCCCTGGCAAAATAAAATTTGGCGCCCCTTCATATAAGAATATACAAATTTACTGCAAATATAAAAAAATAGGAAAAAATCAAAATTTTACCATAAAGAACTATGTAAAAATATATTTATTTAAAAAATAGTGGTTTTAGGGTTCTGAGCGCCCCTGGCAAAATAAAATTTGGCGCCCCTTCATATAAGAATATACAAATTTACTGCAAATATAAAAAAATAGGAAAAAATTAAAATTTTACCATAAAGAACTATGTAAAAATATATTTATTTAAAAAATAGTAGGATAGTTATTACTTATAACTTATCCAACATAGGGCATAGCATAGCGAGCACATTTTAAGTTCAAGCGACGAAGAAGCGAGGTAAAAGATAAATGCACATTATCAACAACCAGTAAAAAATGTGTATAAATAACTATTTAGATGGAAAATAAGCCACAATTAAATTGAAAAAAATAATTTTATTATCGTTTCGACGCCCAAATCGGGTGTCGTTGTCAAAATACAAAATACTACTAAATTAAACAAAAATGTTGTTGCTTAGCAAAAAATTCGTCTAATAATTTATTTAATCTGACTCATTTATATCATTTAATGTGTATAAATCTTCTACAAGACCAAAAAACATGTTGATTGTGCGCAAGATATAGCTGCATCCCCAATAACTAAATTGAGGGAGTGGCATCCACTTAGCATAAAATAGCATGCGGATATTCTTTGCAAACGCGAGCTTGTACATCTTTATTTTTTCTCTTCCTTTTAGAGCCGTTGTGATATCCTTGGCCTTACAATCATCTATGCAAATTCAAATAAAATCATTCATTATTTTTTTTTATTATCTCATGAGCTTTTTATTATCTCTATGACTCGATACTTATAGAACCAAGCTATGGTTTTAGGTATCGAGTTACTAGGACAAACAATATGCTGCATACTAAAATTAAACCCGGTACTGTGGGATAAGAACATCAGTATAAAAACAAAAAGAAGAATATAATATAACACCATGACAAAAAGTATTCTGAATAATGGGTGTGAAAATTGAATAAAAAATACGAAAACCAAATGCAAAATAAGAGCAACAGAGATCGAATACCTAAGTAGAAGCTGTAGAAGGGATAGAATAAATAACATAGAGATTAAGAAAATAATGGTATGAATTCAAGGGATAATAGACAACATAGGACAAAAGAGATTAACCTGGTACGGATATGGCAGAAGAGCAGACCAAAATCGTTGATAAACAGAATAACAGATTGGAGCCCGATAGGAAGAAGGAAGAGAGACAGACCCCGAAAATCTTTTAGAGATAAAATGGACGAAGCAATATTAGAAAAGAAACCTGCAGGACTGGAAAAACAGAAAGAACTGAAAATAACGGTCAAGTGAAATAATACAGGAAAAACTATGGAAATCCAGGGTGGTCAAGAAAAAACAGGATGTTTCTAAATAAATGCGACAAACTTTAACAGTTAATTCTATATGAAAAAATAATGACAGTTTGCTCTATAAGCGTATGTCAGCAAATACTTCGTTTCCGAGATATGGGGTGTTGACATTTTTCTTACAAACTGACGATTTCTTTATTGTTCTAAAACCGGTTCAGATATGCAAATGAAATTTGATGTGTTTTAAGAGGTAATTATTGCGCATTTTTTGACATAAAATTAATAATTTTATATTTACTGTTGAAATGGTGTGAATTTTTTTAAACAAAAACATAGTATGCCACTGAGATATTTCAAATAACAAATCATTTTGGAATTACTCGTTCAATTTATGATATATACAAAAATCTATTATTCCTTTTTTTCATACGTCGTTCGTGCCGTTTTTATGCAAAAAGTGAAATATCTTAACGCGTACAAAGTATTCGAAATAAATTTCTATATATTCATATTATGAAAAAGAACTTGTCAATTCTAATTCATATAGATATACCTGGTTTGTTTTTTTTTATTTCAAATTACACACCCACGGACACACGACAATGTTGATAAAGCAAAGTTTACAGAACAGGAAGACAAAACTATTTAACCATTGAGGCTATAATGACAAGCAGCAGTATAATAATATCACTGACTATTCATAAATTTGTTGATACTTCGTAAATCTGATCTTCGTGTATTTTAAGTATGTATGTATAACATTGTAATACCATAAAAGTGATAGGTATTACCTGACAAATGACCTTTAAAAGCCATAACAATTTTTAGGTTGCATTATTTTTATTAGATAATTTTTGTGAGCTAGAAATAGTTTTCTTATTGTTACAATTATTTAATATTAATTGTCTTAGGAGTAATATTAGCCCAAAGATAATCTATAAAGTCCAAAAAAATAGTGAATGTAAAAAATATTATATTTTTTTTGTTTAGCTAATGCCTCGACAACTAATGGCCATTGGCATGGTAGGTACGGTAATTTTGAACAGTTAGGTACCTAGTGTCATGTGTAAGTAGTGTGTGTGTTGAGTAAGTGGCTTGTCACTTTGCAATGTCGACGTCATTGTCTTTGCAAAGAGACACTAATTGTATCCGAACGTCTGCGGTCCCTCCGGTAAGAAGCGATCCCACGAGGACAGAAACTATATTCATTTATTAATTTATAATAAATGAAAAATTTCCGACCCTGGTGAGATTCGAACCCACAACCTTTCGGATTTTTTCGATCCAAAGGCAGGCGCTCTTACCACTGAGCCACGGAGGGGGGTAAATATTATATTTATATATCAGCGTCTCTCAAAATTTGGCGCCCCCAAATTCTGGCGCCCCGGGCGGTCGCCCGGCTCGCCCGCCCCTTTATCCGGGCTGCTTTAAGGCACTAGTGCTTTAAAATTTTTATGGCACTGCAATTCGTATTGATCGTATAGGCAATTTTGATGTAATGTCAAAAAAATATAAAAATGGAATGTCAGTCAAGTTCAAGTAAAAGTTTTTGTAGATACTGTCCTGTAATTACGTTTGTAGAAAAAATATTGCATGATATGCGCGTTAAAAAGTGCATTTTTAAGGCACTCATGTGAATTGCAGAACTCGCTGTCGCTCATTCTGCAAACTTTCACATGCGTGCCTTAAACGTGTACTTTTAACACTTATATCATAAATAACTATTGAAATACTGATTACAAAAATGTATAGTATTTTAAGCCTTTCTGAGAGCATATGCGCAAAAATTTCGCTCGAATTATTTTTAAATGCGTTCATTTTTTGACGTCATTGTCTTTGCAAAGAGACGCTAATTGTATCCGAACGTCTGCGGTCCCTCCGGTAAGAACCGATCCCACGAGGACAGAAACTATATTCATTTATTAATTTATAATAAATGAAAAATTTCCGACCCTGGTGAGATTCGAACCCACAACCTTTCGGATTTTTTCGATCCAAAGGCAGGCGCTCTTACCACTGAGCCACGGAGGGGGGTAAATATTATATTTATATATCAGCGTCTGTCAAAATTTGGCGCCCCCAAATTCTGGCGCCCCGGGCGGTCGCCCGGCTCGCCCGTCCCTTTATCCGGGCTGCTTTAAGGCACTAGTGCTTTAAAATTTTTATGGCACTGCAATTCGTATTGATCGTATAGGCAATTTTGATGTAATGTCAAAAAAATATAAAAATGGAATGTCAGTAAAAGTTCAAGTAAAAGTTTTTGTAGATATTGTCCTGTAATTACGTTTGTAGAAAAAATATTGCATGATATGCGCGTTAAAAGTGCATTTTTAAGGCACTCATGTGAATTGCAGAACTCGCTGTCGCTCATTCTGCAAACTTTCACATGCGTGCCTTAAACGTGTACTTTTAACACTTATATCATAAATAACTATTGAAATACTGATTACAAAAATGTATAGTATTTTAAGCCTTTCTGAGAGCATATGCGCAAAAATTTCGCTCGAATTATTTTTAAATGCGTTCATTTTTTTCGAATACTGAGAAAACCTTAAGTATTTTTAAAAAATTTAAACGCAGAAAGAAATATTATTGTATTATCCATGGTCGAAAGTCCTTGAGAACTTCTATAATATTTATTTTAATAAGTCACAGAGGTGAAAAAAAATAGTCTTATTTTTAATTTTAAATATATATTACAAAAGAAACTTTTTGTTCATTATAAGGGACTTTCTGCCCTCGGGAATAATGTAGTCTTCTATTTTGCGTTTAAATTTTTTAAAAATACCTATTAGTTATCTCAGGAATCGAAAAAAAAATAAATGCGTTTAAAAAGAACTCGACCGAAATTTTGCGCCTACGCTCTCAAAAAGGATTAAAGTATTAAACATTTTTGTACTGTTTGAATTTATGCGACGATTGACGATCCACTGTTTTAAAGATTGGTTGAACAGATGTTGCCAGTTGTATGGTCCTCACTATGTGTATCGTAAGTTATTCAACAGGGTATAGAATATACATGGTTAGACAATATACGCCAAAGTCAGCGCCTCTATGCGGAAAATCTCTGAACTAAAAATTGATGTGGACCATACAAAGTGAGGTCCCACTTTTTTTTGTAAAAAAACAGTGTTTGCTATCAGTACATGTCTACGAGAAAGTCTTACATTGATTGACTAAGTGAGGTCCGTATACTGGACCTCACTTTGTACAGGACCTCACTTCAACCGCAGTTTCTTTTGATATGTGGCTCACTTCATACGCTGGGAGTAAATATATATATATATATATATATATATATATATATATATATATATATATATGTTTGTAAAACGTAAAGTTTGGGGACATTGTACAAATCGAACATTTGTTGTATACATTCGTATACATTTATATTGTCATCACAAAAAAATACGAATTTTTGAAAAATACAGTATTTTAAAGAAATGGTCATGTACTGTAAAGTTTGAGAACATTTATTTTTGTAAAGTGTCAACTTTGAGGACTATTTTTTTAACAGTATTTTTTTGTATATTTGGATATACATTTAGTTTTATCATATCTGGTGTTTTATTGTAAACACTAAAGATCACTTTACTACAAAAATCAAGTTGTTGTTCCGTCTCAATAAAAGACGAAGGATGATTTTATCCAACAATTATTTTTTTATATCACGGCCCTTTGTTTTGAAAATTGCTATTTAAATAGCACTTAATATATATGCAAACTTTTAGCAATCTTGACCAGATTGCAATAACATTCCAGCAATCCAAAAATATAATATATTATTGCACAAGATTCTAACAATAATGCATCAACATCGTGAAAATAGATGACATAGATTTTTTTATCTTACGTCAGTAAAATACCATCAATTTTATTGGGCGAGATTGTCGCAATATTGCAGAAAATCATGGAAATAATCGTTTGAATTAATTTTGAAGCAGTCAAATACCATAATATATTGTTGCCCAAGATTGTAGCAAGATCATGAAAATCCTCGATTTTTTTTTTATCTTGCGACAATCTTGCGGTACTCAAATACCATAATATATTCTTGCGCAAACTTGTAGCAATATTGCGGCAAAATTATGTAAATATTGGTATGATCTGCTTCTTATTATTTTTATATTAATTATTATTTATTTGATCAATTATTTAATTAACGCAAATCATACATAAAAATTATTAAGAAAAAATCTCAGGGTGCCTTTTGTCAAAAAAATTAATTAAATTCTCTTATTAGGTTATACTTATCCTTTCTCGTGGCTTCAGTATCTCTTAGTTGATCCTTATCGGGATAAAATAGGAAAAGGAAATAAATAGAAAAATCATAAATAAACACATGCAAATACCTTTATTATAAAAAGCAATGCTCTGTAAATTTATTAATTAAATCCTGTGGGAATAACTGTCCAAAAGAAACCTTTACCATTTAAATTAATCTAATTCAAACAAATATTTATCGCTTTGTTCTTGATACTATTAATAAAACAAGCTAAACAAACAAATTTGGTATTCGCAAATTACTTATACTTCCTATTAAATTTTTGAAATGTTGGAATCTTAAATGCATATGCTTTTACGTAAAAAAATTTAACTTCTGATTATAAAAAAAAAATCTATCACATAGGTTATTGACTGACCTTTTTGATTCACACACAATGATGTCTCCTCTTGACCCAAACAGCTCCCTCCTTGTTGATTATGTTAGGCTACCAATCAAAACCCTCTCCGTTCTCAGCAAAAATCCAGCAGCAAACCAGCACTATTTCTCCCAAAACACAAGCCAGGCTCCTTTTGACCAGTACTCGTTCAATAAACTCCAAAACTCTCTCCTCTCTTTCTCTCAACAAAAATCTCCTGAGACCCAAGTATTTTTTTCACTTGGTGTCACAAATTATTTTAATAATGATAATTCTTGTAACTTACTCTCTTGGACTTTACAGAATCAAAGAGGTATTTCTTCTCGATTTGATTTGTCTCTCGTTCCACTTTCAGCTACTCTCACTATCAAAACAAAACACTAGTACTTGCTTCTGAACTACTCACGAAAACTTTTGACTGCTTCTTTCGGATGCCGGTAACACAATGATCTTTTCTTTTCCAAAATGTCTCGACATTCAAACAAAACTTTCCCCATTCCAAATTGCCAAGCCAATCAGAAACATTTCTCTCTCCACCTTCCTCTGTTTTAATCGAAAAACCCAGTCATTCTTTCAAACAATATTTCTACTCAAACACTAATGACTTTTCGGAAATTATCTAAATATTCCTGTCATTAAACAAACATATTTAAAATTCCAATTCTCTTTACCTCTATTTTTCTAAAAACTACTAATTACATCTACCTGTGGTTTTATCTTTTCCGTAAACAATCTTTTTAAACTTATATTCCTAAATCACTTTCACTTCACTTTTATTTACAAATGTATTTTATTTTTCAGGGAAAAACTAATTAAGGAGAAATCTACTACGTGAAAGCTACCTTCTAATAAATATTTACAAATCAATATACAGGGTGTATCAAATTTATGTGCCCGCGTTATATTAAAAAAATAAAAATTTTATTCTATATTTGCTTGATAGATTGATACACAATAACATCCCTGCCTTGTTTTGAGATAAAATCGTTTTTAATAAGTGCAACGAAAAAATGATTTTCTCTCGACAACAACAGTTTTCTCTTATGTCAAAATAATTATTCCCGCCTGAAAAACAATTGCTTCCTTTGTCCCAGTGTCTACTTATATGGGATTGGGTACGTTTTCGATCGAAAATTTCCTACATCTTTAACCTCAAATGAATGTTCATACTTTTTGGCTACTCTGTTTTCTTCATTTATTAGATTTTCATACTCCCTCAATATTACACGCAGTTCTTTCTCCTTTTCTTCTCCACATGTCAATTTTCTTTCGTTTTCTTCCGATACTTTACACATGTTTATTGTGTATTCTGCCTGCTCCATTTTGCATACTTCTTCTTCAAATATCCCAGTTTCAATTGTATCTCTTTCGCCTTCCTTTTTTATTCTGATCTCTTCTTCTTCTGGGCTCATCTCTTCTTTTGAGGAATCCCAAGCTTTATTTTCTTGTATCACTCTTTTTTCTTCTTTTTCTTCTTCTGGGCTCATCTCTTTTTTCGAGGAATCCCAGGCTTCATTTTCTTTACTTATCTTCTGCAGCTTTCTCCTCTTTCTTTTCTGTCCTTGCTTCATTGCCAAATTCATTTCCACCGTTTGTTTTTTGTCTAAATTATCCTTTTTCCGTTTCTCATGTTCCTTGTCCATTTCCAGAATGTCCTGTTCTTTTTCTTTTGCTTGTTTTGTTTCCTGTTGATTGTCATCCATTTTTTGTTGTGTTTCCTTCACAGCTCGTTTTGTTTCTTCCTGATTTTCTTCCATTTTATCCATTTTCTTTGATGTTTCTTCCATGGCTTGTTTCGTTTCACGTTGATTTTCATAAAATTTTTTATCCATTTTTTGTTGTGATTCATCCATTTTCTTTGATGTTTCATCCATTTTCTGATCCATTTTCTGTTGTGATTCATCCATTTTATCCATCTTCTTTGATGTTTCTTCCTGATTTTTATCCATTTTATTTAATATTTCGTCCCATTTTTGTAACTGGAGTTGCATCAGTTGTAATAATTTATCTATTCCTGATAATTCCTGTTGTTCTGATGCCATGATTGTTGTTTCGAAAATGTCTTCTTGATCTATATGTTCTTCTTGTTTTTTGTTTTCTTTGCTTTTGCTTCTGCTTATCGACATGTAGTTAAAATTTATCCCCGCCTGATACGAAATTCGAAAATACCTTGTATGCTGTCGAGACGAAAATTTTTCTCTCCCCAAATATAATCAATTTATCACACAAATTTTTAAATATCTCAAAATTTAAATCAATCAAAAATAAAACAAATATGTAAAATTGTACCTAGATAAAAAAAACAAGTCAAACAAAATATTTCAAAAATTTTAAATATATCAACTTTTTCCGACGGGCAAATAAATTTTCCTTCAGCTGTTTTTCCTTTTCCTATCCTTTCAAATTCACAACCAGAGATACTTTCACGCCTTACGTTGGTTCGCCATGTTGTTACGATCTGCTTCTTATTATTTTTATATTAATTATTATTTATTTGATCAATTATTTAATTAACACAAATCATACATAAAAATTATTAAGAAAAAATCTCAGGGTGCCTTTTGAAAAAAAAAATTAATTAAATTCTCTTAGGTTATACTTATCCTTTCTCGTGGCTTCAGTATCTCTTAGTTGATCCTTATCGGGATAAAATAGGAAAAGGAAATAAATAGAAAAATCATAAATAAACACATATAAATACCTTTATTATAAAAAGCAATGCTCTGTAAATTTATTAATTAAATCCTGTGGGCATAACTGTCCAAAAGAAACCTTTACCATTTAAATTAATCTAATTCAAACAAATATTTATTGCTTTGTTCTTGATACTATTAATAAAACAAGCTAAACAAACAAATTTGGTATTCGCAAATTACTTATACTTCCTATTAAATTTTTGAAATGTCGGAATCTTAAATGCATATGCTTTTACGTAAAAAAATTTAACTTCTGATTATAAAAAAAAAATCTATCACATAGGTTATTGACTGACCTTTTTGATTCACACACAATGATGTCTCCTCTTGACCCAAACAGCTCCTCCTTGTTGATTATGTTAGGCTACCAATCAAAGCCCTCTCCGTTCTCAGCAAAAATCCAGCAGCAAACCAGCACTATTTCTCCCAAAACACAAGCCAGGCTCCTTTTGACCAGTACTCGTTCAATAAACTCCAAAACTCTCTCCTCTCTTTCTCTCAACAATAATCTCCTGAGACCCAAGTATCTTTTTCACTTGGTGTCACAAATTATTTTAATAATGACAATTCTTGTAACTTACTCTCTTGGACTTTACAGAATCAAAGAGGTATTTCTTCTCGATTTGATTTGTCTCTCGTTCAACTTTCAGCTACTCTCACTATCAAAACAAAACACTAGTACTTGCTTCTGAACTACTCACGAAAACTTTTGACTGCTTCTTTCGGATGCCGGTAACACAATGATCTTTTCTTTTCCAAAATGTCTCAACATTCAAACAAAACTTTCCCCATTCCAAATTGCCAAGCCAATCAGAAACATTTCTCTCTCCACCTTCCTCTGTTTCAATCGAAAAACCCAGTCATTCTTTCAAACAATATTTCTACTCAAACACTAATGACTTTACGGAAATTATCTAAATATTCGTGTCATTAAACAAACATATTTAAAATTCCAATTCTCTTTACCTCTGTTTTTCTAAAAACTACTAATTACATCTACCTGTGGTTTTATCTTTTCCGTAAACAATATTTTTAAACTTATATTCCTAAATCACTTTCACTTCACTTTTATTTACAAATGTATTTTATTTTTCAGGGAAAAACTAATTAAGGAGAAATCTACTACGTGAAAGCTACCTTCTAATAAATATTTACAAATCAATATACAGGGTGTATCAAATTTATGGCCCGCGTTATATTAAAAAAATAAAAAATTTATTCTATCTTTGATTGATAGATTGATAGACAATAATATATAAAAATCACCAATTTATTAACTCTGGCTGCAATCTTACATAACTCAAATACCATAATATGTTATCCTGCAAGAGTTTAGCAATATCATGAAAATAAATAAAAATCATTGATTTTTTAGTTTTGCTGCAACCTTGCAGCATTCAAATATAATATATTATTGCGCAAGGTTGTAGCAATATTGCAGAAAAATCACGAAAATATATAAAAAATGATCGATTTTTGTAATCTTACCACCATCTGGAAACAGCCATCAGATATAATATATTATTGCTTAAGTTTGTAGCAATAATGCTGAAGGATCATAAAAATAGATAAAAATTATCAAATTTTTGGATCTTACAGCAATCAAACAACATAATATATTATAGGTCTGGGTCCCGCGTATGAAAAAAAGTTGATTAATAGCAAGCTGAAAATTTGTTAATACCTTAAGGGTGTCTAGTCGGACAAACTTTGATATATGGGAACTCTGGAACAGGGGAAGTTTTAATTGTGGAACAGGTTAAAAATATGGAACGTCAGACCACGAAAACATCACATGTATTTTGTCCGACAGAACTTCCAATTGATTTTTTAGCCTTTCATTAAACTCTCATGCAAAAATCAGACTGCTATTTATGACCAAATAAGCATTTTAATGAGTGGAACACGTAGAACATGTCAAATTACAGGAATTATGACAGGTGATAAATAGCAGTCTGATTTTTGCATGAGTTTAATGAAAGGGTAACAAATTAATTGGAAGTTCTGTCGGACAAAATACATGTGACGTTTTTGTTGTCTGACGTTCCAAATTTTTAACCGGTTTCACAATTAAAATTTCCCCTGTTCCAATGTTCCCATATATCAAAGTTTGTCCGACTAGACACCCTTAAGCTATTAACAAATTTTCAGCTTGCTATTAATCAACTTTTTTTCATACGCGGGATCCAGACCTATTATTGCGCAAAACTATAACATTAGATAAAAATAATGGGAACGGGTCCTTTTGTTCAACTCAAAATGTTGCAAATAGATTGCAGCACATTTTTACTTTAATTGAATTGCTATGGTATCTACAGACTTCAAAACGATATGAATATATATAATCTGTTCTATTTACGATTCTTAATATCAGATTATTTTTTGTAAAAAAAGGGACAGATATCGAGCTATAATATTGCAAAAACTTTATTTAAAACTAAAGTTTAAAGAAATATATAACAACTTTTCTAATTGTACATTTAACATATAATGTAAATAACAATTTAACAACAGATATGTATGCTCAAAAATAATGTTATTTTTATAGAGGGTTTGTGTTTTCTTTGGCAGATCCATTTTAGGGCGGAGGAAATCTTGACACTAAGCAGGTAGCGAAATAAACTTCCGTTTACATGTCAAAATGGAATAAAAAAATGTATAGCACTCCTCTGTCATTCTGATAGATCCAGCAGCGAAAAACGTAAATACCTCTAACATACGCGCTTGTGGCTATTACGATTTTAATAATGAAACCACTAGTCCATTCTTTCACGGTTTTTGCTCTAAATTTTAAAGAACCGGTTGAATTGACATGAAATTTGGCATACGCATAGCTTACATGTCAAAGAAAAACAGTGATATTGCGCCGATGTGTGCTTTTGCCCTGGGGGTGACTTTCACCCCCTCTTGGGGGTGAAAAAATATAAGTCCAAAATAAGTCCGGAAATGGATAAACTGACTAATTTTAAGTAACTTTTGTTCTATAGAGCTTTTTCGCCAAGTCAACACTTCGAGTTATTTGCTAGTGAATATGTTCATTTTTCAACAAAACTACATTTTTAGACGGTTTTTCGCAAGTAACTCAAAAAGTATTTTGTCGAAAAAAACGTTCTTAGCAAAAATATAGCCTGTAAAAAAGTAAAAAAAAATGGTGTACGCGTTAGGTCTCTTGACCTCGTAAAACCAGAGTTATAGCCAATGAAAAATAGATTCATGTTCACCACATTTCAAATAGAATACTTCGAAGTTAAATATACAAAAAATTAAGCTTTTTTTGGGGAAAACCCATTATAACTGTTTTAAAGTTTTTAAAAAGGCTTTATTTCTATTTTTATAAAATGTTTCTAGCACTAAATTTAAGCAAGTTATGGTCAAAATAAAGTTGGTCCCTTTTGTCTTGGCAAAAAAAATCGGGAAGACCACCCCATAATTAGCATAGCAGCTTAAATGAAATTAATCGTTACCGCTCCACAAATTATTTTACTTATGTTGTGTTTATATGATCTGTAAGTTTCATCGATACAAAGTGCTTATTTTGGAAAAAATTTGATTTTAAAATAAAATTTTTAAAAATTTTAATTTTGAAAAATATGCTTTTGTTCAAAATAACTTAAAAATTGTTAGAGATACCAAAAATCTCTAAAAACAAAAAAAGTCAGCATTGTTTTTTTGAATATCATGTATTTTTTTGGTTTTCTGTTAGACAAAAATTGATTAAGATTTATTGTTTCTAAATTTTGCATACATTCGTGATCAGTGACTCGATCAACCCCTTTAAACTACAGCCCTTTCAAAAATAAGTACTTTGAACCGATGAAACTTACAGATCATATAAACAATACATACACGAGTCAAGAAACTTGTGAAGTCGTAACGATTAAGTTCATTTAAGATACTAATTAGGGGGTGATTTTCCCGATTTTTTACCAAAAAAAAAGGGATTAACTTTATTTTGAGCGTAACTTGTTTACTTTTGATGCTAGAATTTTTTTTATAAAACAAAAATGAAGTTTTTTTGAACACTTTAAATAAGTTGTAATGAGTTTTCCCCGAAATGTGCTTCATTTTTGGTTATTTCACGTTAAAATATTCCATTTGGATTTTGACGAATATGAACCTATTTTTAATTAGCTATAACTCTGCTTCTACTATTTATAAAAACGTGATATATACACCATTTTTTCAAAATTTTTTAAAGGCTATATTTTTGCTACGAATGTTTTTTCGACAAAATACTTACTATTTGAGTTATTTGCAAAAAACCGTCTAAAAGCGTGGTTATTTTGTTGAAAAAATGAACATATTCACTGGCAAATAACTCGAAAAGTAGTGACTTAGTGAAAAAACTCTATAGAACAAAAGTTACTTAAAATTAGTCAGTTTATCAATTTCCGGACTTACTTTGGAAGAATACTTTTTCACCCCCAAGAGGGGGTGAAAAGCACCCCCGGGGCAAAAGCACATATACGCACAATATCACTTTTATTCTTTGACTTGTTAGCTATGTGTATGAGAAATTTCATGTCAATCCAAGCGATTCTTTAAAATTTAGAGGTTTTGCAATATTTTACCGTTAAAGAACGTACTACACAATTCGTATTTCTAGAAAGATCAATTAAAAATTAATTTGAAGTTAGTGCTAATGAATTGTTACATATTTTGCTATTAACCCTTACAGGACCAACCTTTTATTAAAAACGGCGAGGACCAAGGAGGGTCAATAAATGTCCACACATGAATTAATCAAAAACGTGCTTCTTTATTTAATAGTTATTTATGATATAAGTGTTAAAAGTACACGTTTAAGGCACGCATGTGAAAGTTTGCAGAATGGGCGATAGCAAGCACCCCCTCTCGGGGGTGAAAGTCACCCCCAGGGCAAAAGCACACGTCGTCACAATATCACTTTTTTTCTTTGACTTGTTAGCTGCAAAATAATACACAACTGCACAACGCTAAGAAATATCAAATATTATTATGTCGGAAGTTGAACTCGAAATACCACAAGTCGTACACAAATACTGACCTGAACGACAACCATCACATGTTCGTAAAACGCGTATTTGATTGGCTGGAAAAAGCGTGCATATAAATATCAACGAATCAAACGTAGGTTAGAAATAGATCGCTTATCTATGTAACGCTGCAATATTTTTATATTTAATCACGGAACTACCACTTTTTCCGTCACATCCAACTTAATGGGTTAGAAAGAAATCGAAAAACTATGACGCACTGAAAGAAGCCTCTGAGAAACTCTTTACTTATAAACTTTTGTGTAATAAAATGTGTATGTATAAATTCATATTATAAAGGTGCTATGTTAATATTTTTTTGTTAATTTCACAATATGGATTTTTTCCCAAAGTTCTACGACTGTTAGTTTCTGAGATATTGCCGGTTGCTTTTGGTTGCCGGTTGCCGGATAAGATTGCTTAATGAATCACCCGGTATATTTTTATTAGTTTTATATCTCTATGTACTTAAAATTCACATTTTTCATTTTAGTGCCAAATACAATTAGTCAAAGGTCCATACATTTATATCTCACAATACTGAAAATCGTAACTATTAGGAAAGTCCAAAAATTTTAAGCCTGTAACAATACAATAATTAAGCTCGGGATTAGTATATTCTTTTCAATTCACAGAGTATTGTAAATTTCCGAAGAGATGCAAAAAGGGGATTATTCTTCTTTGAGATAACTACAATAAAGTCAGTCAGTAACAGGTAACAGAATGGGGTATAATCAGGGCCGTGCCGTGCTATGATGCGGCGAGGCATTCGCATTCGGCGGCATTACAAGGGGGGCGGCATTATCAGTACAATCAAAAATTAAAGTAGTGTCAGATTGTGTAAAAATGTTGTCAGAAACTATAGAAAAACTGAAAAGTTAAAGACAATATGGCTAATGAGCAAAGGAAAATTTAATACAATTGCAGAAAATCTTGATATAAGTTCCGAATTTCCAGCTGAAAAAGAAAATTCGAGCCAGGAGGAAAAGCGTTTATTTGATTAAGAAAAATCTTTGGACGCGGTCTTAACAGATGGAGCTAAATTTAAAATGAATTTGTTCATCTATATTTTAATCCGGCCACTCACAGTACTGCGGTGTCGTTCGACAAAATCGTCGATGATATCAATTCTGCAGTACTGCAGCAGATAGACTGTCTGTCTGCAGTAAAATTGTACGATATCGTTGGATGCACGGTCACACACGATCAAAATATTTACCGATTAGGTGGAATTCGACAAAATTGAACGACGCCGCAGTATCGTTAGTGGCCGGCTTTAGACATTGCCGTTAAGTGGGTAGGCGCAAAATTTGCTTGTAATGCTTTTTAAATGCATTCATATTTTTCGAATCCTGAGAAAACTAATTAGTATTTTTGAAAAATTTAAACGCTGAATAAAAGATTACATTATTACCGAGGGCCGAAAGTCCATGAAAACCTCTATAATGTTTATTTGAACAAGTTACAGGGGTGAAAAAAAAAGAGAAAATTGAGTCTACTTTTTAATTTCAAATATCTTATTCAAAAGAAACATTTGTTTATTCTAAGGGACTTTCGGCCCTCGGTTTCTTTCTTTCAGTCATTCAATCTGCGTTTAAATTTTTCAAAAATATTTAAGGGGGTATTAGTACGCTATGGTCAAAATAGGTGGCCAATTTTTAAACTAACGTTTAACAGTTCTTTGAATAGATGGCAGCACGTAGATATATTTTATTATTAAATTTAGTTCTCTGAACGACACCGCATTGATGCCATGTATTGCAACTTAGGCTCGGCACATCTCGATCTTAATCGTACTTTGCATTTACAGACGACAGTTGTTAATCCTTTCTTTACCTGCCTAGGGTAAATTCTCATTAATAGATACTAAACGTTCATTCATTTGGATATAGTTTATTATTTAATATTGTATTATACGGCAATTCGTAATTCTTTACCTGCTCAAAAGGATTTATTTCAAACTAAAGAAATTTGCAATTATTTGAAATACAAGTAAGTGCCTATCTAAATGACCAAAAAAGAATTATGCTAATTCTCAGAATGAAGATCGAGTATAAAATTAGTATTTTTAATAAATGTAAAATACGTAAGTCAATTGAAAAACAGACTCACTACAATAACTTTTTTCATATTGAATGTTTTTTCAACAGGGAAAGTTTTTTCCTCGGAAAATTTCACATTTTCATTTCATTTCTCATTTCAACATGCGAGGCAGAATAATAATTAGCCTAATGAACCACTTACTTAAAACATTTTTAAAAGTAATATACTGCAGAATACCTATATAAAAAATGCGAAGAACAAGTATCACGGACAAAGATTTGATTCCGCAATGCCTTGCCCTTAGGCACCCGAGAGGCTCTATTGACTGTCTAAGTGCTATATATTTGTTTTATCGACTACAAAAAGGCATTTGATAGAGTACAACATGATAAGCTGCACATACTCATAAATTATCTTGGAGGAAACTGGATTAGATGATAGATCTAAACAACATTAGATATGCCGACGACGCAGTAGTTTTTGCAGATAGCCTAGATGATTTGCAAAGAATAATGTCGCGCATATAAGACATAAGTAGTGAACATGGAATTTCAATACGAAAAAAAAAAAGAAAGTAATGGTAGTCATTAAGAGCGAAATATATTACATACACGGCTTTTGGTTAACCAACAACCAATTGACAGAGTGGACAGCTACACATACCTTGGTACCTACATAAACAGTCAATGAGACCACTCTAGTGAAATAAAACAACGCATAGGAAAAGCGAGATCAGCGTTCATAATGATGAAGTCTCGTTTCAGAAGTCACATTTACCACTTGTTAACAAAATTTCTATTATCAGATCCTATGTATTTTCTAGATTATTATACTGAGTAGAAGCCTGGACTCTTTCCGAAACTTCTTTAAGAAAACTCAAGGCATTCAAGATGTGGTATATACAGTCGCATTTTAAGAATTTCGTGGATGGGTCGTGTGACTAATGTTGAGGTCTTACGTAGAATGGGCAAGGAATGCGAGATTATTAACACACATTATTATCAAAGAGCGCAAAGTAGAATATCTTGGCCATGTTATGAGGAATGAATAGAGATTGCCGCTACTCATTCTTCAGGGCAAGGTATTGGGAAGAGAGGACCAGGGAGAAGAAGAATATATCTGAGAAACTGGTTCAATACCTACATCGACAAACAGACTATTCCGAATAGCAACATGCAAAGTTAGGATAGCCATGCTGATCGCCAACATTCGGAACGAATAAGCACCGTGAGAAGAATATCTCATTTTAAATTCTTCTTCTTCTTCTTCATGTGCCTCGTCCGTTGCGGACATTGGCACGTTAGTCCAAACCATTGGCGTAAGTTTTGAAGTCATGAGTGTCTTCTTCTTCTGGGTCCACGTTTGCTCTCTATTTTACTCTGTATTGTCAGTGGCAGTATACGATATTTATCATGTCTCATAATATGATCGAGGTATTCAGGTTTCCGTTTCTATTGTGAAACAGATTTCTCATTTTTGTTTTCTCCTCAGCGCAATACCTCTACGTTGGTAATGTGAGTCGTCCAGGACATTTTGAGGATAAGTCGGTACACCCACATTTCGAATACCTCTAGCCTTTTCGATAATGTTTCCGTTATTGTCCAGGTCTCTGCTCCATACAACAAGACTGGAAATACATAGCATTTTAGCAGCCGTATTTTTAGTGGGACAGATATGTCGCAATGATTGAATATATTTCTCATGTTAAATGTAGCTCTGGCCTTTTCAATTCTACATCGTATTTCGGTTGTTTGATCCCATTTCTAGTTGACGACTGTTCCAAGGTATACATATACTTCTACGTGTTGAATTGGTTTTTTATTTTCAATTGTCTGGCAGGTTTTTGAGTTTTGCTCACCAGTGTCCATTTTTGTTTTATTTATGTTGATGGTTAAAATCTCTTTTTTCACTCGCTCTTTGTAGGTACCCGGGTATGACAGGCCTGTCGATACTGCTAGCAACCACAACTGTATCGTCTGCATATCGGTTTATCTAATTATTACTCCAGTAAATTTAAATATTTTTTTTCACTTACGGAAATATTTGACATAAATTAATCAATGATTATACAATATTGTTTTGTCTACAATTTTTTTATTAGGATAATGCCTCAACAAATACTAATGGTCATTGGCATGTGTAATGTGTGTAAAAATGTCGACGTCATCGTCTTTACAAAGAGACGCTAATTGTATCCGAGCAATGCATTATTTTCGGCCCTATAAAAATTAAATTTGCCAGAAATTAAATTTGCAAGTGAATAAAACTGAAATTGTTTTTAGATCCGCCCCACATAACATACTAGAGCTTACTGATGTTATTTATGTATTATGTCAAAACTAGTATAATCCCCCAGTAAACACTTTGAGTCATTTTGAACCTCGTTTAACTTTCAACCATTCGTATAACGTCACGGTTTCAAGCATAAAAAATGTATATTTGTATTGTTAAGACACTGTGACGTTATACAATCATGATTGAAAGTGAAAGTCAAACAAGGTCCAAAATGCGTACTGGGAGGGGGTGGGGCCACTTTTCTAAACAAAACCGCGTGATTCATCGTATTTCCGTGGTTACAAAACTCGTTTTCAATTGTTTGTAGATTTTCTTAAAATCCGGCAAACGCGCATCTGTCTCCATTTAATACATCACTGCTGCCATCTACTAAATGACACGTGAACTCATCTTCTCATCTATTAAGTGACAGCGGAACTAATTTATCACTAGAAAAATGCCAACTTATTGCTGTAATTTCAACAAAATCCCCAGATTGCAGCTTTTAACTAAAATTTTTACTTTTAGGTACAGTTAATTTAAAAATTATGGCAGTATGGACAATGAAATTTTGTTTAAAATAAAGCTTTTTGCATAGTTAATCGTTTCTGGTAGTTATTTTGCACCCAAGTTCAAAAATTATTATGCAAAACGAATTTTTATAGCAAGTTACTAAGTAAGTTATGACATGGACTCCTTTAAGTACAGTTATAAAAAATATACTGCTTTCTTTGGAAATTTTAACTAGATACTATTAAAATAGAAAGTCTACAGTTCACGTACATACCCCTAAGTTGAAGATTGGTTTTGAAATAGTGACGGTAACTGTACCTAAAAACTATATAAATTTTAACATTGTGTCATACCACCTTAATAGATTTTTCAGAATTTGAAAAAAATGAATTCATTTAAACAGCATTGCAAGCAAATTTGCGCCTATGTTCTTAATTCTTTGATTAATCGATTTTGGCTTCTAGAAACTCATAACTTTGTAAGCGTTAAGATATTTTTTGCATAAAAACGGAGCTTCGTCGTATGAAAAAAAGGGAAGATATATTTTTGTCACAAATTAAACAAGGGATTTAAAAATTATTTTTAATTTGAAATATCTCAGCGGCGTACTATTTTTTTTTTCTATAAAGAATTCAGGCCATTACCAATATGCGCACCAATGGTGCGTATAGAATTATTAATTATATGTCAAAAAATACACAATAACTACCTCTTATAACCCACCAAATTTAATTTGCATATCTCAACCGGTTTTAGAGCAATAAATAAATCGTCAGCTTGTAATCACAATTTCAGCACCTCGTATCTCGGAAACGAAGCATTTACGTACATATTATGTTTATCGAGCAAACTGTCATTATTTTTTCATGTAGTTTACTGCCCATTAAAGTTTGTCATCTTATTTAAAAACACCCTGTATAAGGGGCGGCATTTCAAAGACTTGCAGCATACAGATAAAATAACGCATAAATTTATTATTTCGTAAACAGGTGACTTTGAGGGAAAATCCTGAAACACGTCGATTTTTATTTTTAAACTACTATTTTTTGGCATATATATCATACTAGTGACATCATCCATCTGGGTCTGATGACGTAATCGATGATTTTTTTTAAAATGAGAGTAGGTGTTATGTGATAGCTCATTTAAAAGGGTATTCAATTGTCTATTCAATAACATAAACATTAACATAATTAGCTATACAGGGTGTTCAAAATATTATCTTTTAATTAAATTAATTGAGAAAAAAAAAGAATGTATGTTTTTTTTTCTCTGATTCTGGCCTTGGTTTAGAACTAGAACCTTTAGCCACGTAATTGTATAGGTAGCTTATCACTAACTCAGGTGTAATGTGTAGTGTGTGTGTTAAGTAAGCGTCTTGTTACTTTGCAAAGTCGACGTCATTGTCTTTGCAAAGAGACGCTAATTGTACCCGAACGTCTGCGATCTCTCCGGTGAGTACCGATCCTACAAGGACAGAAACTATTTTCATTTATTAATTTATAATAAATGAAAAAATTTCTGACCCTGGTGGGATTCGAACTCACTACCATTCGGAACTTTCGATCCAAACGTTAGGCGCTCTTACCACTGAGCCACAGAGGGGGTTAAGAATGTATGTAATTTATTTAATTCAAAATACGTTTTACTGTTGTCAGGTAACAGGAAGAAAATTTTTTTTTCTCTTATTCTGGCTTTGGTTTAGAACTAGAACGTTTAGCCACGTAATTGTATAACTTATCACTAAGTCAGGGGAGTAATGTGTAGTGTGTGTGTTGAGTAAGTGTCTTGTTACTTTACAAAGTCGACGTCATTGTCTTTGCAAAGAGAGGCTAATTTTTTATCCGAACATCTTCGGTCCCTCCGGTGAGTACCGATTCCACAAGGACAGAAAAGGAAGAAAAATGATTATTTATCAAATAAATACTGTTTTTCGCTTAAATTCAATGTTAAAGCTCCCACCCACTAGCCTCTTAGCAGTTTAACCATTTCTTTTAAGCGAAAATCAATGTTAATTTTTCAAATAATTTTTTTCTGTTTTCTGACAGCAGTAAAATGTATTTAGGATTAAATAAATTAAATACATTCATCTATTTGTATCAATTAATTTAATTTATAAAACATTTTTTGGACACCAGGTACAAATAATTATATTAATGTTTATATTAGTGAATAGAGAATTGAATACCCTTTCAAATGAGCTATCACATGACCCCTATTCTCATTTAAAAAATCATCGATTAAGTCATCACACCCAGATGGATGACGTCACTACTACGATATATATGCCAAAAAATCATAATTTAAAAATAAAAATCTACCTGCTTCGGGATTTTTCCTTAAAATGGCAGGTTTACAAAACAATGAATTTATGCGTTATATTATGGACGCACTGTATTTAAAATATGTAGGGGAAAGGCGGGCAAAATGGGGTACTTAAGGTTTAAATTGGGATTTAAAAAAAATCTGTAACTTTTAAGGTCTTAAAATAAGACAAATATCATTGTTATAGTAGTAATTATTTATTAATATAATTTAAATTTAAAAAAGTCAAAGTGTTTTTTATTATACAGTGCTAGTCAAAAGTCCGTACCAAAAGGCGGGCAAAATGGGGTACTTAAGGTTTAAATTGGGATTTAAAAAAAATCTGTAACTTTTAAGGTCTTAAAATAAGACAAGTATCATTGTTATAGTAGTAATTATTTATTAATATAATTTAAATTTAAAAAAGTCAAAGTGTTTTTTATTATACAGTGCTAGTCAAAAGTCCGTACCCCCCCTCTTATCTTTTGAACGCTTATACCTATAATAGTGAAATTTGGAGGGAGGAAATAAACGGACGTAAGCTTCTTAACTAGTCAAGACAGGTGACGTAATAGTGACAGATGACGTTACAGAGCCACTGTGACCGATAATTTTAAATGAGACCTTATGGCAAGTGATACTTCGTTTGAAAGGTATTCAAAATACCTACTCAGTCATACTAATTTTTTTGAGTTTAAGTTGATTTTGATTTTCGTGAATAAATTAAATAAATATAATATTGTAGTTTCACATTTAATTAATAAAAATTCAAATGTCCGCCTATGCTTTTTTTGGCAAAAAAGTTGACGTTTTTCAATTCTCTAGTAGTCTTTACGTCAACGTCAACCTTTTTGACAAGTAATCATAGGCGGAATTTTGAATTTTTATTAATTAAATGCGAAACTACAATTTTATGTTTATTTCATTTATTCATCAAAATTAGCTTAAACTCAAACAAAATTAGTATGACTGAATAGGTATTTTCAATACATTTCAAACGAGGTATCACTTGCCATAAGGTCCCATTTAAAATTATCTGTCACAGTGGCGCTGTAAAGTCATCTGTCACTATTACGTCACCTGTCATGACTCGTTAAGAAGCTTACGTCCGTTTATTTCGTCCTTCAAAATTTTACTATTATAGGTATAACCGATCAAAAGATACGAGGGGGGGTGCGGACTTTTGACTAGCACTGTATGAAAAAAACAGAAACTAATGTAAATTGCCCCATTATGCCCGTCGTATAGGGTAAAATGGGGTACCAAATTGAAACCAAGAAAAGCCTATTGACAAAATTCGCATACAAGTACTACTTCATCATCCTCATCTTCTACACCTGCACATGAATTTTTAACCCATTTAAGGCAACTGGATCAGCTTATCTATCCTTCTGTGGAACTTGAATAAAAGTTTCCGCAGAACCAGTCAGTGTCACTATCTTCGCCTTCTGAATCTGACTCTACTTTTTTAGGTTTATTCAATTGCGATTTCTTACTCGTCTGTCATTTGGTTTGATCATCGGCTATCTTACTTGGTATGGTAAAAGGGTAAAGACTACCAATAGGTATGGTAAAAAGGGTACCCCATTTTACCCTACCTATTGGTACCCCATTTTGCCCAAAGAGCAGATTTTGAGATTATGACCTGTTTAAATTATTACAAGTTTTTATTTTTTAACATAATGACAAATAAATACTCTAGAACATATTCACTGTTAGTTGGAAGTAATGATATTTAGTGCAGTCACTGAAGGTGGATATGAGCTAATACCTCCGATTTCGTTGAACCTGCATATATTTGCATGAAAATTGGTGAATGGTTAGAGGATATCTAAAGGAACAAAGGTGACATGGTGCCAACTTGCGCTTTTACCCTGGGGGTGGATGCCAACCCTTCTCGTGGGTGAAAATTATTTTATTGAAAATAACCCCATAATTCCATAGAGGGAAAAATTCTAAGAAAAATTTGTTATATAAAGTTATTAATATAAATCAAAACTTTTTAAGTTATTGAAGATCAAAGATTTTAATTTTTCTTGAGAAAAATGCATGTTTTTAACCGATTTTTCATCAATAATTCAAAAACTATAAGTTTTTACAAAAAAGTTATTATTACCAAAATTGAAGTTAATAAAAAACGAAATAAACCCTTTACTACAAAAACCTTTTAATGTTAACTAAAAGTGAGTTATAGGTAATTGAATATATATTTTTTTCGGCGAGTAAAAAAATCTAAGTATTCAAGCTGAAATAACGGGAAAATGATGCATTTTGTAACATAAACTTATTAAACATTTGTCAAAGTACTTAAAAATATCTATCAAATGAGCCCCGAACATGTTGATAGCATTAAAATTTATGCACCAAAATTTTTTCAAAATTTATCTTTTATAAATTTTTCCAAAAAATGTTATTGTTTTTTTTTAATAATTCCGTTTGTTTTTAGGATATCTGGTTTATCTAAAAACCGTTTGCAAGTTAATTCCAAGGGCTATTTAACCAGGTTGAATTTAATCTTTTAGACCCCTTCCTTTTTTAAGAATAAAAGGTTAAATGGCCCCGGTTGCATGGTTTTCACAGCAAAATTTAAGATTTAAACGTTTCTATCTCGGTTATTTTTTACCCTATGGAAATAGTAAAACAGGTAAAATATTTGGCATAGAAAAAACTAAAATTTAGGTATATATCATTTTTTACATATATTGAGTATTTTTGGAGTTATTATCAAAAGAATATGAAAATTACAACAATTTTAAAAATTATGATTTTTTTAAATTATATCTTTTTTTCAAAAATATGCATTCGAAACCGGTCAAAATTATTAAAATCATTACTTATGCTAATATAAAGAATTTCTTCTAAGGATTACTATACATTTTAATTTTTGTGGAAATGGCGTATGTTTTATTTTTCACTTTTTCCTAAAAAATTCGAAAGGGCTCTTTTATTTTCATCATAACTTGCTTAATTTTGACGCTATTAACTTGTTCTGAAGCTCATTTAATAGGTATTCCGAAGTACGTTGACAAATGATTAGCAGGTATATGGTATATTTTATACATTGCATCGTTTTTCCGTTGTTTAAGCTTGAATACTTAGATTTGAGTATTCGTCGAAAAAAATACACATTCAATTGCCAATAACCCACTTTGAACTAACATTAGTTTAGTTCTTTAAGTGAGGAATGTATTTAGTTTTTTATTACCATCAATTTCAATAATAATAAATATTTTGTAAAAACTTATAGTTTTTGAGTTATACGTGAAAAACCGATTTAAAACATGCATTTTTTTTACGAAAAAATAAAATCTTTGGTCTTTAATAACTCAAAAAGTGTTGATTTATATTAATAACTTTATATAACAAATTTTGCTTATAATTTGTCCCTCTATTGAATTATGGTGTAATTTTTAATAAAATAATTTTCACCCCCGAGAAGGGGTGGCATCCACCCCCAGGGTAAAAGCGCAAGTTGGCATCATGTCACCTTTGTTCCTTGAGGTATCCTCTAATTACTTAACGAAAGGTTCAACGAAATCGGAGGTAAAAACCTTCAGTGACTCCACTAATTAAATAATAAATTGTTTTAGTAATACTAACGAGGGATTATTTTTCGGCCGATTTTATAACTTGGTTAACTAAAAACGCACATGTACTCTTCACAACAATCATCTAACAGTTAATTATATCTGCTTTATGACAGAAGGCGTAAACAGCAGTCTATAATATAATTTCATTAACGTCGTTTAGATGGAACGAGTGATATTGAAAAAAAAGGGGGTACCCCGTTTTAGGCAGCTACCCCGTTTTGCCCGCCTTCCCCTACCGCACGGCTCTGGGTATAACAGAACAGAACACGACAGAACAGGTATAAACAGAAGGGACGTGTCGTCAAAATATTCTCTGAAGTCATAATTTATATTCGTCATAACTTTGTGGGGATTATCCACAAACCAATTTTTATAAATATCCTGTAATACAAAAAAGTAGTTTTCGATATATGTATATAGATAATGTAAACTATTTTATATTAATTTTAGTTGACTTCCAACAATGTTGTTGGATTCCTCATCGATTGTTTCTTATAATAAAACCTACAAAGGCGAAAAAGTCCAGGCCGATGGTCCAGCATGTTGAATATATTTTGATTTTCACAAGTAGAAATCTTTGTTTCTACGTAAAGCTGTACTGCCTCATATAGAATCCAAACGATTAGAGAAAATCTGAATAAACCACAAGTTAGTGCTAGGTTTGTTCTGCATTTTTGCCAAAGCGTGTAATTTGTTCTGCATAAGCAAAAAATATATTACAAGTTATAATGTGGTGCTCCAAGTTTACGTAAAGCTGTACTGCCCCAAATAGAATCCAAACGATTAGAGAAAATCTGAATAAACCACAAGTTAGTTCTGCATTTTTGCCAAAGGGTGTAATCTGTTCTGCATAAACAAAAAAGATATACAAGATATAATGTTGCGCTCCAATTTTACGTAAGGCTGTACTGCCCCATATATAATCCAAACCATTGAATAAAATCTGAATATAGGTCATTCCACGAATATATGACTCTTTTGGATTATCGAGTCAACGAATATTTTAGTGTGCAACATAAGAAGTACGAAATTAAATGGCTCCAATAATTATTTCACTAAGCAACAATGTAATTTGCAATTTAGTTTCGTTCTTTATATTTTCCACAGTGAAGTATTCGTTGTTGAGATAATCCAAAACAGTCGTATATTCGTGGAATAGGGTATAAACCACCAAGTTAGTGGTAGATTTGTTCTGCATTTTTGGCAAAGCGTGTAATTTGTTGTGCGTACACAAAAAAGTTATTCAAGATATGTACAGTATAGCGCTCTGCCACCTATTATAGGATCCGAACGATTGGAGGAAATCTAAATATGTTGACCATAAGTTAGTGCTGGGTTTGTTTTGCATTTCTGCCAAAGCGTGAAATTTGCGCTAAAAAAAGTTACACAATATATTATGCGTTGCTTCAATTCTACCTAAAAATGTACTGCCCCATATAAAATCCAAAGAAAAATTTGAATAGACAACAACTAGTGCTAACTTTAATAATTTAATAAGTAATAATTATAAGAATTTACTTATGCAGAATTTAAGAGCGATAAAGGGACCTCTGCCTCGTCAGGTAATAAGTAGGGAAAGGGCCGGCTTAAGAAATTTTATATTTCATTTGGTATTTACATACTTAACATTACATATTTATTTTAAATAAATATCTAGATAATTAACGGAAAAATATAGAAACTGATGGAGTATTAGGATTAATCAATTATTATATTTTTCTGTGTCGATTCTTTATATCCAAATTTTGAAAATTATTAACAATTTTTGTTATGTTAAATAAATTGCAGGTGAAATAATAAAATAGTGATTAACTATTTAGATGGGAAATAAGCCACAATTAAATTGAAAAAAATAATTTTATTAACGTTTCGACGCCCAAATCGGGTGCCGTTGTCAAAATACAAAATACTACTAAATTAAACAAAAATGTTGTTGCTAAGTAAAAAATTCTTCTAATAATTTATTTAATCTGACTTATTAATATTGGCAATTCCGACATATTATTATACATTTTAAAGTAGAAGACTTTAAAATGATATTGCAAATATTTATGAGTTGCGTTCCTGGGACTTTACTGAAAGATAGTTCATTCGATTACATGAAATCAACACCAACTCAAGAATATCCGTCACAAAAAGAATCAAAGCATGTGATCTGTCTTTAAAAAGACAACCAAATTCAACGATGACAGTAAAATTCTCGCGTTAGAGATTCCATAGTAAATAATGAGAAAAACAAGGAAAAAACCTCGTGATACTATCCCGACGTGGTAAGTATTTGGTCTTACATTTAATTTACTTTCAAAAAATAATACCAAATTCTGACTTTAATATGTTTAAATTATAAATAATATTAATAGTACCTACATATATATACAATAAGTAATACTAAAATATAAAATATGTACTAACTCGATATGTTATTGACTTACTAATCGTGGTATTTTCTTTCTATTGACTTCCTCTTTCAGTATGGGTAACCACATCCTACTGCATTCTACCGAGGAATTTGCGACACAATTGGTTTCATTTAGCATAATTAGAGCCGCTTCTTTGATTTTTCTCTTTTTACTATCTGATTCTTTCAGGACTATACTTGAATCTCTCCAATGAACTATATGTTCATTATCCCATGCGTGTTGACATATTTGAGATCTATCAAATTTTCTATTTTTAATATAAGACTGATGTTCACTTATTCTAACGTTTAAGGGTCTTGATGTTTCACCTAAATAAAATTGTTCGCATTCGCAAGGTATTTTATAAATGCAATTCTTTGTTCTTTCTTGTTCATTGTTAGGTTTAGTTTTAGATAGTATAGATCTCAATGTGTTTGTTGTTTTGAATGTTATTGAAAAGTTGAATTTATTTCCTATAGTTTTAAGTTTCTCGGATAGTCCTTTTATATATTGTTGTGATCTGCTTCTTATTTATTTTATATTAATTATTATTTATTTGATTAATTATTTAATTGTCGCAAATCATACATCAAAATTGAATAAAAAAATCTCAGGGTGCTTTTTTATACTATTAAAAAAAATCCAAATTATCTCACGTTATACTTATCTTCTCTCGTGGGTTCAGTATCTCTGAGTTGATCCTAATCGGGATAAAATAGGGAAAAGAAATAAAGCAAAATATTAAAATAAAAATACAGAATTGTCTTTTATTTATCAAATTAATACTCTGAAATCTATCGAATCTAATAAACCTGTGGACACAGATGTCCGACTGAAATTTTTACCACTTAAATTTATTATCGTTACAAAAAAACAATTTATCGGTTTGTTCCCGATGATTTTGGTAAAACAAACTAAACCAAACAAATTTATGTCTTCGCAAGATTACCTATATTTACTATTTATATTTTGAAATATTGGAATTTTAATTCATATGCTTTTTACTCAAAAATTTATTTCCCGAACATAAAAATCTCTTTCACATAAATTGACTGACCTTTTGCTTCCCTCACTCGGATGTCTTCTCGTGACCCCAAACAGCTCTCCCTCGTTGATTATGTTAAAGGCTACTCATCAAAGCCTCTCTCCGTTGTCCAGCTTCAAAACTATCAGCATACCAGCACTAATTCTCCAACAAACCGTGTCTCTTTGACACGTTCTCGATTCAAACAAAACTCCAAAAATTCTCTGCTCTCCTTCTCACAATAATACAGAATCAAAGAGGTATTTCGTCTCGATTTGATCTGTCTCTCGTTCCACTTTTCAACACTATTCTCCACTATCAACCAGCCACTGATATATGCTAACTATAATGAATAATTTTTCAACCTCTCTCCATCATCCAATCCATCTTTTCCCCTTCCACATTCCAAGAATCAAAACATTGACTTTTCCATTTGACAAACAACAGTCACTCTCAAATTTGTTCCGACAATCCTAATTACTTTCGGAGAAACTCTCCCATATATACTCGTATTGAAATGAAGATATTAAAATTCCAACTTTCTTTTCAATTATCAATTTCGAGAAATATTGATAATTACCTATACAGTAAACAATTTTTTCCATTTTAAATCTAAATACATAGTTCTTTTCACTTTAATTATTCACAAAAGTCTTTAATGGTTCCGCGGAAAGCTCGTTAAAAGAGAACTATTTACATTCACTAAATTCTAATAAATTTTAAAACCGCTCAATATACAGGGTGTATCAAATTTATGTGCCCGCGTTATTTAAAAAAAATTTAATTTAATTTTCATTTTGCTTTTGATTGATAAATTTAAAACACAATAATATGGTATTGATATTTTCCTCGTATTATTTCTTGTGAATGTTGTAGGATCCCGTTCTAAGTTGTTCTGTTCCATTCGATCCAATCTTGACAATTCCTTATTTATAAACGATAAAGGATAATCATTTTTTAATAAGTCAGATGTTAACAATTGTTTTTCTTCTTAAAATGAATTTTCGTTAGAACAAGTAATTTTGGCTCTATCATATAAGGTTTTGATGATTCCCTTTTTAACGCTGATGTTGTGATTTGATTTGTAATTGAGATACCTGTTGGTGTGTGTTGGTTTTCTATACACTTGAGTCTCATATCCAGTATCCTTCTTTGAGACTAAAACATCGAGGAAAGGTAGGGTGTTATTGTATTCCTTTCCCATTGAAAATTTTATTGTCTCTTCTTGATCATTTATAATATTCAGGAATGTATCCAACAATTCTGATCTATGAGGCCATATTGAAAGCACATCATCTACATATCTCCACCATACTGTGGGTTTTAAATTTTGTTTAGAAATGATATTAGTTTCGAAGTCCTCCATAAATATATTAGCCAATAATGGAGATAAAGAAGAGCCCATTGCTAGACCAAAATTTTGTTTATAGAAATCATTATTTAGTGGAAAATAGGTATTATTAGTACATAATGTCAATAACTCCATTCTAGCTGATACATTTAGTCTTGTCCGAGTTGTCAATGTATTATCATTCTCTAATTTCGTTTTGATTATGTTTAAAACGAAATTTGGATGTGGTTACCCATATTGAAAGAAGAAGTCAAAAGAAAGAAAATACCACGATTAGTAAGTCAATAACATATCGAGATAGTACATATTTTATATTTTAGTATTACTTATTATATATCTATGTATGATTAATATTATATATAATTTAAACATATTAAAGTCAGAATCTGGTATTATTTTTTTGAAAGAAAATTAAATGTAAGACCAAATACTTACGACGCACGACGTCGGGATAGTATCACGAGGGTTTTCCTGGTTTTCCCTCGTGATTTACTATGGAATCTCTAACGCGAGAATTTTACTGTCATCGTTGCATTTCGTTGTCTCTTTCAAGACAAATCACATGCTATAATTTTTTTTTGTGACGGATATTCTTGAGTTGGGGTTAATTTCATGTAATCGAATGAACTATCTTTCAGTAAAGTCGTCCCAGAAACGCAACACATAAATATTGGCAATATAATTTTAAAGTCTTCTACTTTAAAATGTATAACAATATGTCTGAATTGCCAATATAAATGAGTCAGATTAAATAAATTATTAGAAGAATTTTTTACTTAGCAACAACATTTTTGTTTAATTAAGTATTTTGTATTTTGACAACGGCACCCGATTTCGGCGTCGAAACGTTAATAAAATTATTTTTTTCAACTTAATTGTGGCTTATTTCCCATCTAAATAGTTAATCATAAAAATGCCACAAGGAAATAGCTTCAGAACAACAATAAAATAGTGAAGTGAAAAGGAC
Organism: Diabrotica virgifera virgifera; assembly: GCF_917563875.1. Lineage (NCBI taxonomy): Eukaryota > Metazoa > Arthropoda > Insecta > Coleoptera > Chrysomelidae > Diabrotica > Diabrotica virgifera. The sequence goes on along the minus strand of NC_065448.1, from coordinate 108,626,400 downwards.
ATCGCACACATCTTATGGAAAATATAATGTCACTCAAATTCAATAAAATTTATACGAATATATTCGTTTAAAATTAACGGTCAAATCTTATCATTGCACCAACTCTTAATTATGATTAATTACGGCGCAAATTGCAATTAAAGTTTATCGAAATCACATTTTTGAAGTCAGTAAAAGTGTCAGTTACAATCACTATTGCTCTGGGTGCTATTCAAAAGAGCTTAAACCCCGCTGGGCCTAAGCGGATTAGTGAAACTAATCCGCTGATTTATGGAGTACCGACAATTATTTGGGTATTAAATATTTTTTCTCTCTCTAACTTATGTACGTACCCATTTGATGTAAGATTTATTTATATCAATTTCTGCTCTTATTATTGAAAATATAGAGTTGGCGCAATGATAAGATTTGATCGTTAATTTAAAACGAATCTATTAGTATAAATTTTATTGAATTTGAGTGACATTATATTTTCCATAAGATGTGTGCGATGTCCTTTAAATGAAGTAATCTATAGTCCGTGTCAAAATATTTTATAAAACGGTATATTAATCCTTTTACAAAGTTATTTGTATTTGAGTATTATCATTAAATTTCAAGAGGTGGACAGTGGACATACTGAATAGCAGGTATATTAATTAAAAGTACAATAGATTAAAATGTATCAATTTCTACCTGGGCCGAAAACTTAATAACGCCATTCAAATACAAATGACTTCGTAATAAGCTTAAGATTAAGGTCTTATAAAATATTTTCTTACTACTATAGGTATTATTATAGTTTATACTCCATGTAAGGGAATAAAGTGAATATTACAATAATTTTATAATCAAAAATACGACAATTACCAATTATTGACGGAAACGTAGTTTTTGACAAGAGTGTTCATTTTATTTCATAGAAAAATATTATACGGGGTGGTTTATTGTATTCGCCTCGGTCTCTGCACGGAAAACGACTTGATATTTTAAAAAAATTTCTTCGTAGAAATATACTGGACCATTAACACTACAATCTAAAAATAATGTGAATTATTGAGGGTGCTCCAAAAGATAGTATATCAAAGTTATATTTTTTCTTATGGAACACCCTATATCAGGTAACATTTTTTAATTTCCCTTAAAAAATAAGCTGTACTTTTATAAGGGCATAAGGGGGTTTATTTCGATTTTTATAAAAATGTAACGTTTTAGAAAAAAGTAAATATCTATGAATCTAAGAATCAGTGACAAATTTTTTTCTTGGATCTTAATAATAGACTACTCAGCGTTTTAAATAGATATTTATTGTAGCAAAATTTTGTACAGGGTGGTCAAAATAATACATTGTTCTATTAACAATATTCAATGTGTAATAACGTACTTATGTTAAATGAAACGTCCTGTATTTTATTAGTTTATCGTATGTAAAATTTACTTAGCTTCCAATCTTTGTTAAGGTTTCCTATACCTATCTTTGTACATGGTGGTCAAAATATTAGACTGTTCTATTAACAAATTGAACAACCTAGGGATTTATAGATGTTTCGTATATCTCAAAATTTAAGACCTTTATGACATCTCGAATAAAGTTTTCTTCTTAAAATAAACCCAAAAATCACCCCCTTAAATATTTTACTTTACTTTTGAAACGTTGTGTATATAAAGATTACCTTTTATTTTTTTATTTATTTATTATTTAGTTGTCGATCAACAACAGACCAGATCTTTGTGCTAAGGCAAATACTGGAAAAAACCAATGAATTCAATATCGACACATACCATCTTTTCGTAGATTTCAATCGGCCTGTGATATTTTCCTAAGAAATAAATTGTATGAAGTCATGGATAATGTCCACATCTTTGCTGGCGAGGTGTACTGGCGAGATGTGCTGGCGTGTTTAACATAGCTCTGGAAAAGGCGATCAGACATGCCCAAATAGACAACAGAGGAAATATTTTTAATAAGTCATCCCAAATTTTGGCATACGCAAATGACGTGGACCTAATTGCTCGCACAACACGCAAGCTAGAAGAAATGTATACCACCTTCTTAAATTCCTCAAAAAGTATGGGCCTGCAAGTAAACGAGGAGAAAACTAAGATGATGGCATCAACACCCAACAATAGAGCCAGAAACATCGGTCACCAATTCACGGTTGATAACTCTACTTTTAAGTGGTGGACAAATTCACATACTTAGGCTCCCTGATCTCAAAGGAGAACGTCATGACGGAAGAAATCAAGCGAAGGATAATCCTAGCAAACAAATGCTATTTTGGACTAAGTAGACATATGAAAAGAAAAAACGACCAAAAAACAAAAATAACCATATACAAAACCCTTATACAACCATTGTTGACATATGGATCGGAGACATGGACCATCTCCAAGGCAGATGAAAACCTTATGCTTATATTTTAACGAAGGATCCTCAGAGGAATATTCGGTGGCATCTGTGAAAATGGCATTTGGGGGATGAGGTACAACTACGAGGTATACCACAGATATAAACAAAAATTTGGTGGTAAAGACGTAGTAGGTATCTCTTATAAGAATAGGAAAATTAAGATAAGCAGGACATCTAGCAAGATCACAGCAGAACAACCCTTCTAGAAGAGCCCTTATGTCACAATCTGTGGGAAGTAGAAATAGGGGTAAGCCAAAACTCAAATGGAACGATGGTGTAGATGAGGATGGGAGAAAAATAGTCGCAGCAAACTGGCAACGGTTGGCAATGGGTAGGACTGACTGGCGTAATAGAGTTGGGAAGGTCGAGGCTCTTTCATACGGCTGTAGCACCATTGATGATGATGATGATTATTTATTATATTTATTACATTAGGTAGCTTTTATTTATTTTATTACCTTGTATCTAAAAATTTAAAACGTTTTAGACATACGTTCATTTAAAATAAACCAAAGAATCCGCTTAAATAGTATACCTTACTTTTGAAACACCCTGTATATTGACTAACATCTGTTTAAGTGTATCTAAATTTGTGAGTTTTATTGCTAAAAAGTACGCTAAAGATGCGCCTGATCGATCTTTCCAATTCAAATTGTTTCTCCTGTTTTTTTGCGCACAATTTCCACAGCCGGTTCAGTCAATTTGACTAAATAAAAATAAAGGAAATAAAAAATGTAGTATGTCAAAGTGTGTAAATAATTTATTTCTTTAGCTGAGCGCTTTCGACATAAACGTCATCATCGGAGCTAATGCTGAAATAAAAAAAGAGGTCTTGTAAGAAAAAGAAGTACAAAACTCTTTTTTTACTTACGTCAAATAGTAAAAAAGTACCACTACAACATTGAGGTGTTATCATTTGCATCTGGTGAATATAAACATGAATTTTGGTTGGAAATGCTTTGTCCTCCGTACAACCCCAAACAGTAAAAACAGAAAAAAAAAACGGCCACATTACACGTTACACAAACACAAAACTTTTTTTTTCTTTTTTCATGGCATAGGTATCACCCATCCATTGTTGGCGTAGTAGAAACAGCTGAAATTACGTAAAATTGGAGCGCTACATTGTATGTTGAATAACTTTTTTGTTTATGGGAAACAACTAATTTCTGGCTTCCGCCGGGAGGTAGAACAAACCTAGCACTAAGTGGCTATCTGCTTGAATATTCCGGAAAGTTTTTGTTTTCGAGTGGGCCATACAAGTTTATGTCAAGTTAAAAAACCACATATTTTTTCAATAATTCTTTTATTTTTTAGAACAAACTTCAAAATTACAGAACAAACTAGAACAAACCTAGCACTAACTGCTACAGTTGTGAAAAAATATATTGGGAACTGGGGCAATACAGGTTTACAGACATATTAGTATCTTAATTTTTGATAAGGTATCTTATAGCTTTAACACGACCACGTCGGCCACGACAATTTTCGTTCCTTCTTTGTACTATAACATCACTAGGTAGCTTATTAAAAACTAAGATTGTAATGTAAAACCAATTTTGCAAATACATTTAGTGCTCTGAAGATATTGGTTGGACATAGTGAAATTAAATAACATATAAATAATGTTTTATAATTCACAAAATTTATGACCTAACAACTTTTAAATTAGTAATATAAACGTTTACCATACTTTGAAAAAGTGTGATGCAGTTCCAGACTAAACGTCAGCCAATTACAATTTTTACTTATAAGCCCCAAAAACAACACCCATCATGAACTTTCCAGCCGTGAGAGCTTACATACTTTAAAAACATTACTATTGTCAGATATGTCCTCAAAATCACCAATAGTCAATAGGCACAACAGTTTGGGGACATGTCCTCAAACTAACCGTTTCCCAAAAAAAAAGTTTGAGGACGGTCCCCAAACTTGACTAATGTCCTCAAACTCACCATTAAGTAACCGATACTGTCCCCAAACTTTACGAGTTACATATATATATATATATATATATATATATATATATATATATATATATATATATATATATACATCCTACTATCAATTTGGCATCGATACATTATGCATTTACCATCGATTTGGCATCGTCTTGCAAAGTGGCATCTGTATATCGATGCCACTTTACACTACCTTAATAACTTTTTTCCTGCACTTGTTACCAGAAGTCTAATCAACTCGGTAGTTAGAGATTTGATTTCTTGATGTTACTTTAATATATCAGCTTTCTTTGTTTATCCCTTACTAAGTTATATAAGTTTATTCCATAAAATGTTTGAGTCCAAAATGATGGTACAGTGAAAATATTATATACATTTAGTTCAGTGTTTTACCGTTTTGTCGCTGCCGCTATATACATGAAAACGTATATCCCACTTTCATTATCAATCATTTTGGCATCAGAAATTTGGCATCACTGTTGAATACAATATTATCCACACCGAAAAATAGGCAATTTGAGAATGTATATATTATTTTCATCAACAAACCATTCAGGCATCATGTTGTTTTCACCCAATTTTGAAAAAATGTGAAAACTTTGTATTATCCACGTCCGTCTGTCCGTCCGTCTGTCTGTAATCACAACTTCTCCGTCAATATACCAGCTAGAATGACAAATGAGGTGTCAACGGAAAGCTGATAATACAAGGATGGTACTAAAGGTGAGATATTTGACCTTGGCGGTCTGTCCGTCGGTCTGTCCGACCGCGAATATACCTCCTCCATCATTATACCAGGTAGAATGACAAATGAGGTGTCCAATGAAAGCTTATAATCCAAGGATGGTACTAAAGGTGAGATATTTGATCTAGGCTGTCTTTCCGTCGGTCCGTACGACCGCGAATATAACTCCTCCGTCATTATACCAGGTAGAATGACAAATGAGGTGTCAAATGAAAGCTTATAATCCAAGGATCGTACTGAAGGTGAGATATTTGACCTAGGCTGTCTTTCCGTCGGTCCATCCGACCGCGAATATAACTCCTCCATCATTATACCAGCTAGAATAATAAATGAGGCGTCAAATGAAAGCTTATGATCCAAGGATGGTACTAAAGGTGAGATATTTGACCTAGGCTGTCTTTCCGTCGGTCCGTACGACCGCGAGTATAACTTCTCCGTCATTATACCAGGTAGAATGACAAATGAGGTGTCAAATGAAAGCTTATGATTCAAGGATGGTACTAAAGGTGAGATATTTGACCTAGGCTGTCTTTCCGTCGGTCCGTACGACCGCGAATATAACTCCTCCGTCATTATACCAGGTAGAATGACAAATGAGGTGTCAAATGAAAGCTTATAATCCAAGGATCGTACTGAAGGTGAGATCTTTGACCTAGGTTGTTTTTCCGTCGGTCCGTACGACCGCGAATATAACTTCTCCGTCATTATACCAGGTAGAATGACAAATGAGCTGTCAAATGAAAGCTGATAATCCAAGGATGGTACTGAAGGTGAGATATTTGACCTAGGCTGTCTTTCCGTCGGTCCGTCCGACCGCGAATATAACTCCTCCATCATTATACCAGCTAGAATAATAAATGAGGCGTCAAATGAAAGCTTATGATCCAAGGATGGTACTAAAGGTGAGATATTTGACCTAGGCTGTCTTTCCGTCGCGTCGGTCCGTACGACCACGAATATAACTTCTCCGTCATTATACCAGGTAGAATGACAAATGAGGTGTCAAATGAAAGCTTATGATTCAAGGATGGTACTAAAGGTGAGATCTTTGACCTAGGCTGTCTTTCCGTCGGTCCGTACGACCGCGAATATAACTTCTCCGTCATTATACCAGGTAGAATGACAAATGAGGTGTCAAATGAAAGCTTATAATCAAAGGATGGTACTAAAAATGAAATATTTGACATAGGCTGTCTTTCCGTCGGTCCGTACGACCGCGAATATAACTCCTCCATCATTATACCAGCTTGAATGATAAATGAGGTGTCAAATGAAAGCTTATGATCCAAGGATGGTACTAAAGGTGAGATATTTGACCTAGGCTGTCTTTCCGTCGGTCCGTACGACCGCGAATATAACTTCTCTGTCATTATACCAGGTAGAATGACAAAGGAGGTGTCAAATGAAAGCTGATAATCCAAGGATGGTACTAAAGGTGAGATATTTGACCTAGGCGGTCTGTCCGTCGGTCCGTCCGACCGCGAATATAACTCCTCCATCATTATACCAGCTAGAATGATAAATTAGGCGTCAAATGAAAGCTTATGATCCAAGGATGGTACTAAAGGTGAGATATTTGACCTAGGCTGTCTTTCCGTCGGTCCGTACGACCGCGAATATAACTTCTACGTCTTTATACCAGGTAGAATGACAAATGAGGTGTCAAATGAAAGCTTATAATCCAAGGATGGTACTAAAGGTGAGATATTTGACCTAGGCTGTCTTTCCGTCGGTCCGTACGACCGCGAATATAACTCCTCCATCATTATACCAGCTTGAATGATAAATGAGGTGTCAAATGAAAGCTTATGATCCAAGGATGGTACTAAAGGTGAGATATTTGACCTAGGCTGTCTTTCCGTCGGTCCGTACGACCGCGAATATAACTTCTCTGTCATTATACCAGGTAGAATGACAAAGGAGGTGTCAAATGAAAGCTGATAATCCAAGGATGGTACTAAAGGTGAGATATTTGACCTAGGCGGTCTGTCCGTCGGTCCGTCCGACCGCGAATATAACTCCTCCATCATTATACCAGCTAGAATGATAAATTAGGCGTCAAATGAAAGCTTATGATCCAAGGATGGTACTAAAGGTGAGATATTTGACCTAGGCTGTCTTTCCGTCGGTCCGTACGACCGCGAATATAACTTCTACGTCTTTATACCAGGTAGAATGACAAATGAGGTGTCAAATGAAAGCTTATAATCCAAGGATGGTACTAAAGGTGAGATATTTGACCCAGGCTGTCTTTCCGTCGGTCCGTACGACCGCGAATATAACTCCTCCATCATTATACCAGCTTGAATGATAAATGAGGTGTCAAATGAAAGCTTATGATCCAAGGATGGTACTAAAGGTGAGATATTTGACCTAGGCTGTCTTTCCGTCGGTCCGTACGACCGCGAATATAACTTCTCTGTCATTATACCAGGTAGAATGACAAATGAGGTGTCCAATGAAAGCTAAAAATCCAAGGATGGTACTAAATGTGAGATCTTTGACCTTGGCGGTCTGTCCGTTGGTCTGTCCGACCGCAAATATAACTCCTCCATCATTATACCAGGTAGAATGACAAATGAGGTCAAATGAAAGCTTATAATCCAAGGATGGTACTAAAGGTGAGATATTTGACCTAGGCTGTCTTTCCGTCGGTCCGTACGACCGCGAATGTAACTCCTCCATCATTATAACAGCTTGAATGATAAATGAGGTGTCTAATGAAAGCTTATGATCCAAGGATGGTACTAAAGGTGAGATATTTGACCTAGGCTGTCTTTCCGTCGGTCCGTACGACCGCGAATATAACTTCTCCGTCATTATACCAGGTAGAATGACAAATGAGGTGTCAAATGAAAGCTGATAATCCAAGGATGGTACTAAAGGTGAGATATTTGACCTAGGCGGTCTGTCCGTCGGTCCGTCCGACCGCGAATATAACTCTTCCATCATTATACCAGCTAGAATGATAAATGAGGTGTCAAATGAAAGCTTGTAATCCAAGGATGGTACTAAAGGTGAGATATTTGACCTAGGCAATCTTTCTGTCGGTCCGTACGACCGCCAATATAACTCCTCCGCCATTATACCGGGTAGAATTACAAATGAGGTGACAAATGTGAAAGTTTAGTAAAAATGACTCAAAATTAGTAAATTCGTATATCAATCCACGCAAAGTTACACGTAAAATTCAAATATTGTCTTCCAGTTCTACTTTCGATTACTTTGGGTGAAAACCTAGGACTTACGAAGTCCAATTACTTGTTTTATTTAAAAATAAGGCATATCATAGACATGCCTTAGGCATCATAGAAGACAATGACACAGAAAAATCAAACACAGCAGCATGTCAAAAGGGCCTTAGTTATGTATCTTCGGTCCTGTTAGACCAAACGTGATATATAGCACCTCAAATGATAGGATTTGACAAACAGAATACAATGACATAGAAAAATCAAATACAACAGCATGTAAAAAGGGCCTTAGTAGCGTATCTTCGGTCCTATTAGTCCAATCGTGACGTACGGCATCTTAAGTAATAGGACTTGAGCAATAGAATCAAATTTGACACAAACAAATCAAATACAGCAAGCAACAAGTCAAAAGGGCCTTTGTTATGTATCTTCGGTCCTATTGGTCCAATCGTGACATACAGCACCTCAAATGATAGGGTTTAACGAACAGAATACAATGACACAGAATAATCAAATACAGCAACATGAAAAAAGGGCCTTATTTACGTATCTTCGCTCCTATTGGTCCAATCGTGGAGTACAGCACCTCAAATAACTGGATTTGTCAAATAGAATACAATGACATAGAAAAATCAAGTACAGCAGCATGTCAAAAGGGCCTTAGTCTTGTATCTACGGTCCTATTGGTCCAATCGTGATGTACAGCACCTCAAATAATAGTATTTGACAAATAATATAAAATGGCACAGAAAAATCAAATACAGCAACATGTTAAAAGGGCTTTAGTCATGTAGCTTCGCTACAATTGACCCAGTCGTGACGTACAGCGCCTCAAACGATGGGATTTAACGGGCAGAATGCGACTGTAGACAAATCAAAATGGCGGCATGTAATAGCACCTTAAAATTGTAGAAATAAAATGGATTAACGCACAGAGGTGTATGACATATTATGTGACAGTATTTAACAAAGTGAATACGATTACATACGTCCAGTTTTTGACAGGTGACTTCTCTACATGATAAACGCGAAAAGGCCCCCTTCGTTCACTGTTCGACATAGGCCTCCCGTTCACTGCATATATCCACTTCTTCCTGAAGCCGTGACATAAGAGGATAGAATTTAACGAATTAAACGACAAAGAAGACTAAACAAGGCAGCGTGCGGGAAAAACAGGACCATCCTTTGTATACTCCACAGGAAAGCATTATATTATATTCAACGTTAGAATTATGTTATAGTATAAGGGTATATATTTTTAAATGATAAATATATTTTTTTATTTAGTACATTCCGTACGTTTTTTAAACATGATCAGGAGAATTTGTTGCCTGAAGTCTATAAAAGAATTTCCTAACAATCCTTGCGTTATGGATTATTTTTGAGCATGTGTTTAAAAGGTAGCTTACAGGCTTATTGTTCAATGGTCTTATCACTTTTAAGCGCTTGTCTTTTTGTAGGGCTATTAATTGTGATTTCAACCATTCTTGCGGGACAATGCCTTTTCAGTAAATGAAGTGAATATTGTTATACATTTAATTTTTTTTCACTCAATTAATTGGATGCCCCCTACTGGTGTTTGGTCTAAGCTTACAGCTTTTCCCCATTTAAGCTATTTTATAACTAATTATAATTAGGGGTACGGAATTTTCGCAAATAAAAAACATGAATTACGCATTTACTTTTTTTATAATTACAAAATTTCGCATTTATTTTTAACTACGAGTAAAACAACAGAAAACATTAATTAAAAGCTAACATCGTTGTAATTTCGACATTCGACTCTTTAAGAGCTGTTATTCGATCTGTCACTGTCACTACAATATTATATGTGCTGAAGAATCGTTCTGCGTCTACGCTGTTCGTTGGACTCCAAATGCTTTGTAATGCTGCTTTAGGAAATGACGAAAAACTGCACTGTGTAGCAATTATGTCTTGTGTCACACAGATATAGGTCATCTGTTGAAAATTCTTTTGACTCGATCACTCAAAATTGTTTTAGGGCGTCCCATTTTAGGGGATACTTTAAGTAACTTTATGTTACTATGAAAACTTTTTTGATAGACCATGTTCTTAGTAAAAATTGACGGAATGAGCACTGATTGTCCTGTTTGACTAATTTATATGTTTAGAAAATAAGAATTAGCCGACTTTTATTCCTACTTAGATTTTTACCAATACAAAAGACCGAAATGCAGATAACAACAGTCGGATTATTTATATTTCTCAAAGAATCAACATTGAAAAATATCAATTCCTTATCTTATCTTTATCTATTTAATGATGAACAATGAAAGTTCCTTCTGTTTCAACACGTGTTAGAAAAATAAACACCTTTTAAAATTTATGTACAATAGAAAACTTTCCGACTTCCGTAAAATCTTTCCATTCCTTATTTACTACGTGACTAAGTACTTACTTACTTACGGACGAGTTGAGCACCTGCAGGTACTTCGCGGAAATAAACAAAAACTCCATATTTCACATTTATCTCATTTTTGTTAAAAATTTCGCCGAAATTCGCATCTATTCCGTACCCCTAATTATAATAAAACAGTTGGTAAAGAATCATTATCTCGTTGACTTTTTCTTGTTTATCGTTGATAATTCTGCCGTTTGAACCTTCTGATAATCCATATATTTTCTCTATCTGCTCTTAAAGTGTGTTTATTATATTATTTTCTTTCTCATTTAATTTACACCGATCCAGACTAGTATAGCTCCATATAACAGTTCTAGTTCTGCAGTAACGAATCAATACTTTTATTTAGCACATTAATTTTTGTTTTTTTTTTGTCTTCGGGTCTTGCAGTGTTTCTCGCAATTTTTAATTATCTTTCTCTTTAATATTATCGCAGCTGCATGTACTGGTACTAGGTTCTGAGTGCTCAGGTGACCTTTGAAGGACTCCCAATTACTCTATTTCGTCCACTTCTTCTGAGGTGGGTTCAGAAGTGGATATCAACTTCTGTTCCATATCTATTTATATGCCATCTAATGATTTTACTTTAAATTTAGCTGCTTGATCTTCTTCATGAGTAATAAAATTTTTGTTATTTTTGCTATTTAGCAAACAGCATTAGAAAGTCTGTAAGCTTTTTTTATGAACTGCTGAAGTGCGTCCTATAAAAGTAGACATATTTTCATGAAAAACATGTTTTCATGAAAATTCCTTAATTTTATTCAATATGTTCAATACAGCGATTTTAACGGTTTTACAAATTTTTTATGTCGATGCCGTGCGCATAATACGATTCTGGAAGCTCTGAAAAATAGTTATTTTTTTCTTCAATTATCTCAGCTGATTTTTTTATTTACGAGTCATTTCTTCAGATTTGGGAACACTTAATAATCGGAGGGGGCCAAGTCAGGAGAGTAAGCCGTATGAGAAAGTAATTCGAACCCCAACACGAATTTCTGCTACTGTCACAACGCTCTTGTGAGTCGATGTATTGTCTTAGGTTTTGAGAACACTTTAAAGAACACTTTTTTCTTCTGCTTATGGAGTCGTTTTTCATTCATCACATACTGGAACTCACCACATAAATTTTGAAAACTCTGACATCAAAACTGTATTAAATTATATGTGATCTAAGTAAGTTATAGAAAAAGTCAGAATAGCTAGAGTAGAACACTTATAAAAAAATTGTAACAAGCAATTGGACATCGTAAGTTCTAATTTTTCACCCAAAGTGACCGGAAGTTGAACCGGCAGTCGATATTTGAACTCTTCGTGTAACTTTTTGTCAGTTGATATGACGGATGAATTTTGTTCACCAACAGACATGGACGAACAGACAGGCATGAAACCGGAAGTATGTATTTGTTCTGGTCTTTCTTAGTCGCGTTGAATAATATTTTGTACTATTTCGACGAATTTAAAACAGTACTTTCGGTTGCAACTCTGGAACAGGCAGTCCGAGGTCAAACTTCTCACATGTAATATCATATTTTGGTTATAGGCTTTCATTTGACACCTTATTTGTCATTCTTTCTGTCCTACTAACAGAGGAGTTGTGTTTATTGACGCACAGACATGGATAATTCTAGGTTTTCACATTTAATGATAAAAACAATAATTATATAATTCAGTTAACCTGACTATGTCATTGTGATAATGACTTCTTATCTAAAAGTGACAACGGCAATTATTCCATTCACTCACGGTAAAATATCGCAAAACCTCCAGATTTTAAAGAACCGCTTGGATTGACATGAAATTTGGCACACACGTAGCTAAAATGCCAAAGAAAAAAGTGAGATTATGCCGATATGTTCTCTTGTCCTGGATGTGAATTTCACCCCTTCTTGGGGGTGAAAAAACATACGTTCAAAATAAGTCCGGGAGTGGATAAACTAACTAATTCTAATTCTAAGCAAATTTTGTTCTATAAAAGTTTTAAACAGCTGAAAATGTTATAAGAATTTTTTGCTCTACATTGTGCTTTCTATCTATACCTTTAAGGAACGCACTATTTTCGGGGACACCCTATATATGATCTGTAAGTTGCATTGGTTAAAAATGCTTATTTTTGAAAGGGGGTTTGTTGAAAGGGCTCGAACGAATCACTAGTCACGAGTATGTATATGCAAATTTTAAACAGTCATATCTTAACCAATTTTTGTCTTCCAGAAAATCAAAAAATCCCAAATATTTAAAAAAGCAAAACCTACATTTTTTACTCTTTAAGATATTTGGTATCACTAATAATTTTTAAGTTATTTTAAAAAAAGTCTTTTTTTTCAAAATTAAAGATTTAAAATTTACTTTAAAACCAAATTTTTTCACAAATAAGCACTTTGAACTGATGAAACTTACAAACACAAACAATACATAAAGTTACTTGTGAAGTGGTAACGATTAATTCCATTTGGGCTGTTAATTAGAGGGAGATTTTTACGATATTTTTAACCAAAAAAAAAAAAGAAACAACTGTATTTTGAGCGTAACTTGCTTACTCTTGCTGCTAGAATCTTTTTAAAAAAATAAAAATAAACGTTTTCTTAAACACTTCAAAAAAGTTGTAATAAGTTTTCCTAGAAAAGTGTTTCATTTTTTTATTTCACGTTAAAATATTCGATTTGGAATTTGACATATAAGAGGTTATTTTTAATTATAGTCTGTTTTTAAACTAAGAGTAATTCAAATTTCCCGCGCCGTAAACCTTGTTTGTAATTGGTACAACCTCAGGCAATTTTACTCATATCAAATTTTGACAATAATGACATTTATAAAATTTTAACATTATTGGCATTTCATAGGTTAGTTTATTTATTTTATCAGCGATTTTTGTATTTTCTGAGTTATTCCTTTTAGTTTTAGATTTTTAGTCAATATTACCGTCAAAGGCCGATATGATCAACCAAAAAAGAAGATGTATCTGAAGACATTTCTAGTGACTTTCTTGGGTGTGAATCTGTCTTTTTAGTTTACCTACTCCTCTTGGTTTTAAAAAAAAGCTTAGCAATAACTCTGCTTCTACTGGGTCTACAGACCTGACACATATACCATTTTTACACTTTTCTATAAGCTATATTTTCTATTTGCTAATTTTTTTTCAATAAAGTAGGTACCTACTTTTTGAGTTATTTGAGAAAAACCGTCTAAAAACGTGTTTTTTTTTTGTTGAAAAATGAACATATTCACTCGCAAATATCTCTAAAATTATTGACTTAGTGAAAAAACTCTATAAAATAGAAGTTGTTTAGAATTAGTCAGTTTATCCAATTCCGGACTTATTTGAACGTATTTGTTTTCATCCCCGATAACGTACGAAACTCACCTCCAGATCAAAAGCACATATCGGCACAATATCACTTTTTTTCTTTAACATATTAGCTATGCGTGTCCCAAATTTTATGTCAAACCAAGCGTTTCTTCAAAATTCTGAACAAAAACCGTAAGTAAATTAAACGAAAATGTAAAAGGTACATTCCATGTCAAATCACTTAGGCGAAAAAATTTTGATCTCCGATTTGTCTGAAAATTGGTATATAGCTTCTGCGGGACGTAAAAAGAAGATATTTAAGGTCTTCTTCTTCTTTTTTCTCAAAATGTTATTTTATGCGATTTTACAGTGATTTGGTGTTTATTTAAACAAATTTGCATTTTCTGTCGTAAAGTATCAATGAAAAACATAATATTTTAATAGAAATGACTCAAAAATGTCATTATATGGCATTATAACAAGTTATTTTGAATCAAAACAAGTTTTTGATCAAATTATATAGTGTAAAAAACGTTAATATACCGTTTTTTACATTTTCCTCCATTCCCAAAATACATCATCATCGATTTGGCTAAAAATTTGCCCGCAGATAGCTAAAAGATAGGACTTTCAGTGGTTAGAAGGATTTGAAATATATTATAATACCAAAAAAGTTACATGCAGTAATATCATACTCAAAAGTATATATTAGTCCAGTCGGGATAGCATTTGACCTTGAATGCCAAGCTGCACAAAAATTTATTTTTCTGATCTTTAGGGGAGTCAATAGTAGCCTAAATTTAAAATCGCGAATGAATTCCTCCGTTACGTTAGCGGCCATCTTGATTTTAAAGGAGAACCTGTTTTGCTCAATATCTCCGCCATTTTTAACTTTTCGACAAAAATGGAAGGAACTGAAATTGTTCCAAATAAATCGTATTTACAATTATTACAATTTCTTTTTAACAATTTTTGTCGTGAGGTCGATATTTTCGAGTTAATTTTACTTACAGTAGACGCCTATATTTTTGACTATATTATTGCATGTAACTTTTTGGGTATTGTAATATAATTCAAATCCTTATGACCACCTAAAGTCCTATGTTTTGTCTATCTGTGGGCAAATTTTCAGCCAAATCGATTATGATGCATTTTGGGAATGGAGAAAAATGTAAAAAAAAACGGTATTTTAACGTTTTCTATACTATAAAATTTGATCAAAAGCTTGTTTTGAATCAAAGTAACTTGTTATAATGCCATATAATGACATTTTTGAGTCCCTGCTATTAAAATATTATGTTTTCCATTGATACTTTACGAGAGAAAATGGAAATTTGTATAAATAAACACCAAATCACTGTAAAATCGAATAAAATAACATTTTGAGAAAAAAAGAAGAAGAAGATTTTTTGACCTTAAATATCTTATTTTTACGTCCCGCAGAAGCTATATACCAATTTTCAGACAAATCAGAGGTCCAAATTTTTTTTTGCTCCAAAATTGAGTGATTTGAAATGGAATGACCCAAAATTAATTTTTCAAACAAATATTTTAAGTCGTTATGAGAAAATTATAATTTAGCAGATGAAATAAAATAAACACAATTCAACTTGTAAAATATTTGGACCCTTACCAGCCGAACTAGCCGAACAGGTAAAGAACCCACCTTTTATATGGTTTATAATATACCTTTTCTACCTGGCCTCAAACGATTGATATTTTTAACTCGTGGCAACATCGATTGACGGCAAATACACCGCAAATACACATTTTTATGTGGTGGAAGTCAAAATGGCTGTGAAGTGTAAAAATTTTTGTATATAATTTAAATTTTTAAAATCAACATTTTAGAAAACTGAGAACGATACAGGGCATTAAAAAATGCGCTCAACAAACATACACGAATTAAAATTCGAAAATTATAGTATTTCTTAGTGATGCCAAATGACTGCAACATGAAAAGATGACATAATGATAGCGGGATGTATATATATATATATATATTGATGTGATCTTGATTATTGATATGAGATAATATTCTTATATGTCATTTAATTTAATCAATGTATTAATAATAATCTAATTAATTTACCAGATCACATATCAATATGTTTTCAATCTCAGGGCGAATTATAAAATTAATTACTTACTCTCGTGGCTTCTAAGTATTTCTCAATGGTTCCTAATCGGGATAGGGAAGAAAAGAGTAAAATAATACACATATATGGGTTACAATTATAATCAAAATATTGTTTATTTTATTTAAATGGCAATCACTGCTTAATATTTGCTAGATCTTATTTTTCTTAAACATAACATTTACAAATGGGAATCTTATTTCCTTTTGGTTTCCAATTGAAAGTTTTTATTAACATTTAACTATTAGGATTTATTAGCAACAATTCTATTTAAGTTTGATGAAGCTTTTCTGATATTATTTATTATGTTCTTCAATTTATAATGTGGTATTTAATACGAAAAACCCATACATTCATGTCCAAACAAATGAGACTGACCTTTTTCTGGTGAACTGAGAATGTCTTCACACAAGACCCGTTTCCTGCTATCCTTGGCTGCGACCAAAACCTCGTCCTGGCTTTCAGTAATGTTCTCCTTTGAAAACTAGCTCGTATAGCTCTCGTACCTGCTTCTGTCGTGATGCTGTATTCTACCTTTTTCGAAACTGCAATCAGCTACCGGGACACTCTTGGCTCAAGGAGGTTCTTTTACTCTCAACCTGGCCTACCTCTCGTTCCACGATAGATACTCCACACTCACGGAACTACACCGGCTTTCTCACTCTCCGTACACTACCGTCTACTACTCGACTTCACTTCTCGACAGCTCAAAACATTCACAAATCAAACTTCCACCACCAACTCTCATTCGCAGTCTTCCTCAAAACCAATTTTTAATCTTTCTAAATATGCTTAATGGATTTCAAAGAAAATAGTTAATTCCCATTCTAAAATTACTTTCTACTATATACAAATTTTAATGACCTATTCTCTATTTCCACTTAGTCTTATTTAGCATCGGCTAATGATCGAACCTTCCGCGAACAACGATAATGACCTATTATCGATTTCACTTGAGTTTTATTTAGCATAGGCTAATGATCGAACCTTCCGCGAACAACGATAATGGTACGCGCAATTCACTTTGTTTTTTCTAAGCGCATTGTCCCGTGTTCCGTAAGCTTTTTCTAATCACTTCTTAAAATTAAATATAACAATTTGTTGTATACAGGTTGTTCTAAATTTATATGCCCGTGGTTGAGAAAATTGAAAATATTTTATATTAAATTGAATTTTGTTTATAATTATCAAATTTTAATTTTCATATCAAATAGAAATATAACAAATCCCCGCCTTGTATTCGATAAAATTTATCTGCATTTTTAAATAAATTTTCTCGAGGCAAAACCAACTCCCTGTATATTTCCTTACTTTAATCTACGTCTTATACCCTAACTTACTATCTACTTCATGTAATTCTGTCTTTTATTCGTGATATTTGTATACATCGTGAATATTATAAATTCCTCGGATCTTTTCCGAGTTCCTGTGCCTCAACTCATAACTATTTATCCCATTTTCATTATTTACGATGTACGGGCCTTCGAAAACAGGCATCAACTTTGCGCAAATGCCCCCAGGAAGACTTGATACTCGTAATGCCCTCACGAGTACTTTTTCACCCTTTTGGAAAGTCACTGGTCTTTTTTTTTCTATTTTGTTCCTGTCTTTGGATATATTTTTCGTTGCTTCGCCGTAATCTTCTCTGTACGGTTTCAATCACCTGTTGATATTCTTTTGGATCTTGGTCTTCCCATGGCCTTATCGGCAGTACACCCTTCATGATGTATTCTGGGGTCTCTTTTGTTACTGTGCTCGGAATTGTATTTAGATACCTTTCTATTTCCGCCATTTTCCTGTCCCAGTGGCGATGTTGACCATCTGTTGCAATGCGAAGAAATTTCGTCACTTCCTGTATGAATAGTTCCAAAGGATTACTCTGTGGATGCCTGATGCTGACAAAATTTGTCTCTATTCCTCGTTCTCGAAGTTGTCCCTTGAAACGATCATTTCGGAAATACGTTGCATTGCTCAGTAGAATCTTTTTTGGTGTTCCTACTATGGCTATAAAATTGTCGATTTTTCTTAATATTTCTTCCCCCTTTGTGGTGCGGCAACTATATAATTTTACGTATTTTGAAAACACATCCACCATTACCAGAATATGTTTGTTCCTTTTAGTGGTCATAATTAGATCGCTTAACATATCTATTGCTACAATGTCTAGTTTGTTTCGGGCTTCAATATTTTTGGCAACATTTTCGTTTTTGAAATTCCGACTCTTATACTTTTGACATACATCGCACTTCTGGGTAATTTCCTTTGCGGTAATCCTGTCGGCTGATGTAATTTTCCCTAAAAACGAGCCAAACTTTTCTGCTACCGATATGCCCATTGTCCTCATGTAATTTCTTTATTATCCTTTCGGCCAATGTCTGTGTCACTAAATATAGTTCCTTTCCGTCTATTCTCTTAAAATATATGTTATTTTCTACTTCCGCTCTTCTTTTTTCTCTTTCCTCTAGGTCTTCCTGGTTTGTCCTTATCTCATTTAACGAATATATCCCTTCTTCTTGTATTAATCTATTTAGTCCCACCTGTAGAGTAATTGTTTCCTTTTTTCCGGTGTCCTCATCCCGTGTTAGAGCGTCGGCTATTATGTTGTCTTTCCCTTTTATATATCGGAACTCACAATCATACTCCTGTAATAATAGAATGCCTCTATGTATTCTATTATTTACTAATCTATTCTTCATGATATGTACTAAAGCTGCATGGTCTGTTTCGATTGTGAATTTTGCTCCCAATAAGTAAAACCTCAATTTGTTTACGCAGTATAGTACACTGGCAAACTCCAATTCTGTAACACTATATTTTCTCTCATGTTTTTTAGTCACTCGAGATATAAAACATATCGGCACTTCTTGGTCGTTTTGTATTTGAGACAGAACTCCTGCAAATTTTTGTATGGACGCATCAGTTCGGAGTATAAAAGGTAAATTGTAAATGGGGTGGTATATTTTCGTTCCTTTTGCGAATTCTCGTTTTAATGTTTCGAAAGCTTCCTCCTGTTCTTCTTTCCAATTCCATTTTATTCCTTTTTTAAGCAATTTTATCAGAGGGATTTCCTTTTGGCTCAAATCGGGAGTCAGCTTTTTAAAATAATTAATCGTGCCAAGAAAACCTCTCAATGTTTTCAAATTCGTTGGTCTTGGGTATTCATCTATGAGCTTGACTCTGTCTTCGGCTAATCTTACTGTTTTGGTGTCCAATTGAAAACCCAAATAAATGACTTCTTTTTGAAAAAATTGACATTTTTCAATGTTTAATTTCAATCCCGCTGTGTCCAATTCTTCCAGAATTATTTCTATGTGTTCCAGATGACTCTGAGTATCTTGTGAAAAAATTAATAAATCATCGATATAATGAACTATGAAATCTTCATGGCGATTCAAAATGGTATGTAGAGCTCGGACGAGTGCAGCACAAGCACTCTGCAATCCAAATGGCACTACCTTAAACCGGTAGACAATACCATCAATAGAAAAAGCGGTGTAGTTTCTACACTTTTCAGCTAACGGTATCAACCAAAAACTGTGTTTTAAGTCAATTTTTGAAAATATGTGTGACCCGGTGATTCTTCCAAAAATGGCCTCGATGTTTAGAGGTGATTCATATTGTGATACAGTGTGCTGGTTGATATTCCTGGCATCTAAACATAATCTCAATTCTCCATTGCTTTTCTTTACTATCACAATCGGGTTAACATACGGTGAATCACATCTTTCGATGATTTGATCTTCCAACATTTTATTTATTTCTTCTTTCACCTCTTGTCGATACTTGTATGGAATCGGATAAGTCTTTGATCGAAAATTTCCCAAGTTTTTCACCTCAAATGAATGTTCGTACTTTTTAGCCACTCTGTTTTCCTCATTGATCAAATTTTCGTATTTTCTTAACATCAACCGCAATTCTTTTTCTTTCCCTTCTCCACATATCAATTTTCTGTCTTTTTTTTCAGATTCTTCACACATGTTTACCGTGCATTCTGCATCCTAGTTTGCATATACCTCCTCTTCAAATACTACTGTTTCAAACATATTCTTTCACTTTCATTTTTTAGCTTTATTTCTTCTTCTCCTGAGCTCGTCTCTTCTTTTGAGGAATCCCAGGTTTCCTTTGTTTCTGATACTCTCAAATTTTCTTCTTCTGGGCTCAACTCTTCTTTTGAGGAGCCACAGGTTTCATTTTCTTTTATCTTTTTCTGACCTTTTCTCCTTTTTTTTTCTTTGTCCTTGCTTCGCTGCCAAATTCATTTCCACTGTTTGTTCTTTACCTGATTCGTCCGTATTTTGTTTCTCATGTTCCTTGTCCTGTTCTTTTTCTTTTTCTTCTGTTAGTTTCATCGTATTATTTTTAAAATCTATCACTACATGTTTTTCTGCCAATTCGTCGACTCCTACTATCATGTCATGTGACATGTTTGGCATTATTACACATTGTAGTGCATACATATTCTTACCCAGTCGTACCATTACTCGTATGCCTTCATTTATAGTTGCCAATGTCCGTTTGTTTGCGCCCACTAAATTTACCCTAGGTATTTTGTAAATTAAATTTGTTAAGTTAACTTCTTCTATTAGTTTTCTGTTGACCAATGTTATTTCAGATCCAGTGTCTATCATAATTTTAATTGGTTTCTCGTTGATAAATCCATCCATAAATTTTAAATTAGCTCCATTTTTCTTTTCGTTGTTTCCTGCCAATTTAATAAACTCCTTGGGGTGACAAAAGATTCCTGTTTGATTTTTGGTTTTTAGTGAGCGCCGTCGTGAAAAGACGCCGGTTGCTCATCGTTGTTTATATTTTCGTCATAATGTCTCTCTCCGTCATATTCATCTGTCTGGGTATTATTTACTTCTCTTCTATTTTCTCTTGGTCTGTCGGATCTGTTTCAGTTTTCTCGATATCCCTGTTCATTTTGTCTACCATTATTTCTGTTTTCTTGATTTGAGCGTGTGGTGTTTCTATTCTGGTATTCTCGATTTCTGTCCTCATTCCATTGCCTATTTCTTTGTTCATAATTTCCTCTTCCGTTTTCTCTATTTTCGTTTTCCCTTCTGGGATTAAAATCTCGTCTTGTATAGTCCCTCCTATTTTGATTTCTATCTCTATAATCTTGTGTTTCTCGGGGCCTGTAATCTTCTCGCGACCTTCTTGATTTTCTTTCTCTTAGACGTGATTCTCTTATTTGTAGGAATTGGCATAAACTATCTATGTCTTTGTAATTTTGCAATGTGATATGGTCTTCCAGCGTTTCCTCGAAATGTCTTGCAATCAGTTCGACTAATTGTTCCGATGAGTAATTATATTGTAAATGTTTTGCATTATTGTAAATTTGCAAAGCATATGTCCTTTCTGATACACCCATCCTATCATTGTATTTCCCATTTTGCAATTCCTTGTTAATTTCCAATTGTTGGGCCTTTCCCCAGAAATAATTCAAAAATTTTTGTTCAAATTGTTGCCAATTGCCGAATTCTTCTTCTTTACTATCGAACCATAGGCTTGCTTCATATTTGAGATGGTTTCTGATAGTTTCTTTTGCTGTTTCGAAATTTCCGATGTGTTGTATTTTCTTTTTCAGGCTATTTATGAACGGCACTGGGTGTAATCTTCTTACATCCCCGCCAAACCTTATCTTCATGTCATCTGTGCTATGTATAACCATTTCTCTTCTTTCTCCTACATTTTGTTGCGTCCGGTTTTCGGTGACTTGTTTTTCTATTTCTGTGATTCTTTTTTCCACTTCTTCTCTATCTACTTGAATAGCATTTTCCAACTTATTTTCCAAATTTTCTAGTTCCTTTTTCTGGCCATTCGTTAACTCCTTTATTTTATCTTGAATTTTCATTTCATACTTTTCTATGCGTTCCTCCATTTTCTTGTTGTTCTCTTCTATGGCTTGTTTTGTTTCCTTCTGATTTTCTTGCATTATTCTTTTTGTTTCATCCATTTTTTGATCCAATTTTTGTTGGGTTTCATCCATTTTTTTTTGTGTTTCATCCATTTTTTGTTGTGTTTCATCCATTTTTTGATCCACTTTATCCATTTTCTTTGATGTTTCTTCCTGATTTTTATCCATTGTCCTTTTTGCTTCATCCATTGCTTGTTTTGTTTCTCTTTGATTGTCATCCAGTTTTTGTTGTGTTTCATCCATTTTCTGTTCCATTCTTTGTGACTGGAGTTGCATCATTTGTAATAATTTATCTATTCCTGATAATTCTTGCTGTTCTGATGCCATGATTGTCGTGTCTAAAATATCTTCTTGGTCTGAATTATTCTCTTGATTTGAATGTTCTTTTTGTTTTTTGTTGTCTTTGCTTTGGCTTCTTGTCACAGACATTTGTTTTCAAGAAGTACTGTCCCCGCCAAATATGAAATTTTACTAGTATGTTACCAAGACGACTTTTTTTTCACCCAAATATTATAAATTGTCAATAAATATATCAAATGTAAATATCGTAAAAATAAAATATTAAATCAGTTATGTAAAATTTGTACCTAAAGAGATCTAAAATTTTATGTTATCAAATGTAAGTATCTTACTTTTTACCACAGGCATATAAATTTTCAAATACCGGCTTTACTCTTTCTATCCTTCAAATTTGCCACTAGAAATACTTTACAATGCTTTCCACGTTGGACGACAGTTGATGTGATCTTGATTATTGATATGAGATAATATTCTTATATGTCATTTAATTTAATCAATGTATTAATAATAATCTAATTAATTTACCAGATCACATATCAATATGTTTTCAATCTCAGGGCGAATTATAAAATTAATTACTTACTCTCGTGGCTTCTAAGTATTTCTCAATGGTTCCTAATCGGGATAGGGAAGAAAAGAGTAAAATAATACACACACATATATGGGTTACAATTATAATCAAAATATTGTTTATTTTATTTAAATGACAATCACTGCTTAATATTTGCTAGATCTTATTTTTCTTAAACATAACATTTACAAATGGGAATCTTATTTCCTTTTTGTTTCCAATTGAAAGTTTTTATTAACATTTAACTATTAGGATTTATTAGCAACAATTATATTTAAGTTTGATGAAGCTTTTCTGATATTATTTATTATGTTCTTCAATTTATAATGTGGTATTTAATACGAAAAACCCATACATTCATGTCCAAACAAATGAGACTGACCTTTTTCTGGTGAACTGAGAATGTCTTCACACAAGACCCGTTTCCTGCTATCCTTGGCTGCGACCAAAACCTCGTCCTGGCTTTCAGTAATGTTCTCCTTTGAAAACTAGCTCGTATAGCTCTCGTACCTGCTTCTGTCGTGATGCTGTATTCTACCTTTTTCGAAACTGCAATCAGCTACCGGGACACTCTTGGCTCAAGGAGGTTCTTTTACTCTCAACCTGGCCTACCTCTCGTTCCACGATAGATACTCCACACTCACGGAACTACACCGGCTTTCTCACTCTCCGTACACTACCGTCTACTACTCGACTTCACTTCTCGACAGCTCAAAACATTCTGATCTCTATTTGTCATTCATTCCCCTACTTTCTAAATATCCCTTCCAGATTCACAAATCAAACTTCCACCACCAACTCTCATTCGCAGTCTTCCTCAAAACCAATTTTTAATCTTTCTAAATATGCTTAATGGATTTCAAAGAAAATAGTTAATTCCCATTCTAAAATTACTTTCTACTATATACAAATTTTAATGACCTATTCTCTATTTCCACTTAGTCTTATTTAGCATCGGCTAATGATCGAACCTTCCGCGAACAACGATAATGACCTATTATCGATTTCACTTGAGTTTTATTTAGCATAGGCTAATGATCGAACCTTCCGCGAACAACGATAATGGTACGCGCAATTCACTTTGTTTTTTCTAAGCGCATTGTCCCGTGTTCCGTAAGCTTTTTCTAATCACTTCTTAAAATTAAATATAACAATTTGTTGTATACAGGTTGTTCTAAATTTATATGCCCGTGGTTGAGAAAATTGAAAATATTTTATATTAAATTGAATTTTGTTTATAATTATCAAATTTTAATTTTCATATCAAATAGAAATATAACAATATAACAATATATATATATATATACAATAAGTAATACTAAAATATAAAATTTGTACTAACTCGATATGTTATTGACTTACTACTCGTGGTATTTTCTTTCTATTGACTTCCTCTTTCAGTATGGGTAACCAAATCCTACTGCATTCTACCGAGGAATTTGCGACACAATTGGTTTCATTTAGCATAATTAGAGCCGCTTCTTTGATGTTTCTCTTTTTACTATCTGATTCTTTCAGAACTATACTTGAATCTCTCCACTGAACTCTATGTTCATTATCCCATGCGTGTTGAACTTTATAATGAACATAGAGTTCAGTGGAGAGATTCAAGTATAGTTCTGAAAGAATCAGATAGTAAAAAGAGAAAAATCAAAGAAGCGGCTCTAATTATGCTAAATGAAACCAATTGTGTCGCAAATTCCTCGGTAGAATGCAGTAGGATGTGGTTACCCATACTGAAAGAGGAAGTCAATAGAAAGAAAATACCACGATTAGTAAGTCAATAACATATCGAGTTAGTACAAATTTTATATTTTAGTATTACTTATTGTATATCTATGTATTATTAATATTATTTATAATTTAAACATATTAAAATCAGAATTTGGTATTAGTTTTTTGAAGGTAAATTAAATGTAAGACCAAATACTTACGATGTCGGGATAGTATCACGAGGTTTTTTCCTGTTTTTCCCTCGTGATTTACTATGGAATCTCTAACGCGAGAATTTTACTGTCATCGTTGCATTTGGTTGTCTTTTTAAAGACAGATCACATGCTATGATTTTTTTTTGCGACGGATATTCTTGAGTTGGGATTGATTTCATGTAATCGAATGAACTATCTTTTAGTAAAGTCGTCCCAGGAACGCAACTCATAAATATTGGCGATATTATTTTAAAGTCTTCTACTTTAAAATGTATAATATACGTCTGAATTGCCAATATAAATGAGTCAGATTAAATAAATTATTAGAAGAATTTTTTTTACTTAGCAACAACATTTTTGTTTATTTTAATAGTATTTTGTATTTTGACAACGAAACCCGATTTGGGATTC
This sequence comes from Diabrotica virgifera virgifera, assembly GCF_917563875.1. Taxonomy (NCBI): domain Eukaryota; kingdom Metazoa; phylum Arthropoda; class Insecta; order Coleoptera; family Chrysomelidae; genus Diabrotica; species Diabrotica virgifera. The sequence goes on along the minus strand of NC_065448.1, from coordinate 108,601,135 downwards.
AAACGTTAATAAATTCATTTTTTAGTAAAATTGTGGCTTATTTCCCATAGAAAATAATTAATTATAAAAATTCCCAAGGAAATAGCTTCAGAACAACATTAATAATATTATTTATTTTAATTATTTTTTGATATCCCTCATTTTACTTTAACACTGTGCAGAATTTTTTATACACTTTGTTGGTTTCCCCAAGGTGTTTAATTTTTTTATTTATAGACCTGGATCCCGCGTACCAAAAAAAAGTTGACTAATAGCAAGCTGAAAATTTGTTAATAGCTTAAGGGTGTCTAGTCGGATAAACTTTGATATATTGGAACACTTGAACAGGGGAAGTTTTAATTGTGGAACAGTTTAAAAATTTGGAACTTCAGATTACGAAAACGTCCCATGTACTTTGTCGGACAGAACATCCAATTGATTTGTTACCCTTTCATTAAACTCTCATGCAAAAATCAGACTGCTATTACTAACCAACATGATTCCTGTCATTTGACATATTCTTCGTGTTCCACTCATTAAAATGACCCGTTGGTGATAAACACCAGTCTGATTTTTGCATGAGAGTTTAATGAAATGGTAACAAATCAATTGAAGTTCTGCCCGACAAAATACATGGAACGTTTTCGTAGTCTGACGTTCCAAATTTTTAACCTGTTCCACAATTAACACTTCCCCTGTTCCAGTGTTCCCATACATCAAAGTTTGTCCGACTAGACACCGTTAAGCTATTAACAAATTTTCAGCTTGCTATTAATCAACTTTTTTGGTACGCTTAATCCAGGTCTATTAATGAATAATTTGATAATTTCAATACTTTGGCCTACTGAAATGTTTCTCTTTTCTAATTTAGTAATTGTTTCGGCAATTTACACAATCATCGGTTAGGATATGTGTCATATTACTTTTTAATAACGGTTTTTTTAAAACATCCACACATTTTTTATAACACCCGACTTATCTACACCTAAACTACAAAAATGACGTCTCTAATTCTTAGTTATCTACACCTAAACTACAAAAATGACGTCTCTAATTCACTCAAAATTATCGGTTACGAAATTTACAGAATTTAACCATGTTTCCCATTTAGTTATCACAGGTTCAGGTGGTAAAGGAACATTATGTAAACGATCTTTATAGACCTGTACTCGTAGAAGGGCTTGTAAAAATAATTTTTTATATTTGATACAAGAGTAAGTATTGGCCATTGGAAATGCTGTCCTTACAGTTTCTGCTAGTCTATTTAAAACGTGTGCTAAACAAGTAACAAATTTGAAAAACATATTTTTAAATATTGTCCACTTTTGATCATATTGCTAACATACTTATCACTTAACAATAACAAATTTTTTTCGCTATCAAGATAATATGACTGCATATTGTAGAGTCCCCTTTGTCTTCTTTATTCGGCATATCTTTGCCTCAAAAATTTTAAAAGGCAGAGATTAAGGATATTACCAGGAAGTGGTTCCACGAAAATTTTCAGGTTTTTTGTTTAGATCTTCTCATTTTTCTGTAATTTTTTTTCTGTTGGTATCGTTTGAGACAAAGAAAAGTCTAAACATATGCAATCTTAATTAATGCATATGCACTTATAAAATTATTCCCAAATATGCAAATATGCACTTAATATGCATTTTGCATATTTCCCGAGCTCTAAAGATGACAATGTGTTATCCTTGCCTGGGGAATAGCCCGATATTCCTCTATGAGAGCCATAATAGACGGAGAGCTAGAGGCGAAAAATCATCGTCATAAGTAATAAGGAGTTTTTCCTGTGAAATGTGTGCATTGTATATTGACAATTATGACCCCTTTCAGGCTGACACCTCAGTGGATACAGGAAGTAGCAATAAGGGATGAAAGGGGAAAGTTAGTGCAGTGATTAAAGGTTTTCACCTCCTATTTTGTTAAATCTCCATCGATTTGCATGAAAATTGGTGACTAGTTAGATCATACTTCAAGAAATAAAACTGATTTGGTGCCAACTTGCACTTTTACCCTGGTGGTAAATACCACCCCTTCCCGCCGGTGAAAACAATTTTATTAAAAATAACCCCACAATTCGATAGAGTGACAAATTTCAAATAAAATTTGTTATATCATGTTATTAAAATAAATCAATACTTTTTGAGTTATTAAAGATCAAAGATCTGTCTATTTAAGAGCATATGCGTGAAGTTACGGATGATAAAAAGAACATATTAATTAATTGAATGTTAGTAAAATATTATTTTTATATTATTTCGATATTTAATTGAATTTTTTCCATCAATGTAAACTGAATATGTCCAGAAACTGGAGGTGTCCAATAATGGGTACATTTGACATATTCGAATACACTTTTGCGTAATTGATAATATCGAAATACTATAAAAATAATATTTTAGTAACACACAATTAATTAATATGTTCTTTTTATCATCCGCAACTTCACGCATGTGCTCTTAAACAGACAAATATTTGATCTTTAATAACTCAAAATGTATTGATTTGTTTTAATAACATGATATAACAAATTTTACTTATAATTTGTACCTCTATCGATTTGTGAGGTTATTTTTAATAAAATAATTTTCACCCCCAAGAAGGGGTGCTATCCAGGATAAAAGTGCAAGTTGGCACCAAATCATTTTTATTTCTTGGGGGTGCTCTCACTAGTCACCAATTTTCATGTAAATCGATGGAGGTTTAACAAAATACGAGGTGAAAACCTTTAAAGACTACACTAACTTACCCCTTTCATCCCTTATTGCTACTTCCTGTATCCACTGAGGTGTCAGCCTGAAAGGGGTCTTAATAATCAATATACAATAGACACATGTCACATGCCAAACTCCATATTACTTATGACGATGATTTTTCGGCTCTAGCTCTTAGACTATAACTGTACCAAATTTTCTGAAGGCCTAGGATGACGGCGAATACCTTTTTTTTTAATTCATCCCATAAATTCTCAATAGGATTGAGGTCTGGGCTGTATGCGGGCCGTTCTAATCTTATCAATTCAACCTCTATTTTATGAGTCAATCAGTGTTTTGATTTACAAAAAATGGTACAGCTCTTACAAGAAAAGAGATATTCGGATAAAAACAAAATTTTAGTGATGCTTCCAGGATAGTGTGACAGGACTATGAAACAAAACCAGCTCTTCCATTTTTCCACAGAATTCTTAAGTTAGGAGAAAATACAACGTTTTCATTCACCCCTGTATAATGCCCTGCAAACAATTTTCTTTGTAACCGAATAAAACCAAAAGATATCAATATATGTACCTACAAACTGGTGCAAGAATCTTGAAAATCGGAGTAAAAATAATAAAGTTATACATTGTCAAACTTAATCAAAAATTTTGGGTGGCGGAATGTTGTGCCGGTGAGTGTATTTTTATATTAAAACAAAGTCTTTATTTTTTGATTCTCTTGGTCGTCGTTGTACTCAATATTTAGTAATTATTTATTATGTCTTCTTACAGTGTCTATTTGTTCCGGTGTATGGACCCGTCCATAGTGCACGCTGGTTTCCGAAGTCAGCGCCGAGTAAGTGTACAAATAATCCTTCGTATTTAAACGGCCTGTCCAAAGAGCACCTGCGCGCTGTTATTAGGATTATTCGCACAAGGACTTGGCTTTCTGACTCGGAACCAGCGTGCACAATGGACGCGCCCTAATGTTAAATTTTTATTCCGTTACATTTCTATTCTAAAGTAAAGGTTTAACCTTATAATTTGCTTGTCAGCTTTCACTAGTTTCAGTGCGTCTTTCAGTTTTTGGCTTGTCTGATTTCAGTGTTATGTCTTTTATTAGTTTAAAACCTTAATTTAATATGGCTATTTCCGTTAACTTTTTTTGAGTAAGGCGCGATTGGAAAAAATGTTTTTTTTAGAGACAGTTTAAGTGTTTTACTAATTAGCCTACCAAATATTGACTTAATTCTCCAAAATGTTATACCTATATTACATACGCGTTGCAAGCCTTCTATACATACACATATTATATATACGTACAAAATTTATTTCGCCGTAGCGATGACGGTCGCTAAATCAATCCTATTTCCACAAGAAAAAAAAATAGGTTTTACATTTATTTTAAATTAAAATATTTCTACATAATACGTAACTCACTTTGAATTATAAACATCCAAAGGTTTTTCGCAACTGACTGAACTCTCGGTGTTGGTCACTTAGAGTATGGAGCAGCAGGCCTACGTTCTCTCCGATGAGACTCCAACAAGAGTCGAAAATCGTCGATTTAGAGTGCTGGATTGCGCTCCATATTCTAAGTGAAAAATAAGATTCTTTGCCTTTTCATTGCAACTAAATAAAAATGGAATTTTTATTTTATTTTTATAGTCCGTTCTTTAACGGTAAAATATTGCAAAATCTCTAAATTTTAAAGAACCGCTTGGATTGACATGAAATTTGGCATACACATAGCTAACAAGTCAAAGAAAAAAGTCATACTGTGCCGATATGTGCTTTTGCCCTGGGGGTGGTTTTCACCCCCTCTTGGGGGTGAAAAAATATTCGTCCAAAGAAAGTCAGGAAATGGATAAACTGGCTAATTTTAAGTAACTTTGGTTCTATAGAGTTTTTTCACTAAGTCAATACTTTTCGAGTTATTTGGCAGTGAATATGTTCATTTTTTCAACAAAATAACCACGCTTTTAGACGATTTTTCGCAAATAACTCAAATAGTAAGTATTTTGTCGAAAAAATATTCTTAGTAAAATATAGCCTGTAAATTTTTTTTAAAATGGTGTATATATCACGTCTCTACACCTAGTAGAAGCAGAGTTATAGCTAATAAAAAATAGGTTGATATTCGTCAAATTCCAAATGGAATATTTTAACGTGAAATAACCAAAATTGAAGCACATTTCGGGGAAAACTCATTACAACTTATTGAAAGTGTTTAAAAAAAGCTTTATTTCTGTTTTATAAAAAAATTTCTAGCATCAAAATGAAACAAGTTACGCTCAAAACATAAACATTACTTCTTTCTCATAATGCTTGGTGTCCTTTAGGGCGTCGGAGTATTTTTTTCCACTATCAAATAAACTTGAAAATATGAAGACGGAAAACCACAAGCAAGTTGTGTGGTCGCAAGTACTTTCAGCCAGTAAATTTGCCAAGTGTAGATTTTTTGGTCCCTTTTGGTTTTGGTGAAAAAATCGAGAAAATCACCCCCTAATTGGTATCTTAAATGAACTTAATCGTTACGACTTCACAAGTTTCTTGACTCGTGTATATATTGTTTATATGATCTGTAAGTTTCATCGGTTCAAAGTCCTTATTATTGAAAGGGCTGTAGGTAAAAGGGGTTGAACGAGTCACTGATCACGAATGTATGCAAATTTAGAAACACCAAATCTTAATCAATTTTTGTCTAACAGAAAAACCAAAAAATACATGATATTCAGAAAAGCAAATCTGACTTTTTTTTGTTTTTCGAGATTTTTGGTTACTCTAACAATTTTTAAGTTATTTTGAATAAAAGCATATTTTTCAAAATTTAAATTTTTAAAAATTTTATTTTGAAACCAAATTTTTTCAAAAATAAGAACTTTGAATCGATGAAACTTACAGATCATATAAACACAACATAAGTAAAATAATTTGTGGAGCGGTAACGATTAATTTCATTTAAGTTGCTAATTAGAGGGTGGTCTTCCAAAATGGACCAACTTTATTTTGAGCGTAACTTGCTTAACTTTAATGCTAGAAACTTTTTGTAAAAACAAAAATAAAGCTTTTTTTAAACACTATAAAAAAGTTATAATGGGTTTTCCCAAAAAAGTGCTTAATTTTTTGGATATTTCACGTCGAAATATTCTATTTGAAATTTGGTGAATATGAATCTATCTTTCATTGGCTATAACTCCGGTTCTACGAGATCCAGAGACCTAACGCGTACACCATTTTTATTTACTTTTTTATAAGCTATATTTTTTATAAGAACGTTTTTTTCGACAAAATACTTACTTTTCGAGTTATTTGCGAAAAAGCGTCTAAAAATGTGGTTATTTTGTTGAAAAATGAACATATTTACTCGCAAATAACTCGAAAAGTGTTGATTTGGCGAAAAAGCTCTATAGAACAAAAGTTACTTAAAATTAGTCAGTTTACCCATTTCCGGACTTATTTTGGACATATATTTTTTCACCCCCAATAGGGGGTGAAAGTCGCCCCCAGGGCAAAATCACACATCGGCACAATATCACTTTTTTTCTTTGACATGTAAGCTATACGTATGCCAAATTTCATGCCAATCCAAGCGGTTCTTTAAAATTTAGAGCAAAAACCGTGAAAGAATGGACTATTATATTGGTCGTTATTTCTTTGAGTAACTAGGTTCATTTTCTGTTGGAATTTACCAGCTGAACAGACGGGGTCGTGAATTGTAAGTTTTTGTTTTTTGAATTCCGTCTTGTCTTCTTCGCTTCAGCATCCATCTGGCTTGCAAATTTTAGAAGCCGTGGAGGTGTTACCAAGAAAATAGACCAATTAGTTTTCAATTTTAAAATCTTTTAGTAATATTTTAATATTTTAAATATTATTAATATTGCTATTAGGATTGAAAACTACTTCTTCTTTCAATTGCCAGATGACGCTAGTCACCTAGTCCATTCACGTCAGTTGCGGTGTGGGGGATGACCTCTCGGTGTTGGTCACTTATAGTATGGAGCAGCAGGCCTACGTTCTCTCCGATGAGACTCCGACACGAGTCGAAAATCGTCAATTCAGAGTGTTGGATTGCGCTCCGTATTCTAAGCGAAAAATAAGATTGGTTTGCCTTCGCGTTGCAACTGAATAAAAATGGAATTTTTATAATTATTATGATTTTAAGCATACCTGAAAAGAAGGGTCGTAAATAAGAAATTCAGCACCAACGTAGAGCCGAGATTGAAGAAACAAACATCTACTATTTCACAGAGCTTCCAGAATCCTTTTATTCGGATAGAATCCCTCTCTTCCGTCTTTACCTCCGGAAGGGAGTGTAGTGGCCATTGTAATGTCGTGTATTGTTCGTTTCAAACGATCTTTACCTCTGGTAATTTCTTTCAACTCATGCATAGGTCTTTTGTCTATTGCTGTAATTTGGTGGAGGCATCTTGTTGGGGATCTTCAAGGACCCTGTCCTTGGATAATAAATTCGGTAGGCATTAAACGTCGAAAAATCGCTAAAAAAAGACTACATCGCATAAAATAAAAGAATCTTCTGGATAAACATGTTTTTCATTTCAAATACAGTGGAACCCCGATAAGTCGGCCCCTGATAACCCGAAAGTCCGGCTAACCTGGACCGATTTTTATCAGAAAAACATTTCATCAATAAAAATGTATGTAATATAATATTTGAGAGATAATGGGAATTTGTGTAATTTGAACTACATATACGATAGTAAAAATGACTCATGGTACACGACGTCCATTGTCGTGTTATCGGAAACAACAAGGACCTGTAGTATCCTTTATTTATTTCAATCTGTCTTAGCATTGTTTAAAAAAGACTAAAAGACTACTAAAAAATTATTTTTTAAACAACGGTGTTAGTCTCCACTATTATTAAATAACATAACATCGTTGCGATTGAGACCGCATTGAGTGGAGTACAGTCGTATTGTTCGCTTCCCTTCTGTAATCGTTCGTAAATCTATTCAGATTTTGTGTTTGCGTGTTTTTTGTCTACGTAATGGCAACAAAACGTGAAAATGTTTTAGTGAAAATGTAAAATAAACTAGAAGCATTAGTAGAATTGATAAACACATAATTTAGGTGTGTACTGCGCATATATATTTCATGTTATTTCAATTATAACGCAGTTTATTTTTAAGCATACCGTATTTTATTAATTTTTACCATTTTCTCCGGCTAACCCGGATTTTCTATAACCCGGATCGGCCGCGGTCCCGATTAATACGGGTTAACGAGGTTCCACTGTATAGATATTTATGAAACAGTTCGTGAAGTATGCTTCTTGCGAACGCACACGATGTTTAGAGCACGAGCAACAGCGGAGCGAGTGCTATACATCGCTTAAGTTCGCAAAACTACTGCACGCACAGTTTCATACAATATTTTATCTACGATAAACAAATAAAAACGGTCGTCATTGGAATTCATTTATATTCTACAATTTTTAGAATTTTGACATTTAAACATTCTTTTTCTTCTTCTTTTTCAGGTGCCATCTCCGCTACTGAGGTTGACAATCATCATAGCTCTTTTAATTTTTGAGGCAGTAGCTCTAAATAGTTTTGAGCTGCATCCAAACCATCCTCTCAGGTTCATCAGCCATGGAATTCTTCTTCTTCCGATGCTTCTTCTGCCATCTACCTTTCCCTGCATTATGAGTCGCAGGATGCCATACTTCTCGCCCCGCATCACATGTCCGAGATACTGTAGTTTTATTTCTTTAATTGTAAGTTCAACTTCCTTCTCTTTACCTATTCTTCTCAGTACTTCGTTGTTCGTAACTCTATCTACCCAGGAAACCCTCATGATTCTTCTATAGTTCCACATTTCAAAGGCGTTAAGTCGTCTCATTGTCTCTACATTTAACGTCCATGATTCCACTCCATAGTATAGTACACTGTATAAGTAACATTTTGTTAGGCGTACTTTAAGAGCTAATGTTAAATCTTTGCTACATAGGACCTTTCTCATTTTCATAAAATTAGTACGTGCTTTTTGGATTCTGACTTTGATTTGTGCAGTGTAGTCATTATTTTCTGTTATAAGTGTTCCTAGGTAAGTGTACTTTTTTACTCTTTCGATCTGCTGGCCCTCTACTATCAAAATTTCGTTAGTATTATGGTTGTTTTTACTAATTTTCATAAACTTAATCTTTTTGATATTGAGAGAGAGTACTTACTCCCTACTACACCTTACTATTTTACTCATGAGTCTTAACAGGTCTTGTAAATTATCGGCTATTATTACTGTATCATCTGCATATCTGATGTTGTTAACTAAGACTCCATTTACTCTTATGCCGACTGTTTCTGGCATTACCTCTTCAGAATAAGCGTTTTTATTTAGCGTATGGACTTTTTCAGTACGATAAATACACAAATATAATATATATTATTCAAACACCAAAACATAATGAATGAATCTAAATATTAATGTCCAATTTACATAGCCATTCAATTGCATCTGGGGAGCATTCCACAAAGTCCTGGAGGTTTCCACGGTAGGCACGATTTAGGCAATCTGAAACACAATGACTTATGGTCTGTCTAGGCGATCCACAATCACACTGTGGACTTTCTGCACGACCCCATTTGAACAGAGAATCAGCACATTTACCATGTCCGGTACGTATGCGATTAAGCCTCGCCCAGGTGGGCCGGGGCAGACCCGATCCGATGAAACCCTGGGTTGGGATGGATATCTGAATATAGTCTGCTGCTATTGTTGGCATCCATCTTGTGGACCATTGCCTTTGTATATCATAGGAATCACCAATTGTTCGGGCAGTTCTGATTGGAGGATTTCTAGACCTCAGTCGCTGGTGCTCTTTTGAGATGTCTGGTATGTCTTGATGGATTGGTAATTGTATGTTGGCTGCAATTTTCTGATACTCTCTCACTAATGCTGCTGTACGGCGTAGATCTGGTGGAGCAATATTGCTCAAAGTAGGCAGCCATCTCACTGGGGTTGATTTTATTGTTCCAGTGATTATTCTCATGGTTTGATTAAGTTGGACATCGATTTTGTTTGTATGTGCACTATTTAACCATACTGGTGCACAATATTCTGCCACTGAAAAAACCAAAGCTAGAGCAGAGGTCCGAAGAGTATCTGCAGAAGCACCCCAAGTTGTTCCAGCAAGTTTTGTTATTATATTGTTTCTTGTTCTCAGTTTACCGGCTGCGTTTGTAAGATGGCTTTTGAAGGTGAGTGTTCTATCAAGTGTGATGCCTAGATATTTGGGGTTGTTGTTATGTTTGATAGCTGCATCATTTAGAGTTACATTGAGGGTATCGCCGGCAAGTTGATTCGACAGGTGAAAGAGACAGGTTTCAGTTTTGCTTGTGTTAGGACGTAAGCGCCAGTTCTTAAAGTAGTTACTAAGTGTAGCTAGGTCCTCGTTTAGAGCTCGTTCTCCAGCTTCCTTACTATTATCTTGGAAGCCAATGGCCAGGTCGTCTGCATAAGCGAATTTTCTCGATTTTGTTTCAGGTATATCCGCCGTATAAAGGTTAAATAATAAAGGAGCTAGCACTGAGCCTTGAGGTAAGCCGTTGTTAAGTTTTCTAACGCTACTTCGTGCATCATTTATATATACCTGAAACAGTCTGTTAGTTAGTAGATTGTTTATCAGCTGGCAAGTTTTGAGACAGGGTATGATTTTCATCAACTTATAAATAAGACCATCTCTCCACACAGTGTCATAGGCAGCCGTAAGGTCTATAAATGTTATGGCAGATTTTTCACGTCTTTCAAAGCCAGCTTCGATGAATGTAGTTAAGGACAGCACTTGGTCACAACAGCTTCGTCCTTTTCTAAATCCAGCTTGCTCAATTGGTACAGCGTCCTCAATGGTGTTACATATTCTATTATATAAGAGTCGTTCTAGTAATTTATAACAGCAACTGAGTAAGGCGATAGGCCGGTAACTTTCAGCCAGCTTGTTGTCTTTGCCAGGCTTCTGGATTGCGATAATTTTTGTTCTTTTGAATTCTGGGGGTAGCATAGCTGTAGTCACAATGTCGCTAAAGAATTCTTTGAGCCATTGTCTTGTTTTTGTACCAGTGTGGACTATAAACTCAGGATATACTCCATCGAAACCAGCTGCTTTTCCCGTTTTGGTTTGGTTAAGCGCTTCGTTTATTTCATCCAATGAGAAGGCACGTGAGTATTCTGATGATGCGGGGGTATTTGCTTTAAGTTGTTTAAGAGCTTTTTTTACCATCGATGTATGAGTTTTCTCAGATGGAGCTCGAGAGTTCTCAATTATTCTATTGGATATCTTATTTGGCTCAATTGTTGATTTGTTTAAGTGTTGTGCTCTGCTTGCTTCGCCCAGTTTGCGGATCAGTCCCCATGCCTTCCGACTGGAACGGGAGAAATCAATATGTTCTACGGTAGATTTCCATTTATTAAGTCTAGTTGAATCCAGTGACTTGAGTAAGTTGTCACCGATTTCGGGATCTTCTGATTTCATAAATTCTTCATATAGTTTTTGGCTTTCTTCCGTCCAGCCTGGGATGTACTCCTTTCGAAAACCTCGGGGGATATGTTTTTTGGCGATAGAGATAACCATTCCTAAAAAACGGTGGTAATTGTTGGCCTTCGGGTCAATGAAGCGAATGCAGGTGTCCAGCTCTTTGGCGTATTCAGGCCAATTTGCTTTGTTAAAATTCCAACGGGGTCTCGGCGTGGATTCAACGATAGAAATTTGTATGCCTATTTCGATTATGACAGGTCGATGTTGGCTGCGAGGGAAACTAGGCAGTACAGTTCGGGAGCTTGGGAGTGGTTGCAACTGTGAGTTACTCGAAACCCAGCATAGATCAGGGTTGTAGCCTTTGCGCCATCTTCTAGAAAAGAAAGTAGGTTTATCTTTCAGACCATGGATAAGGTGGATATTGTTTTCTTCGGCCCACTCCAGGAGTTTTTCCCCATTTTCATCATTGTTTTCATACCCCCATTTGTTGTGGTGACTGTTAAAGTCCCCTATGTAAACTGTAGGTTGGTTGCCCTCAGTTTTGATTACATTTATTGGCCATTTAGTTAATGGTGGTTTGTAGATGTTCTTTATGGTTATGTCATTCACTTCTGTAGAGATTATGGATACACTATTTTCGCAGCTGCAGTCCTTCACCTTGGAATTTTGTATACTGTTATTCACGTAAGTTGCAGTTCCGTAAACATTGCTGTAAGTGGCTCCAATCATGCTATATCCCGGAATTTTACCCCTCTTAATAAGCTCGGTTTCTGATGATGCGTGAGTTTCTTGAATGGCTATGACGTCGACGTTATTTTCGATTAGTATTTTTGAAAGAAATTCAGATTTTGATCTACTAATTCCCTCTATGTTTATTTGACATATACGGAGGGTTGGTCCGATACGTCTCGTCAAATGGTGTTGATAAACACCTTTGTAGTTTTCCATATTCCTATATGGAGATTCCTTTCCTTGCTTTTCTTTATCGTACTGGTTGCCAGGAGAGCTTAGCGGCTAGTTTGGCGTCCAAAAATTGATAGACCATTTAGCGTTACCCAGGGTGCACCACGTGGAGGCGATCTATCACTACACCCCAGAATAAGCCTTAAATAATAGAGTTGATAGTATGCAGCCTTGCCGGACTCTTATCTTTATTTCAATTTCTTCAGATGTTTCTTTTTCAATTCTTACTATTGCTCGCTGATTTTGAAAAAGGTGTGTTATTAATCTTAAATCTCTTTCATCTAGGTTTTTAGTTTTCAGAATTTCCATGAATCAATCATGTTTTACTTTATCAATCGCCTCATTGTAGTCTATAAAACAGAGGTAAAGAGGACGGTTAACATCCAAACATCTCTGTGATAGCACGTTGAAGGAGAATAATTCATCTCTGGTACCCATATCATTGCGGAACCCATATTGAGTGTCACTAATATCCAGCTACATTCAACTACTTACAAACATTCAACTTCTTTCAAACCACGAAACTGTCAAAACTTTTGTGTTATTTAGTGCTCATTATGTCATCACCATGACAACGCGAAAGTTAAGGATATTTGATTATATGAAAGTGTGCCAAAAAACAGTGCGAAAAAGTAAATCCCATTTAAAATACATTGTTACTCCACGCACACTTTAAACACTTCACGCACTGCTATCTATAATGACAGTTTTCACAAACTAAAAACTTATACATAATATGAGATAGAGTAGATAAATGTTATTTATCAAACTACCTAGTACAGTAGTATAACAAGCTATTCTAATGTATAAATATTTGATATAATTGACTTACCCCGTATAGACCTGGAGCCGCGTACCAAAAAAAGTTGATGAATAGCAAGCTGAAAATTTGTTAATAGCTTAACGGTGTGTATTCAAAAAAACTTTGATGTATGGATACACTGGAACAGGAAAAATTTTAATTGGGGAACAGTTTAAAAATTTGGAACGTCAGACTACGAAAACGTTCCATGTATTTTGTCGGACAGAACTTCCAATTGATTTGTTACCATTTCATTAACCTCTCATGCAAAACTCGGACTGGTGTTTATCACCAACTGGGCATTTTAATGAGTAGAACACGAAGAATATGTCAAATGACAGGAATCTTGTTGCTTAGTAATAGCAGTATGATTTTGCATGAGAGTTTAATGAAAGGGTAAATAACTAATTAATTGCATGTTCTGTCCAACAAAATGCACGGGACGTTTGCGTAATCTGACGTTTGAAATTTTTAAACTGTTCCCCAATTAAAACTTCCCCTGTTCCAATGTTTCCGTACATCAAAGTTTGTCAGACTAGACCGCGTTATGCTATTAATAAATTTTCACCTTGATATTAATCAACTTTTTTTGGTACGCGGGATCCAGGCCTAATATGAGATAAATTAAAAGCATAAATTACCTGTTGTTTTCTTCAAATATATTGATTTTAACTATTTATAAAGGGAAATAAGCCACAATATTATTAAAAAATGATTTTTATTAACGTTTCGACACCCAAATCGGGTGCCGTTGTCAAAAAAAAAATTTCCCATTATAAATATTTAGTTAAAATTGTAAAAATGCCACAAGAAAATAGCTTCAGAACAACAATATATTGATGTTGGAAAATATTGGATTTATGCAAATCTTAGAGTTCTTACTCATTGCACGGCCTTTGCCTACTTGTATTGATTATAATTATTAGTTCGTTAGTGGTATTTGGTATTACTAATTACTATGCGATTACTAGTGGGGTTTTTAACAAACAACTAAATTTGAAGGAAGAATTTACAATTAATTGAACTCCCATCAGCATAACTTACGTGACTTTTGCCACCGTATGTTGCCATCGGAGGTTAGAATTGAAATTATTATTATTTAATAAACATAAATCAGAAGATTAAGTAGAATGTATTTGCAAAATATGGCTTCATTTAAATGGTGTGACCTTTGCTATACGCTAGTTCTTTGGAGAACGCAACAGAAACGTAAAGCAATAAATTTGTATTTTGTTTTAGTCCCCATTTTTTAATTTTTGTACATATTGTGTATATTTATATTGTGTACACATACAGAGAGAATCTGTAATTTGGAATAAATTCAATATCTCAAATACTAATTGTTTTTTTTTGAAAAATGCTCAGACCCGTCGATTAGTATTTCAAATTGTCCGTTTTGACATACAATAATAATGTATACTTCTTCTTCTTCTTATGCAATCCACTAATGGATGTTCGCGATCACGTTTGACCATTTTTCTCTATCCCTTGCAGTATGTATTAGGTCTCCTATGTTTTTTAGTCCTGTCCATTGTTTGACATTACGGAGCCATGACATTTTCTTCCTGCCCACTCCCCTTCTTCCTTCGATCTTTCCTTCAATTAAGGTTTGCAGAAACTGTTATCTTTCATTTCTAATTATGTGTCCCAGGTATGCCGTTTTTCTCTGTTTAATTGTGCACATCAGTTGTCGTTCTGTACCAATTCATCTCAGGATTTCTTCATTTGTTATTCTTGCGGTCCAGGGAACTTTAAGGATTCGTCGATAGATCCACATCTCAAATGCCTCTAGCTTATTCATTGTGTTTATTTTTAAAGTCCATCCTTCCATGCCATATAGGAGCACCGACCATATATAGCATTTTGTAAATCTTAATCTTAGGTTTAGGTCAAAGTCAGAGTTCGTAAAGACGTTTCTGAATTTCATGAATGCACTTCTGGCTCTTTCTATCCGACATTTAATTTCCATATCCGACATCCAGTCTTCACATAGCCAGGTTCCCAGGTACTTAAACTTTCTTACGCGCTCTACATCTTGGTTGTTATATGCTAGTCTTGCATTTTGATGTTGATATAATTGACGGCTAATTATAAGGAACTTTGTCTTTTTTATGTTGATGCTAAGTCCCATGTTCTCGCTATGCTCTCCAATTTTATTAAGAAGGTTTTGGAGGTCTTCTATATTGTCTGCTATTAAAACCGAATCATCCGCATATCGTATATTATTGATCCAGGTACCATTCACTTTGATGCCGCTTTCGCATTCCTCAAGAGCTTCCTGGAAGTTACTTTCTGAATATAGATTGAACAGTAGTGGGGAAAGAATGCATCCCTGTCTTACACCTCTGAGAATTTTTTGAGCTTGCGTTGTTTCATTGTCCACCTTGACGACAGCTGTTTGATTCCAGTAAAGAGCCTCTATGCAACGAATGTCTTTTTGATCTATGTCGAGTTGTTTCAGTATATGTACGAGTTTATGATGTTGTACTCGATCGAAGGCTTTTTCATAATCTATAAAGCACATCAATACATCTTTCCTTTGATCGTAGCAGTTCTGAGCTAGCACTTGGGTTGCAACTAGTGCTTCCCTTGTACCCACGCCTTTTCGAAATCCAAATTGTGAGCAACCAATAACCTTATCGCATTTTGTGGAGATTCTGTAGTGAAGAACTTTGAGGAATAGTTTTAAAGAATGGCTCATCAGACTTATCAGTCGGTGCTCTTGACACTTTGTTGCGTTGTTCTTTTTTGGCAAAGGGATAAAGGTAGATACAAGTCATTGGACAGGGAATTTTCCTTTTTTATAGATTTGGTTGAAAAATCTTTGGAGTATCGTAATTCCCTCTTCATCTAACAATCTGAGTAACTCAACAGGAATTTTATCAGGTCCAACTGCTTTCCCGTCTTTCGAGGTATTTATTGCTCTAGTAATTTCTTCAATTGTGATCTCGGGAGCAGATAGGTTGTTAATATCTATCACTTGTTCCTGAACGACTTCTATCTCAGGCCTCTCGTCCGCAAAGAGATTTTTGATGTATTTTTCCCATATGAGTTTCCTCTCTCTATCATCTTGTGCCATTTTTCCTTGTTCATTTTCTAAGTTAGAAAATTTCTTTTTTCTGTATATTCCAGCTACCTCCTTTAGTTTCTTATGTAGGTTGTGGTCATCATGTAGTTTTTGTAACTGTTCCATTTCCTCACACTGTTTCTTTAGCCACTTATTTTTTGCCGTTCTTATCTCTCTTCTTATGCGTTGTTGTTGTTCTCGATATTTGTCTCGGTTCCCTTGGTTTTTATGTTTTCTTCTTTCTTCGAGCATTGCCAGGATTTCGTCAGTCATCCAACTTTTCTTTTGTAGTTTTTGTTTATAACCTAATTCTTTTTTAACTGTATCCGTCATTGTTTCCTCTATGGCTCTCCATGTGTTATCCAAATTAACTTCTCTTTCTAGTTCTACTTTTGTATTCTTTGTTAGTTCTTTGTTTAATTTCATACTTAATTCTCTTCTGGTATTCTCATCTTTAAGTTTAGCATAGTCTATTGTTGGTTCTGGTTTAGGTCTCCTCATATTAGTGATTTTTATTTTTATTTCTGCCAAGAGAAGGACATGGTCTGATGGAACATCGGCGCCAGGGTATGTACAAGTTCTAGTTATTGATGATCCAAGTCTTTTGTTAACCATTATGTAATCGATCTGGTTTCGAACTATACTCTCGGGGCGGTCCGCTGGGGCTTTCCATGTATATAATCGTCTAGGTGGTAGCTTGAACCAGGTATTAGATATTTTCATATCTTCCTCTTGGCAAAATTGATATAGTCGTTCGCCTCGGTCATTTCTCTCTCCCAGGCCGTACGGGCCTATTAAATCGTCGTCTCTGCCTCTCCCTATCTTGGCATTAAAGTCGCCCATTATGAGGTTTACTTCATGTCTCTTCACGTTACTAAGCAGTTGTTTAAGTTCTGCGTAGAACATTTCTATATCTTCTTCTGTTGAGTCCGATGTTGGGGCATAAACCTGAATTATGTTGATATTGACTGGACTGGCTTTCAGTTTGAGTAAGGCCATACGGTCTGAGAGTGGGAAGAACTGTATTACCGATGCAGATAATTTGCTCGTGATTATTATACCTACTCCCTTTCTGTGGTTTTTATCCTGGTTTCCAGAATAGTACATAACTGCCCCTTCGACAGCACACCTTCCTACATCTGGCCACCATGTTTCTGCTATCCCCAAGACATCTATCTTCAATCTCTTTACTTCTTGGATTACGTTAGTCAGCTTCCCAGCTTCATACAAACTTTGCACGTTCCATGTTCCGATCTTCATTTTACTTCGTAAGTTCAATTGGGTTAGGCTTTTATCATTTAACTGCGTTCCCCCCGGAGATCCGATTGGGGAACTGTTTATAACTCCGGAAATTTTATAATTAAATGACGTCATTGTGATTCTCTTGGGATAATAATGTATACAGGGTGTCCCAATTTAGAGATATGACGTCATCGTTGATTTTCTTAAATGGCAACACTGTCATTTTAATAGCTATTTTGATAGGGTGTGTAAAGTTATACACAACTGCAAAATATCAAAGTTTTATTCTCTACCATTTACAAGATAATAGAAAATAACAACGTTATGTCTGTAATTTGGAATAAATTCAATAATTAAAATACTAATTGTTTTTTGAAAAATGCTCTGGCCCTTCGATTAGTATTTTAAATTCTCATTTTTGACATACAATAATAATGTATACAGGGTGTCCCAATTTAGAGATATGACGTCATCCTTGATTTTCTTAAATGGCAACATTGTCATTTTGATAGCTATTTTGATAGGGTGTGTAAAGTAATACACAACTGCAAAATTTCAAAATTTTATTCCCTACCATTAACAAGATAACAAAGTTTTGAAAAACAAGTAATCAAATAATAATTGGATTTAATTATTTCAATTAAGCAAATGCCATAAAGTTGTCCATTGACAATTTGACAATAATTGAGGGAAACATTATGGGTATTTGTTTAATTGAAATAATTATTAAATTCAATTATTATTTGATTACTTGTTTTCCATAACTTTGTTATTTTTTATTATTTTGTAAATGGTAGGGAAAAAAATTTGGCAGTTGTGTATATCTTTACACACCCTATCAAAATAGCTATCAAAATGACAGTGCTGCCATTTAAAAAAATCAACAGTGACGTCATATCTCTAAATTGGAACATCCTGTATACATTATTATTGTATGTCAAAAATGACAGACAATTTGAAATATTAATCGACGGGTCTGAACATTTTTCAAAAAAACAATTAGTATTTTAATTCAATTTATTCCAAATTACAGAAACACATTTATTATTTTCTATTTTCTTTTAAATGGTAGAGAATAAAAATTTGATATTTTGCAGTTGTGTATAACTTTACACATCCTATCAAAATAGCTATCAAAATGACAGTGTTGCCATTTAAGAAAATCAACGATGACGTCATATCTCTAAATTGGGACACCCTGTATACATTATTATTGTATGTCAAAAAGGACAATATGAAATAATAATCGACGGGTCTGAGCATTTTTCAAAAAAACAATTATTAGTATTTTAGATATTGAATTTATTCCAAATTACTGACTCTTTCTGTATTAGTGTGACCAACTAGTATTTAGTCAAATTCGGGACACGGATGAAAAAAATACCTGAAATCCGGGACTTTTCAATGAAAATTGGGCCATTTTTTTTTAATATAGAACTTTAATAATATCATCATTTTATTTATTAAACATTTTTATGTTGACAAAGATATTTTTAATGGGGTTAAGCCACAATAATTGGTTGTAATGATAATGACGATAATTAAAATACAGAAATGAAAAAAAAGTTCACAGTTTGAGTTTTTGTAGAACTATAATACCAAATACCACGACATGCAGCGTTTTGCATGTGGTATTAATATTCTTCTTCTTCTTCAGAAATCCAACTTTGTTGTATTTCATGATTCCGTCTTTTATCCTTCAGTCGGGCATTGTGTCCTGCGAAGCTCTATTTTAATTTGGCAGCATGTTTTCCTGCGTCTTTTACTTTGGTTTTGTTTCTAATCCATTTATTTGTTTTTTATTTATAAGCCCCACCCCGAGCATTGATCTTAATATTACACTCTCGAAATTGTCAACTTTTTCTCCTCCTACCAATTCAGTTTGATATGAATTCATAGAAGAATATTCAAAATTTCAAAATAAAATTTTACCAAAACATTGAAAATTCGGATGGCCCGGATGCCTGGTCTGGGACGCCGGGACACGTCTTCATAATTCGGGCCATGTCCCGGATTTTTCGGGCTAGTTGGTCACACTATGTATACACAATAAAAGCAAAACTGTTAAAAAAGCGAGGTAGCAAGGAAGTGTAGACGGACGCCAAGATCTTCGAGTCGGAATTATTATTACCGAAGTGGGAAGGGTTTTAGTCCTTAGGCACACCATTAAAAAAATATTGAATCCCTCATGCGACTTTTTTTTCAGTTATTCATCTCAAGGCGGACAACTTTTCTATTTCGGAAAATTTTTGGGAGGATTAGGAATTTCGTAAATATAGAAGTTTTCAAACTTTGGTGCTTCCGACAACTGGAGTGCCTTTAAACATTCGTAGGACAATATTACCAATAAATTGGAAGTATTTTTATCAAACAATCCTTCACAAAAAAATCATCATCTATGGCTACATAGTGAGCCTCTTATAGGGAGCGCACACATCATAAAGAGTCATAAAATTTTTGCCTGATTGGTGATTTTTGCAGGATTGTTTGATGATTGTTTGATAAAAATATTTACAATTAACTGTAATACTGTCGGACAAATTTTTAAGGCTAAGGTCGTTTGACGAAACGAAAATTTTCCGAAATAGAAATAACTGTGTGAATAAATTTTTTAAATGGTAGGCCCAAAATCTATTTAGTATTTGAATAAAAGTTGGATTATTGATTATTGGCTGGATTTATTGATTACAATAAGGTGTTTCGATAAGGTCCGACACAAACGTCTTATACAGTTGCTTAAAGATAAACACGTTGACAAAAAAAGACTTAAGAATAATAACTCGTCTCTAATTTAACTAACCAAACCACAAAAGTCAGAGTAGGTAAAGAACTTTCGGAGCAAGTAGAGCTAAAAAGAGGCGTAAGGCAAGGTTGCATACCCTCCCCCTGATTGTTTAATCTATTTTCGGAAGAAATAATTAAAAAATCACTCGAAAGTGAAAAATGACCATAATTTTACGCGATGCATAACTATGAAAAATGGGTATATATAAGCCTATTTTGGACAATAATTTCCATCCAAACGTTCAACCTTTTTTGGATCATTATTAATATTTCAATATGATCTCTTTCGCTTAAATGGACCAATTTTACTCTACAACCTACGACTTTGAATTGGTTTGTCAACAATTACCTACTGGATATGTAGTACCTACTCGTTTATTTCTGACTACATTGTTTTACTACAAAAAAATGTACGGGACGGGTTTAAGTCCCTTATTTATTTTAAGGAGTTTATTCTTGTTAACCTAGTGAAAAAATAATGGGTGTATAAATTATGAGGATGTGAAATTTTGCAAGCATTTTGTGCAACTGAAGTGATTTTTTAAATTACTATTCTCATTGGTGTTGGGAAATAAATGTACTTATTTTTTTAACTCTGAATATAATTTGTTTCTCGTATTAACAAATTTATTCTACCAAACTTGGTTTATCTGTTAAATATTATGTTGATATGGAATTAGCCGCAGTATGTGATAATCCCATATAAACATAACATTATTTAACTTAAACATGCCACAAGACAATAGCCTCAGAACCTTTTATGCCGCGTCCTCACTTGTAAAAATTTGCGTCGAACCAGCTGTTTGTCACAAATATTTGCGTGCTTGAGGTAAATTTTACTAATGTGGACATGTTCCTCGCATAAATCGGACGCAAGAATTTTTGACGCACACATTCCATCGGTTATCATGTTCGAGCGAAGATAAAATGACTTGAGCACCGCGTCCTCACTGATAAAAATTTGCGACGCAAATTCTTGCGACGTACCATTAGTTCAATACGCGCGAAAAATTTACCAATGTAGACGCGCCATTATATGTACAACCTGTTTAGCAGCGTCCTCAGCCTCACTGGTAAATTTTTACGTGCGTATTGATTTAATAGTACGTCGCAAGAATTTGCGTCGATGATTTAACTTCTCGACCACTGAATATATATTTATCGTTCGTTGTGCGCGTCTGCTCAAGTTGTGTGGAGTAAATAAAGCAGCATTCACACTGCAAACCGTATGCGATGCCAATCCTTTGATCTTCGCTCAAAAACCGACAACCGATCGAGCGTGTGATTGTTTTGCGCCGGAAATTCTGGCGTCCAATTTATGCGACGAACACGTCCACATTAGCACAATTTACCCCCAACAGGCCAATATTTGCGACGAACAGCGGCTTTTGTTAAACGAAATATATATCTTAATCAAAATGTTAGGTCTTTCAATTTTAAGGGTACAAACTTACGTCAAAATAAATGGAACGCAATATTATTATAGATTTTCAAAACACGTTCTTTGAATCATGTTCATAAAGCGATAAATATAATAAATCAAATGGTATAAAAATGCCGGAATGTTTCACTGTCAGTGTATGAGATCATGTCTAGCTATCACTAAGAGTTCTGCGGTCATTGAATTATAATTGATAGCACTTTTAATTGGTTAACTGCAAAATAAAGAAGTTATAAATCATTTTGATATACTATTGCACCTGTATTTTTATGGTTTTAACGTATTCAGACCAGCCAAAGAGTTACAAATAATTTTATGAGCTAGTAAATCAGATCCGTTAGTGTTATAGTTTCCTACAACCTTGATCACACTGACTATCTTATTCAATACAGTTGCATTGAAAACAATTTTGCTATATTGATACGGTTATTTGTGTGCCACAATATATGATATCATCCATAAAAGGTCTCTCTTGTATGAAGTCATATATGTAATGAATCATTTAATTAATAGGTAATAATAAGTACTAAAAATTATTGCATTTATAACGAACATCTGGATTGTTCATAACTTCTATTTAAGGTAAACATGCAATTTAAAATGAATTAATTATTTATTAGAAAACACCGCAAGCACTGGGAACTTTGATGGGAAAATAGGTGACTAAAGTTGCTAAATAAAAAATATATTTCTATAATATTAGAAACTACATATATACAGTTCAAAATATAAATTTAAGGTGAAACAGTAGCGATCAACAGGTAGCGAAAACGCGTTCCAAGATTGCAGCTGTAATTTTGAATATTTTTTCGAGATATTTGGCACACGTATTCTTAATATAATAAAGAATGGCGGTACAGTTTGAAAATATATTAATATGTGGAAATTACTCTGTAATTAAATACAATATTAAAAAAACAAGCCTGTACCGCCATTAAGAAGAACAAAAAAATACACTTTCTTCAAATAAACTTTTTTGTCCGATGCCTAGATTTTGTGTCATTTTGGAACTACTAATGAAATAAAAAATTTTAGTAGTTCCAAAATGACACAAAATCTAGGCATCGGATAAAAAAGTTTATTTAAAGAAAGTGTATTTTTTTGTTCTTCTTGATGGCGGTACAGGCTCTTTTTTTAATATTGTATTTAATTACAGAGTAATTTCCACATATTAATATATTTTTCAAATTGGGCTCTGTACCGCCATTCTTTATTATATTACAAATACGTCTGCCAAATATCTCGAAAAAATATTCAAAATTACAGCCGCAATCTTGGAACGCGTTTTTGCTACCTGTTGATCGCTACTGTTTCCTCTTAATATAAAAAAGTTTTATAGAGAATTTTTTGTTCCGTTCACAACGTTACAGTCGCCATTTTTCTTGTCGTAAATATCTTCTTCAGTGAGGTTTCTATTTGTTTGTACTTACTTACTTCGTGGCGTTAAAACCCTTCGAGGGTTTTACCCGACTCAACAACATGCATCCATTTCTCTCTGTCTTTAGCCATATCCATCCAACCCATAGATTTTAGCTTTCCTGTTGTATTATCTCGCCACCGGAGTCGAGGGAGTCCACGTAGTGTTCTTCCAGTTGGGACGTCTTCACATACCAGGCTTACTGTTCTTTCCAGAATGTCTTTTAAGGTGCATTGGCCGTTGGAGTCTTCTAGACTTTATTACTCTATTTTATTATGTTTGCGTCGGTATATTTCTTCGAGACTTTGTTAGTTCTTATTCTATAGTTTCCTGCTGCTTTATCAAATCCAGGCCCAAAGATCTTCCTTAAGATTTGTTCTTTCCCAAACACGTAGTTTTGGGCCTCTCTTAGGTTGCCTTTTTTATCGTCCACGTTTCGCTACCATACATCACTACGGGTCGTATGATTGAGTTATATAGTTATATCTTTGTGTCTCTTGTTAGTTGTTCCGGTTTTAGAAGGTTTTTGAAGGACATAAAGACATCTGATGCCGGCATAAAGTTATCTACGGTGATGTTCTGTCCTATTCTATCTCTGTTTCGGTTATTGCGGTTGACATACATATTTATATTTTTAGTTAAATTTTCATTAACTAATAGTCCCAGCTTCTCTGCTTCCTTGTCGAAAATGATGAAAGTCTCCTTCATCCTTAATGTGGTGTTTCCTATTAGCTTGATATAGTATGCAAATTTAAGGATGCTGTGATGGTAGCCAATCTCCGGTAGAAGACGGTACTGCAAGAAGAAGAAGAAGTATGCAAATGCCAACAGTAAGTTTGGTCCTCTCGATTAAATAATGTAGTCGGTTTTTCGAATCTTGCATTCTAATTATGTGTTCCAGAGCTAAGATGTGTTCCAGAGTTAAATTCCATTTGTTAAATTCCTTCTATTTAGATTTAGCGGTATTCTTGTCTCATTCATTCTTCCTATATATTCACACCAGAGTAATTTTCATGTGTTTTTTATTTTATCATTTAGTCTCTTTGACATTCATTATTTCTCTAATTTGTTCATTTCTCACTTTGTCCATTATTGGTAATCTGGAGTTTCTTCACCAAAACATCATTTTCAATGCATTTATTCTGATTTCCAAAATAATAAAATAATAAAATATTTAAAAAGTTATTGCCTTGAATCTGCCTTATTGCTGGAATTATTTCATTTCGAAGCATGTTTTCATATCTTTGAGCAGTAAAATTACTCTCGATGAAGAAAGGACCAATCAAATAATTAACCTTTTTCTATTCTCATACTATAATATATATCAGTTACGATTTCGCTACCTGTATCATAATTAACTTCATTATGATACAGATTTTCATTACGATACACATGTTTAACCAATAGAATCGCGATATGGCATTCGCGATGAAGGTGGCACACGCGCAGTGACCAATGATGAGTCAAATACATACGATTTGACAGTTCTCAATATGTAAACAAACTGTCAAATTGACAAACTATTAATTTGTTTGCGTTACAAAATTAATAAATTTGAATATATTTTTTGTTGTGAATGATGTAACGGTCTCAAATTCATCGTCTTATAATGGTAGGGGAGCAAAGTATGCTAAATGTTCAGTCACTCGAGCACTTTGGAGACCTATTGGGTTGTGAAGAGTAGGATCCTAAAACAAAAAAAAGTTAAGTAACATTTTCCATTTTAGTGGGCGCTTGCCATTTTTTAATTTAATTTTCCATTTCCAACAATCGTTTTTTCCGATTATAACGCCATCTATGCATAATTCGAAAAAATGTTTCGAATAAAAGTTACTTATTTTTTCATAAGGAATCCATATCTGCAATAAAAAATGGGGACTCCTATTTAAGATTTTAAAGTAACCCCCAACCCACCTCCGTGGGGATTCGTGTTTGGTGCCATTCGATAGATTTTTTAAAAATATTAAATAAGTGTATTTTACAGTTTTTCGATCTGATGTTCATTTCGCAAAATATCGAGGGATTCGTATTTAAAATATTAAATTTACCCCCCACCCCTCTCCGTGGGAAGTCGTGTCTGGTATCATTCGATAGATTTTAAAAAAATATTGAGCACATATTTTTTAGTTTTTCGATCTGTCATTCATTTCGCGAAATATTCGCTTTTTTCTTGTGAAATTTTGCGACTCACCCATTTCCTTACGCCCGGCTCAAATCGTCAGATTTTTGAAATATAAGTACAGTCTTTTGCATGTACTTAACTTACCTTATTTTAATCTGACAATTTCGAGTTTTTTTAAGGATAGATTTTTTTCTTCGGGCCCCCCTTAACGAACTCCCCTGTGTTAAGAGCCAATATATGGTAGAGGTACATCTGCAGGGTACCAGGTTTCTCCCCATATGATAATCTGACGCGCTCGAGTAACTGCAAAAATCCCCGCTTGGGCTCCCCTACCATAAATATATCAGGCCGGTCCTGTGGTGACGAATTAATTAGATGCAATCGTTATACTGCGAAACCTTTTTTGTATATATCCTACGATACGATATGATGTTTTTCGTTTGCCGTTCAAATACCAGAAAGTAGCACGTGTTTATTCTTCGGCTAGTTATCAAAAGGATTTAACGACTTTTTGAGACTGAGAGTCTGGAAAGTGTTTATGTTAGAGCTGAAATGTCGTCATAAATAACGTCTATAGCAAGGATAAAATCCTCTAGTGTCTGCGTTCTCAAAATTTGGCCGTTATAATAGAGTCAGCGATTTCGGTGAGAACCAGAGATCTGTTTATGGAAAATAAGCGTTTTTTTTTATTGGTTACGAAGAAAGATTACCGCCTCAGTAGGATGCTCTTATTATAATTTTCTCGCTATCTTATTGGCAGAAGAAATTTTTGTTTTATTTCTATTGGATAAACGATCTGCTGTTGGTTGAACCCAGGTTTGAAGGAGAACGAAAAGAGTTAGTTAAGTTTGGTCTGGCAGAGAGTTAAGTTTGAGCTGATATGCAGTGAAGAGTCCAGTTTTCTTTGTCTGTGCCAAAGTTAGGCTCAGATAGAATCTTGTGTAGATTCTGTAGTGAAAGTAGCAGAAGCGATGTGTTTGTCGTAGATATCATACCGGCATCTTCTGGTGTTGTTGTTCCGGTGATTTTTTTTATAAGCATTTATTAACAATCAGAATTACATATTCTATGAGTATATTACAGATATAGTGTTTCTAGTAGTGGCGAGAGTATGACTTTTCAGAGAATAACTTAATTCAGTCTTCGCGGAACGGGTTCCAATCTTTTAACTAAGGTTCAATTGCTCAAACTAATTTTTTTATCATCGATTTGATGAAATTTGTCAATAATAATCAAAAAAATAGTTTACTTTTTTAAATATAAAACAAGACTATGGAATTTTATCTTTCATATAAGAAAAACAACTTTTGTGATAGTACTTTCGATCGGAAATAATAATTGTAAAGTTAAGTGAAGTGTCGCCGTATCGCTTTACCAGAGCTCAGCCGAGCTAACTACACGAGGTCAGCAGCCCACAGTACTACCGCAGATCATCAGGTATTTGTAGCACACTGTTTACTTTTTTTTATTCGAACTTTTGAAAACGCGAAGGATTTAATATGTTTATTCACTTCTTACAAATTCAGTTTTGCCTTTTAATTTTTTTATATAAATAAACAATGAATATGTTTTAAACTTATATCTTTTTATTTTGCACTATCTATCTCTGATCCTTACTGTAATAAACGTACAGACTACCTCAGACATCAATGGTAAGTACCGATTTCTATTCAATGGAATGTCATTGCGAGTAGTTTTTTTTCTTTTCGTAATTTTCGTATAGACATATGGCAATATATTTTAATTTGTTGATGGCGCCCAATAACTACTATTTTTTCTCTTTACATTATATTTTATTTCAAGTACTCACTCTCTAAATTATCTGAGACTGTTAGTTTACCGGGGGAATACGAGAAGTTGTGTAGCACGAAGTTTATCGATGTATATAGGCTGCTCTTTTCGTATCCCTCATACTCGCTTCATAATGACCATCATTAAAGGCTCGTTGCATAATATACTATTAACTTTTTAGAATCCATATAATAATATATTTATACTAAGAATTTCCACAGTTTTCACTGTATTTCTTCACTCAACCGTTCTCTCCAGTTCTTTGAGTTTTGCCAGCCCCTTCCTGTTGATTTCTTCTTTCCACTGCTTCGTCTAGTTCAAGACATTGAATCGTAGACGTTCAATCGAAGTTCTAAAAGACATTTACTTGGATGGCAGAGATGTTCGAATAATTTCAAAATATTGGAATCAAACAACATCGGTTTTAGTAGATGGTGTGGAATTACAGGCTCTTAATATTAAAAGAGGAGTACGGCAGGGATGCCTCTTGTCACCCCTGCTTTTCAACGTTTACTCCGAAAGAATTTTCAGAAATGCACTTTCTGAAAAACAACAAGGAATAATTGTGAACGGTGAAGTCATCAATAATTTGCGATATAGTTCTCCTAGCTTCTTTTCAAGAAAATCTGCAAACACTACTTGAAAGTGTCGCTGAGAGATGTAGGGAGGCAGGTCTGGATCTTAACATAAGGAAAACCAAAATACTCGTAATAAGTAAACAACAGAATATAAAACCGTCTATGTATGTAAATAATACCAAACTTGAGCAAGTTAATAAAATCGTTTATCTTGGACAGCAATTAAATTGTAACCCAGAAAGTCACGCGAAATTAGATCTAGGATAGAGCAGGACAGAGCCACTTTTAGAAGGATATCCAAGGTGTTATGTAACAGAGACCTAAAATTGGCATTAAGGATCCGCCTACTTCGCTGCTACGTGTTCTCGGTCTTACTTTATGGCGTCGAGTCCTGGACTGTGAATAACATCGATCTGAATCGACTTGAGGCTTTCGAAATATGGTGTTATAGAAGAATTTTAAAAGTTTCCTGGGTGGAGAAGATTCGAAACTTCACAATACTAGAACGTCTAAGCAAATGTACTGAGATCATAAAAAGCATCTAGCAGAGAAAGCTGGAGTATTTCGAACATGTAACGAGACGTCCCAAATATAAGTTGCTGCAAAATATTGTATGTATATAAGCTGTACACTCCCGTGGAAGTTATAGCTGTTTTTCACTTTAATGATCCGTTGAGACATGGTGGATCAGTCCACTTTTCTTCTAATCTGTCTCCTCAAAGTTTCTGGTGTGTCTTCGTTTCCGTCACTAATTTTCTCCACTCATTTCGGTACTCAGTCTTTTTTCCAGTTTCGAATTCCCATAACGCTTAAGTCGTTTTCGACTTCTGCCTTTTCGGTCTGTCTCGTGCTCTTGTCTCAGGGGGTATCCAGTTGAAAATAACTTTAATAGGATCATCTTCACTTTTTCTACTTATATGACCATACCACCTTATTCTTCGTGCTTTTGCTTCTTTCACTATTCCTCCATTTTCTCCTTCCATCCATTGTTCTATTTCGTGGTTAATCCAGGGTCTTCTTTCATTTTCATTTATTACTTTTGGTCCCAGAATGTTGCGCATTACTTTTATTTCAAATACTTTCAGCTGTTCTTCTTATTTTAACGTTAGGGTGTTGGTTTCTATGGCATACATTACCACTGGCCTTATGGTAGTCTTATATATCTGCATCTTTGTATTTCTGCTTAATTTTTTATCTTTTGTTATTTTTTTATTTTTGTGGTAAGCTCTATTTTCTGCTTGTAGTTTCTGTTTCATGTCTATTCTTTCATTATCTCTACTGATCATCGTTCCAAAGTATTTGAATGTATCTACTTCCTCAAATCTGTAATTATCTATTATCATTTGTGTTAGTTTTGTTTTCTTGCATCTGCTTGCGTTCATGTACTTTGTTTTTTCCATATTTATATCTAGTCCTCTTCTTTTTGTCCCTTTTTCTATTTCAGAGAATGCCTTAATTAATGATCTTTTGTCCCGGGCTATTATAACGTTATCATCTGCATAACCTACTATTTGTACTGCATTTTTATTAATTATTCCGTTATTTGTTGCTTCTTTTATTGCACAATCTATGAATCTAGAGCTGTAATGAATAACTCAGTTGACAGGGCATCCCCTTGTCTGACTCCGTTTTGGACCCTAATCTTCTCTGTTGTCTTTTGACCTAAATCTATTACTGCTTGTGCCTCTTTCATTGTCATTTTTATTAACTGTATTAATTTGCCTGGCATTTTTATGCGTGTTAGATCTTCTATTAGTTCTCCTCTTTTTAGTTTATCGAAGGCCTGTTTAAAATCCACAAAAAGCATATGCAGTTCCATGTTGTGCTTTTTCCATGATTTGTCTTATTATGTGAATAGCGTCTATCGTCGATTTCTTTTCCGAATCCATATTGGTAATTTCCTATGATTTTTTCGGTATGCTTTGCTAGTCTATTCTTTATTATTCCCGTCATGATCTTATATGTCACATTTAGAAAGATGATTCTTCTACAGTTTTTGCATATTTTTTGGTCTCCATTTTTGGGTATCGTTATAATTATTCTCGTTTTCCAGTCTTCTGGCATTCTTTCCTCTTTCCAAATTGTTATAATTAATTCATGTATTTTTCTAGTTAGAGCCTCTCCACCATATTTGATGAGTTCTCCGTTTATGTTGTCATAACCCGCTGGTTTTCTGTTCTTGATCTTCTTGATACTTTCTGCTACTTCTTCGTATGTAGGTTCCTTGTATTCCTCCGCGTCCTGTCTTATCCTTATTATGTCCCCTTCCTGTGTCATCTCACCTGTTGCTTTATATAATTCCTCGAAATGTCTTATCCAAATGTATTCTTCTATGGCGACCATCGGTTTTGATTTTTTTCCTAATTTTAAGTAGTTATATAGTGGTTTAGTATTATTTCTCATATTTTCTCTTTCGATGTCCATCATTATTTCTTCTAATTTTCTTTTCGTTTTCATTTTACATGTATGCTTTGCTATTGTCCTTGCTTTCCTATATGTTTCCATATCTTCTGCTGTTCCTGAGTTTATCCATTTCAATCTGGCTTTATTCTTTCTTTCTATTTGTTCTCTATATTCTTGGTCAAACCATTCATTTCTTCTGATGTTTCCTATTGTGCCACTTTCTGTATCCGCTGCCTTTTCTATGGCTTGTTTAATTCGTTTCCATTGTTCTTCTATTTCTTGTTCTTCGTGTTGTATTCCTCTTTTAAGTTCTTCTTTGTATCTATCTTTTATTTCCTCAACCTCCAGTTTTTGTATGTTTCATTTCTTTTCCGCTACTCTTGTTCCTTTTGGTTTTGTCTTAATTTTGCATTTTGCAATCACCAGGAAGTGGTCGGTGTCTATGTTCGCTCCTCTATATGATCGTACATCATTTATTGATTTCGCTTGTTTTTTCTTGATCAGAATGTGATCGATTTGGTTTCCGGTATTAGTTCCAGGTCTTAACCATGTTATTTTGTGTACATCTTTATGCTGATATTTGGTGCTACTTATTTCCATTTCTAGTGCTGCTGCTATGCCACATAATCTATCCCCGTTGTCATTGGTTTTGTCATGTAATGTATGTGTGCCTGCCACTTCTTGATTATAACTTTCTCTTCCAACCTGTGCGTTAAAATCCCCTAGGCTAATTAGTATATCCTGTTTTGGCATTTGATCACCTGTCTCTTCCAATTTCTCGTAAAAGTCTTGTTTGGTTATTTTATCACTATTTTCGGTGGGTGCATAAACGTTAATTATAGATAGTTTTTGCGGCTTAAAATCTATTCTTATATATGATATTCTGTCATCGACTGCTTTAAATTCTAAGACTTTCTTTCTTAATTTTCCTCTGATGTAAAATGCTGTCACTCCTTGCCCTTGTTTTTCCTTTCCTGAATACCATATTGTATAATCACTTTTTTCTATTTTGCCTTATCCTCCCCATCTGACTTCCTGTAATCCAGCAATATCTACTTTGTATCGTTCTAGTTCATTTGCTATTTCCTGCATTTTCCTGATTCTAGTAGTGTCCTCACGTTCCAAGATCCAATTTTTATTTTTCTTTTATTTAATCTCTTCCGTTTCTTATTGTGTAACTATATCTTATCTTCTTGTGTGCTCGTTTTCCTTTTTCTTGCGGTTGTTTCCGTATTTTCCAATTCAGTTATTTCAGTTATCAGTTTTTTGGATTTGGACTTGCGCTTGTATACTCGTTTGGTTCCAATTTCTCTCCCTCATTGCTCCATCTTCACAGTGATCCATTTATCCATAACTTTTTGTACCCCATCTTTATTCTGTTTCCTTGTTTCCTTTCCATGTTAGCCCTGTCACGTATAATTTTCTGTATTTTCCGTTCATTTTTACTTAGGTCTTCGTCTATATAGTGATGTGATCTTGATTATTGATATGAGATAATATTCTTATTTGTCATTTAATTTAATCAATGCATTAATCATAATCTAATTAATTTACCAGATCACATATCAATATGTTTTCAATCTCAGGGCGAATTATAAAATTAATTACTTACTCTCGTGGCTTCTAAGTATTTCTCAATGGTTCCTAATCGGGATAGGAAAGAAAAGAGTAAAATAATACACACATATGGGTTACAATTATAATCAAAATATTGTATATTTTATTTAAATGTCAATCACTGCTTAATATTTGCTAGATCTTATTATTCTTAAAAATAACATTTACAAATGGGAATCTTATTTCCTTTTGGTTTCCAATTGAAAGTCTTTATTAACATTTAACTATTAGGATTTATTAGCAACAATTCTATTTAAGTTTGATGAAGCTTTTCTGATATTATTTATTATGTTCTTCAATTTATAATGTGGTATTTAATACGAAAAACCCATACATTCATGTCCAAACAAATGAGACTGACCTTTTTCTGGTGAACTGAGAATGTCTTCACACAAGACCCGTTTCCTGCTATCCTTGGCTGCGATCAAAACCTCGTCCTGGCTTTCAGTAATGTTCTCCTTTGAAAACTAGCTCGTATAGCTCTCGTTCCTGCTTCTGTCGTGATGCTGTATTCTACCTTTTTCGAAACTGCAATCAGCTACCGGGACACTCTTGGCTCAAGGAGGTTCTTTTACTCTCAACCTGGCCTACCTCTCGTTCCACGATAGATACTCCACACTCACGGAACTACACCGGCTTTCTCACTCTCCGTACACTACCGTCTACTACTGGACTTCACTTCTCGACAGCTCAAAACATTCTGATCTCTATTTTTCATTCATTCCCCTACTTTCTAAATATCCCTTCCAGATTCACAAATCAACCTTCCACCACCAACTCTCATTCGCAGTATTCCTCAAAACCAATTTTTAATCTTTCTAAATATGCTTAATGGATTTCAAAAAAAAAAATAGTTAATTCCCAATCTAAAATTACTTTCTACTATTTACAAAATTTAATGACCTATTATCTACTTCAACTGAGTCTTATTTAGCATAGGCTAATGATCGAACCTTCCGCGAACAACGATAATGACCTATTATATATTTCAACTGAGTCTTATTTAGCATAGGCTAATGATCGAACCTTCCGCGAACAACGATAATGGTACGCGCCATTCACTTTGTTTATTCTCGGCGCATTGTCCCGAGTTTCGTAAGCTTTTTCTAATCACTTCTTAAAATTACATATAACAATTTGTTGTATACAGGTTGTTCTAAATTTATATGCCCGTGGTTGAGAAAATTGAAAATATTTTATATTAAATTGAATCCTGTTTATAATTATCAAAATTTAATTTTCATATCAAATAGAAATATAACAAATCCCCGCCTTGTATTCGATAAAATTTATCTGCATTTTTAAATAAATTTTCTCGAGGCAAAACCAACTCCCTGTATATTTCCTTACTTTAATCTACGTCTTATACCCCTTCTTCTTGTATTACTCTAATTAGTCCCACCTGTAGAGTAATTGTTTCCTTATTTTCAGTGTCCTCATCCTGTGTTAGAGTGTCGGCTATTATGTTGTCTTTCCCTTTTTCCCATATCAATTTTCTGTCTTTTTTCTCAGTTTTTTCACATACTTTTACCGTGCATTCTGCATCCTCGTTTTCATATGCCTCCTCTTCAAATGCCACTGTTTCGATCATATCTTTTTCGCTTTCATTTGTTAGCTTTATTTCTTCTTCTCCTGAGCTCATCTCTTCTTTTGAGGAATCCCAGTTTTCTTTTGCTTTTGATACTCTCAATTTTTCTTCTTCTGGGCTCAACTCTTCTTTTGAGGAGCCACAGGTTTCATTTTCTTTTGTCTTTTTCTGACTTTTTCTCCCTTTTCTTCTTTGTCCTTGCTTCGTTGCCAAATTCATTTCCACTGTTTGTTCTTTACCTGATTCGTCCGTATTTTGTTTCTCCTGTTCCTTGTCCTGTTCTTCTTCTTTTTCTTCTGTTAAATTCATCGTATTATTTTTAAAATCTATCACTACATGTTTTTCTGCCAATTCGTCAACTCCTATTATCATGTCATGTGACATGTTTGGCATTATTACACATTGTAGTGCATACATCTTCTTACCCAGTCGTATCATTACTCGTATGCCTTCATTTATAGTTGCCAATGTCCGTTTGTTTGCGCCCACTAAATTTACCCTAGGTATTTTGTAAATTAAATTTGTTAAGTTATCTTCTTCTATTAGTTTTCTGTTGACCAATGTTATTTCAGATCCAGTGTCTATCATAATTTTAATTGGTTTCTCGTTGATAAATCCATCCACAAATTTTAAATTAACTCCATTTTTCTTTTTGTTGTTTCTTGCCAATTTAATAAACTCCTTGGGGTTACAAAAGATTCCTGTTTGATTTTTGGTTTTTAGTGAGCGCCGTCGTGAAAAGACGCCGGTTGCTCATCGTTGTTTATATTTTCGTCATAATGTCTCTCTCCGTCATATTCATCTGTCTGGGTATTATTTACTTCTCTTCTATTTTCTCTTGGTCTGTCGGATCTGTTTCGGTTTTCTCGATATCCCTGTTCATTTTGTCTACCATTATTTCTGTTTTCTTGATTTGAGCGTGTGGTGTTTCTATTCTGGTATTCTCGATTTCTGTCCTCATTCCATTGCCTATTTCTTTGTTCATAATTTCTTCTTCCGTTGTCTCTATTTTCGTTTTCCCTTCTGGGATTAAAATCTCGTCTTGTATAGTCCCTCCTATTTTGATTTCTATCTCTGTAATCTTGTGTTTCTCGGGGCCTGTAATCTTCTCGCGACCTTCTTGATTTTCTTTCTCTTAGACGTGATTCTCTTATTTGTAGGAATTGGCATAAACTATCTATGTCTTTGTAATTTTGCAATGCGATATGGTCTTCCAGCGTTTCCTCGAAATGTCTTGCAATCAGTTCGACTAATTGTTCCGATGAGTAATTATATTGTAAATGTTTTGCATTATTGTAAATTTGTAAAGCATATGTCCTTTCTGATATCCCCATCCTATCATTGTATTTCCCATTTTGCAATTCCTTGTTAATTTCCAATTGTTGGATTTTTCCCCAGAAATAATTCAAAAATTTTTGTTCAAATTGTTGCCAATTGCCGAATTCTTCTTCTTTGCTATCGAACCATAGGCTTGCTTCATATTTGAGATGGTTTCTGATAGTTTCTTTTGCTGTTTCGAAATTTCCGATGTGTTGTATTTTCTTTTTCAGGCTATTTATGAACGGCACTGGGTGTAATCTTTTTACATCCCCGCCAAACCTTATCTTCACGTCATCTGTGCTATGTATAACCATTTCTCTTCTTTCTCCTACATTTTGTTGAATATTGATTTCCGCAATCTTTCTTTCCATTTCTTCTCTGTCTGCTTGAATAGCGTTTTCAAACTTGTTTTCCAAATTTTCTATTTCCTTTTTCTGGCAATTCGTTATCTCCTTTATTTTATTTTGAATTTTCATTTCTTGTTCTTTCATCTCGTTTTTCATTGTTGTCAAACATCCTTTTACTTCCTTTTCATACTTTCCTATGCGTTCCTCCATTTTCTTGTTGTTCTCTTCTATTGCTTGTTTCATTTTTTGTTGTGTTTCATCCATTTTTTGATCCAATTTTTGTTGTGCTTCATCCATTTTTTGTTGTGTTTCATCCATTTTTTGTTGTGGTTCATCCATTTTTTGATCCACTTTATCCATTTTTTGATCCAATTTTTGTTGTGTTTCATCCATTTTCTTTGATGTTTCTTCCTGATTTTTATCCATTTTCCTTTTTGCTTCATCCATTGCTTGTTTTGTTTCTCTGTGATTGTCATCCAGTTTTTGTTCCATTATTTGTGACTGGAGTTGCATCATTTGTAATAATTTATCTATTCCTGATAATTCTTGCTGTTCTGATGCCATGATTGTCGTGTCTAAAATATCTTCTTGGTCTGAACTATTCTCTTGATTTGAATGTTCTTTTTGTTTTTTGTTGTCTTTGCTTTGGCTTCTTGTCACAGACATTTGTTTTCAAGAAGTACTGTCCCCGCCAAATATGAAATTTTACTAGTATGTTACCACGACGACTTTTTCTCACCCAAATATTATAAATTGTCAATAAATATATCAAATGTAAATATCGTAAAAATAAAATATTAAATCAGTTATGTAAAATTTGTACCTAAAGAGATCTAAAATTTTATTTTATCAAATGTAAGTATCTCACTTATTACCACAGGCATATAAATTTTCAAATACCGGCTTTACTCTTTCTATCCTTCAAATTTGCCACTAGAAATACTTTTCAATGCCCCACGTTGGGAGCCAGTTGATGTGATCTTGATTATTGATATGAGATAATATTCTTATTTGTCATTTAATTTAATCAATGCATTAATCATAATCTAATTAATTTACCAGATCACATATCAATATGTTTTCAATCTCAGGGCGAATTATAAAATTAATTACTTACTCTCGTGGCTTCTAAGTATTTCTCAATGGTTCCTAATCGGGATAGGAAAGAAAAGAGTAAAATAATACACACATATGGGTTACAATTATAATCAAAATATTGTTTATTTTATTTAAATGGCAATCACTGCTTAATATTTGCTAGATCTTATTATTCTTAAAAATAACATTTACAAATGGGAATCTTATTTCCTTTTGGTTTCCAATTGAAAGTCTTTATTAACATTTAACTATTAGGATTTATTAGCAACAATTCTATTTAAGTTTGATGAAGCTTTTCTGATATTATTTATTATGTTCTTCAATTTATAATGTGGTATTTAATACGAAAAACCCATACATTCATGTCCAAACAGATGAGACTGACCTTTTTCTGGTGAACTGAGAATGTCTTCACACAAGACCCGTTTCCTGCTATCCTTGGCTGCGATCAAAACCTCGTCCTGGCTTTCAGTAATGTTCTCCTTTGAAAACTAGCTCGTATAGCTCTCGTTCCTGCTTCTGTCGTGATGCTGTATTCTACCTTTTTCGAAACTGCAATCAGCTACCGGGACACTCTTGGCTCAAGGAGGTTCTTTTACTCTCAACCTGGCCTACCTCTCGTTCCACGATAGATACTCCACACTCACGGAACTACACCGGCTTTCTCACTCTCCGTACACTACCGTCTACTACTGGACTT
This sequence comes from Diabrotica virgifera virgifera, assembly GCF_917563875.1. Taxonomy (NCBI): domain Eukaryota; kingdom Metazoa; phylum Arthropoda; class Insecta; order Coleoptera; family Chrysomelidae; genus Diabrotica; species Diabrotica virgifera. The sequence goes on along the minus strand of NC_065448.1, from coordinate 108,564,678 downwards.
CACTTCTCGACAGCTCAAAACATTCTGATCTCTATTTTTCATTCATTCCCCTACTTTCTAAATATCCCTTCCAGATTCACAAATCAACCTTCCACCACCAACTCTCATTCGCAGTATTCCTCAAAACCAATTTTTAATCTTTCTATATATGCTTAATGGATTTCAAAAAAAAAATAGTTAATTCCCATTCTAAAATTACTTTCTACTATTTACAAAATTTAATGACCTATTATCTACTTCAACTGAGTCTTATTTAGCATAGGCTAATGATCGAACCTTCCGCGAACAACGATAATGACCTATTATATATTTCAACTGAGTCTTATTTAGCATAGGCTAATGATCGAACCTTCCGCGAACAACGATAATGGTACGCGCCATTCACTTTGTTTATTCTCGGCGCATTGTCCCGAGTTTCGTAAGCTTTTTCTAATCACTTCTTAAAATTACATATAACAATTTGTTGTATACAGGTTGTTCTAAATTTATATGCCCGTGGTTGAGAAAATTGAAAATATTTTATATTAAATTGAATCCTGTTTATAATTATCAAAATTTAATTTTCATATCAAATAGAAATATAACAATAGATATGTGTTCCTTTCAATTGCCTTTTTTCTCGCAATATTGCTTTTTGTCCGTTAGGTTAGCAACTGTAGCAATTGTCAGTTGTTTGTTCTCCCTTAGTGGAATATTTTGAACATATGTTATTTTCACATCTAGCTTGAGTTTTTCTTTAATTAGCTGTTCTATTTGTTTATCCGCAGCAGGCTGTTTTATGTCCCCTTATGAACATATTATTTTTGGTTGTTTCTTTTACTTGCTTTCGAGTTTATTTCCCATTTCTTCCAGTCTGCCTTTCAAATTTTCGAGGTCGTTGCGTAGTTGTTGGTTTTCTGCCATTATATTCTTAATAATTTCATGATTTTCTTTGTTTTCTTGTAGCAACTCTTTTACCATTTTCATTATATCTGCGCACATTTCCTTAACCTCGTCCATTTTTCTAACCGCGTAATCTTATTTATCAACCCAAAGCGAGAAAAATATATTTTTATTTCACTTAAAACTTAAAATGTACCCAAAAATAGAAAAATATAACTTGTTTCCAATAATAACTATATTTTTTGCCTATGCAAAATATTATGCAAGGAAAATAGCAGTCAAACGCAGTCCAGGACGAAGAAGAACCGCATGGTTCAAGAACTGGCGAGATCGGTATTGCGTTGATAGAAGCATGCTATTCAGGGTGGCAGTGAATAAAATTAAGATAGCTATGATGGTAACCAATGTTCTTAAAAGACATGGTACATGAAGAAGAAGATTGCTTCGTCCACTTCATCTCTGAAATATCTTCGGGGTCTGTCACTCTTCCTTCTTCCTATCGTCCTATCGGGCTCCACTCTGTTATTCTATTTATCGAACGTTTTTGGTCTGCTCCTTTGACATGTCCGTACCAGGTTAGTTTCTTCTGTTCAATTTAGTCTATTATATCTGAGTTCATTCCCATTATTTTCTTAATTTCTATGTTATTTATTCTATATCTTCTTGTTAATCTGGAGCTTCTACTTAGGATTTTCATCTCTCTTGCTCTTATTTTATTGTGCCATGAAATCATAATATGCGATATAGGTATATATGATTGCTTGGATATAACTTTGGATCGAAACTACTAAATCTACTAAAAACTATAATGTGGCAGACGATAAACAAATAAGTAAAACAGAACAATTTATCAAATTTCAACATCTACTGACACTGTAAGTGGTCCAACTATAACGCAAAATTAACTAAAAATGGGTAAAAAATCAGTTTTCTAACGACAAACACAAAGTAAATGTTTTGTAATTTATTTACATAGATTACATAAACACACAAAGAGCTCCTATTAAAAAGATAATAACTTAAATAAATGAATATATATTTTTCGTTTTCGTACTAAGAAACTCATTGTTGTTGTTATAATCAAAACATGATCTAGACAGTTGCCAACCTTTTTAACTGATATTACCATAATCCAGCATAAATTAGCAAAGTTGTTGCTGTGACAGCTGTGCATCCAATAGTAGCGTTAGCCCAACACCCAACATTGACAAATTATCTACCTTATTCAATTTTTATTAAGATGTAACATAATCTTCGTCTTCCATTAAGTTGGTTTGTCAGATAAGCGGACTTATGAATAATTTCGCGCAGATTGATGGGTCCAATAACGCAACCCTGTGGTGTTTCATCGTATTACCATCTGATAGGAGCTAATACCACTCGTATGGCTGCTTCTTTCGGGAGCTGCTAATCAGTCTTTCGTATCGTTTATCTGAAAGTATATTTTTAGTTGAGGACTCTCTTGCGTTTAAATATCAACTTTGGTAAATTGAGTCCATCGGATTCTTATATTAACATTTGGCATATTAAATATATGTATTTCGTGATTGAAACGTTAGCCTGTTATACAGGGTGTTTCATTAATAATTGTCCATATAGTAGCTGGACAAACCTTAGCACAAAATACGAAGATTTAACCTAAAACACTTAAATAAAATGTGGTTCCTTACTGAGTTACAGGGTGTTTTATCTAAAAATTTAAAAAATATTTTTGCTCAGCATTTTAAAACTATTCGACGTATCCTTTTCATACTTGGCACAAAGTGCGACTACTAAACTAGAGGCGTACGACAGGGGATAGTGAATGGTTGACCCTTCTCAAATTCTACGCCACTGGAGGAATTACTATTTTAGGGCCATTTTTAGATTCTCCAATACTTTATATCTACGTAAATAATATACTCTTTAGTGGTAACGATAAAGTCATTAGTTTTTGAGATATTTAAATTTAAATATGAAACGGCACAATTATTTTGATTAAAAAGTATAGGTACTTTACACCCTACTAAATTAAGATAAATAAATGTTTCTAGCTACTACCAGAGGCATACGACAGGGAATAGTGGCTGGTTGACCCTTCCCAAATTCTACGCCACTGACGAAATTGCTATTTTAGTGTATTTTTTTGATTTTTCAATACTTTATATGTACATAATATACTCTTCATTCGTAACGATAAAATGATCAGTTTTCGAGATATTTGAAATTAAAAATGAAGCGACGCAATACATAAATCAAAACAACCCTGTCGTTTCATTTTTAACTTCAAATATCTCGAAAACTAATGATTCTCTCGTTACGAATGAAGAGTATATTGTTTTTATAGAAAGCACAGATTAACCCAACAATTGTTGGGTAGAAAGTATGGAGAATTCAAAAATTGAACTAGAATAGCAATTCCACCGGTGGCGTAAAATTTGGAAAGACAGAAGGCAGAAACGTTTGTTAACATAATTTAGTATTTTTACAGTACCTATACTTCCTGCCAAGTATAAAAGGATACGTCGAATACTTTTAAAATGCTGAGCAAAAATAGATTTTAAATTTTTAGATAAAACACCCTGTAACTCAGTAAGTAACCACATTTTATGTAAGTGTTTTAGGTTAAACCTTCGTATTTTGTGCTAAGGTTTCTCCAGTTACTATATGGACAATTATTAATGAAACACCCTGTATTATCATAGGTTTTAAATGTAGTTTAGAAACATGTAGTTTTAATTTAAGATCTACGCATTTTAATTTTAAACTTTTTGTAATTTCTGACGTTATATTCTCTTATGAATTATCCACAGAGAACGACAGTTCTCACCAGTGGCGCACAACACCCCTACAAGCGACACTATATATACACGAAATTTTCGATTTTCTAAACCTGACTGAATTGAAAATTGGGCCAAATGCCATCTTAAAGTTTAGGAAAAGACTCGTCCATCCATATGTTACCTCTCCATTTTGGTCCAAGGGTGTGGATTTTACGGCCCTTCCCATTTAAAGCCTGTTTTTCGTTCTCGTCCCCAAAACTCCCAAAAATTTCAAAAATTTAAGCCCGACCTTTGCGGCTTCTGATAGCACATATCATTACCTTTCCAACGCATGTTTAATTTTGAAAATCGGTTATACCATTCAAAAGTTATCGAGCTCAGAAATATGACTCAATTTTTATTTAAAAAATGGAAAATGTTTGTGGATATGTATGTATGTATGTAGTATGTATGTATGTGTGTGGAAAAGTTACACCGATCTGAATTTTTTTTTCTGTGTTTCAAGAAGGTGCGAGGGCCGATTCAGAACCGGTCTAATTTTTGACTTCTGACTACCCGTAAGCCAGCTAGAGGACTAGGTAGATACAAAATAGCATATTTTTTGGGCGTATATATCTTAGGTTCAAGGAAAGACAGGAAAACCGCAAATACACCAAATCAATAGGGTTGAGTTAAGCTTTCAAGTGGTGCCTAAGCGATCAAGCTGAGACATACACACTGCTCGCCATAGCCAAAAAACTGAAAAATTAAACTTTGAAAATTTTGGTTTTTCGACAATTACTCAAAATTTCAACCTACGAATTGCACCAATAACTGAGCATTTGTAGAAGGACTCAGGACGCGTCTAACGGTGTATACCTCATATCTGGGAAAATTCGAATTTTTAAGTTATAGGCTTCATAACTATAATCAAATCTATTTCTTACGGGAAAAACGGTTTTTCAAGCTCAATAATTCCTGTAATACGTTCAGTTATCATACTCGATCTTGGATGCTGGTCAGATACTACTTGTCAATACGTTTCAAATTCATGTTTAGTGATCAACATCAGGTAAACCGTTCAGAAGTTATAGAGCTCCAAAAGTATAATTAGTCCAGGAACTGAAATTTTTCACTTCGCAATTTTTACAGAATGGATAGATTTGCTTGAAAATTTGACAATAAGTAGTGGATAGTCCAAGGATCAAAATCTATATGATGCCGAATGACGCTTTTGCCATGGGGTTGTTGCCACCTCATCTCGAGGGTGGAAATTTTTTATTATATTTTGACCGCAAATGCTGGTAAAAATATTAATTATAAGCAAAAAATGTTCATTATACATTTTTTTGATAAAATTAATAGTTTTCGATTTATTGGTTATCGAAGCTGTTAGTTTTATATCGAAAAAATTACCAGAGAACGGCAGTTCTCGCCAGTGGCGCAGAAATACGCCCCCCTACACGCGACACTATTATATACACGAAATTTTCAATTTTCTAAATCTGACTGAATTGAAAATTGTGCCAACTCCCATCTTCAAGTTCAGAAAAAGACTCACCCATTCATATGTCAACCATCCATTTTGGTCCAAGGGTGTCGATTTTACGGCCCTTCCTATTTAGGTCTGTTTTTCGTTCTGGCCCCCAAAACTCCCAAAAACTTCAAAAATTTAAGTCCAACCTTTGCGGCTTCTAACAGTACTGATCATTACCTTTCCAACGCATGTCTAATTTTGAAAATCGGTTATACCATTCAAAAGTTATAGAGCTTAGAAATGTGACTTAATTTTTATTTAAAAAAGGGAAAATGTTTGTGGATATATATGTATGTGTGTTTGAAAGTTAAACCGATTTGATATTTTTCCTCTGTGTTTGAAGAGGGGGTCAGGGCCGATTTAGAACCGGTGTAGTTTGTGACTTTTGACCACCCATAAGCCAGCTATAGGACTTGGTAGGTACAAAACGGCATATGTTTTGGGGATATATATATATGCGGATCAAGAAGAGCCAGGAGAACCGCAAATACATCAAATTAATAGTGTTGACTTAAGCTTTCAAATGGTGTGTAAGCCGTCAGAATCAGACATACACACGGCTCAGTATAGCCGAAAAACTGAAAAACTAAACTTTGAAAATTTTGGTTTTTCGACAATTACTCAACATTTCAACCTACAAATTGCGCCAATAACTTAGCGTTTATAGAAGTACACCAGACGAATTTAACGGTGTATACCTCATATCCCGGAAAATTTGAATTTTTTAGGTTATAGGCTTCATAAGTATGATAAAATCTATTTCCTGTGGGAAAAACGGTTTCTCAAGCTCAATAATTCCTGTAGTAGCTTCAATTTTCATACTTGACCTTAGATCCATCAGATACTACTGGTCAATACGTTTCAAACTCATGTTTACTGATCAAAATCGGTTAAGCCGTTTAGAAGTTTTTAAGCTACAAAAGTATAATCCAATTTACGATTATTCCCGAAATGGTTTATGTAGTTGTAGTGGTTACGACGCTAAATTTGATCTGGCAACGGGAAATCCGACTTCATTTACCGGCCATCTCAATTTTTTTTCAATCTATTTCGAATAAAAAAAAATCTAGTGTACATTCGATGGACACTAGATCATTTGGGAGATAATGCAACAAAGGTGACCATTTATAAAGCTTGACGTGTAATAGAGGAACATTGCATTCAACTTCATACATTTAATTTATAAATAACTTTGAAAAACTCCTGATACAAGAATAAAAAACCGCTAAACGCCGTAAAAATGAGTGGCGCATAAAATATTCCAGCTACAAAAGATCTGATATGAATATTACGTGGCGCGAAAATGGATTTTCATTTGATGCAAAACAAAATTCTAGTTTTATTTTAAAAGATTTTTCCATAATATTTGCTAAATTTGAAGTAAACGCGCCACAAAAGAGTTTCAAAATTCAAACTGTATCAAAGTTACTCTTTTGTGGCGCGTTTACTTCAAATTTAGCAAATATTATGGAAAAATCTTTTAAAATAAAACTAGAATTTTGTTTTGCATCAAATGAAAATCCATTTTCGCGCCACGTAATATTCATATCAGATCTTTTGTAGCTGGAATATTTTATGCGCCACTCATTTTTACGGCGTTTATCGGTTTTTTATTCTTGTAAATATTATACATGAATTATATTATACATTGTGTTTGGTAAAGAATGGGCCATAGCTTAATCTTAGATTACTGAGATTAAAATAGGTCGGTTTAACTTACATTACTAAAATTGACTAACTTACCTTAGTACGAAAATTGATAATAACCGAAATACAGGGTGTCAAAGTTAAACTTTTATTTTATTTATTCTTGAATATTTCCTAACAGCCATAGGAAAGTAACACGAAATTTGGTAGTCTGCGGTTTTTTGGGAAGAGAAATCTAAATTCGAAACCAAAAATGATGTATTTTCCAGAGGGCGCCACATACGTATTTCAGCGCTAATTTAATACGTTCAATTTTTTTATCCCCCATTCTACAATTATGTTATATCGCAGATTTAAAATGCGTTTATCTTGAAAACGGATTAGTTTAGCGAGATAAATGTAGTATATCTTTTTTAAGTAAAAATATTAGGAGAATAAAAATTTTGATTGATTCAAAAAGTATGTAGAGTGTAAAATAAAAGTGTAACTTTGACAAACTGTATTTCGGTTACTATCAACTTTCGTACTAAGGTAAGTTAACTTAAATCGACCTATTTTAAGCTCAGGAATCTATGGCCTATTCTTTACCTAACACCCTGTAGACGGTGATGTATTAGTGCGAGAGAATCAAATTACTCATTTGTCATAAGAGATCAAAAAAATTATTTAGGTATGATCGAAGCGAAGATCGGTAGGATATGCGCATTTTATCAATGAAATTCGATATTTTTAAGACATTCCAGAAGTCGCTACAGATAAAATGTTTTAACAACCCATTAATCATTCCGAATTAGTAGATGGATACTAGTACAGTTAAAATAATTAAGACGATAATGATTTAATGAGAGAAATTTAAAGTATTTTCTACTTTAATGACAAAAAAAGCAAGCGCATTAGCAGAACCCAATTAAAAATTATTTTGCACGTCGTATTTGAAACAGTATTTGGTAGAAAAATCTCATTTTTGTTGGCAAAAGAATATATTAATTTGTCTGGACTAAATTACAGTTCTGTTTATCTTAAAAGAGATATGTTACTATCAACATTACCACAGTGTTTCCAAACTGAATTTTGTTATTTTGAGTGTAAATTTTCCCAGCGATCTCCGAGGGTACAATAAAAGTTGGAGCATAGATAGGACCATATTTTGAAAATAATTCCTATACAGGTCTTCTCATATTGACAGGGTCGAACAAACCTATTTTTTTAATAAAACATCCTATTTATTTTTACAGTTTTGGACTCTTCTCGACGTTATGATTTTAGCAATGTAACGTTTTGCAATGTAACATTTGGCTAATCGAACGCGCTTATTAGAATACCGGTTAAAGGAATATCCCGGTTTAAGGAATAGAAATTTGAGGTCCCAAAACGTTATTACTAGGCTTATATGAACCGTTATTAGAATATCCCTGTTATAGGAATACTTTTTCTTGGCACGACGGCTATTCCGATAAGCGGGTTCGACTGTATTATAATAGTATGAGGTAATTTAAAAGATTATTTCGTTTTTTTACGAATTTGGTAGTAATACCTTGATATTATCTAACAGTAGAACACTGAAAATTTTTGTTTTTAATACTTCCCCTAAATTTATTACAATTTACTATCACTACAGCTGTTTGGGCAGAGTGCCTTTCTCAAGGGATTTATTTTACTGTGTCTGCATTTTAAAGTCTCTAACTGAATAGGTTGAGGAATGGGTAGCAGTTTGTCTCTAGTTGGCCATTCAGAATTATATCTGTATTTTTAAATTTATTGATTTCCACAGATTCTAATAAAGATAACTTAAGGTCTTTATTTTGAATATGAAGAATTTGAAACTCTTCATTAAAATAATGATAATGATCTAGAAGGTGAAGTGCGTAAGTAGGATCTGTTTTTCTATTGTAGAAAGCCCTTTTGTGTTCTGCTATCCGTTTGTCAAAGGCTCTGCCAGTTTGACGGATATAAGTTTTTGATAGTCACCACATGTTAGTTTGTAAACACCACTCTGCAATTGCTTTTTCTTTAGGCTTTTATTATTCTTAAGATATTTGCTTAACTTGTTGTTTGTTCTGACAGCTGGTGTTATTCCTTCCCTTTTGATGTGTTTGACTGTTTTTGTTAATATCTTGCCGCCCCAGAAGCTACTGAGTTTTTTCTGTGGGGGAGGGGGGGTGGGCGCAAGACTAATTTCAGGGCATTCTTATAGAGTTTTTGGTTTAAAATTTTGTTAATTGTTTTTTCGTTGTACCCATTGTTTACTGCTATTTGCTAAATTATGAAGATATTTTTTAACATGGTTATTTCTATCAATCTGTGTAACATGCTATGGCTGCTGCATATAGGCTGCTAATTTATGGTCTGTATGAATTATGTATAGGTAGGTGTTTGAGTATGGTAGGTTTATAAAACACGGAGAACTCATGTTTGTTTTGCAGTCTGATAATTTTTAAATCTAGAAAGTTTATGGACTGATTCTGTTCTGTTTCTATTGTAAGGTCAATACTATTATGAAGTGAATTATTTTATGATAAAAATTGGTAAAGTTGCCTGTTAGTTCCTGTAAAGCATATGTATCTATGTATCTCCAATCTCATCTATGTATCTCCAATAGTTCCCATTGTTTTGTTAGATACTATTATTATTAACATGCACTCTTCTAAGGAGGATCTGATTGATGTGAGAAGTGTAGGCTTTTAAGGCTGGAACACTTCATTTGATTCTGTCAACTTCTCACAATACTTTCTTGGGTACTTACTTTATTTTCTCGCAAAGTATAAATTATCTAACATATTCATGATTTCCCGCTAAATAACTATAAAGAACATTAAAATTGTTGGTAAATTTTTATCCAAGACTAAAACTCCACCCTCTGTACAACACAGTTACAACAAAATTTGACAAAAAAAACTGAATTTGTTTCAAAACCCACATCTTTTAAATATTTTAAAACTATATGTAAACATGTTCCATAAGAGGTTTTATAGCTTTTAAAAAAGAAACTGAATACTATGATCATAAAACCAGTAATTTTGTAAAAGCTAACAAAACAAGATAATAAAAGGAGCAACATTTTATAGCTTTTATGCAGTTGCAAGGCAATGAAAATGAAAATTTCAATTTAAATATTTTATGAGCAGTTAGATTGAAAGGTTAGTAAAGTAAAAAACGTATATAAAATTGTCGGTCACATTACATCCTACTTGTTACATCCATTACTAGCAGTACTGAGCTACTAACACATCTCTTAAATTAGGTACATATGAAACTGGTGTAATACCAAAAGAATGGAAAAATCAAAGAAAGTTAACTCCCATAAATGTAACAAATTTAGTAGGGTCGTTAGATTAATGATTTACGTAATACATACAAATATTCTTGAAGACAAACTCTAGGTCAGAGATGCGTTTTCACCAGAAAAAGTACATATTATTATTTGCTTTAAAGCTTCTAGAAGTAATTTGACAGGTGCCTATTGAACCGTGGTAATTTATTAAATTAACTACAAGAGCTTCCGCATAAATCAAAAGCTATATTGAGATCAAAAGGCATTCTTAAGAGTCTAGCCGCAAAATTTGGGTCTAATGCATTTTTTAAATGCATTAATTTTTTTCGAATCCTCAGAAAGTAGGCCTGGAGCCCGCGTACCAAAAAAAAGTTTATTAATAGCAAGCTGAAAATTTGTTAATAGCTTTACGGTATCCAGTCGGACAAACTTAGACGTATACAGGAACACTGGAATAAGATAAGTGTTAATTGTAGAACATGCTATACGTGTCGAAGTCGGACTACGAAAACGTCGCATATATTTTGTCGGACAGAACTTCCATTTGATTTGTTACCCTTTCATTAAACTCTCATGCAAAAATCAGATTGCTATTTACCACCAACAACAATTCCTGTCATTTGACGTTCTGTCATACTGTCATACGATGTTCTACGTGTCGAAATTATTAAAATGACCAACAGATTTGACGGACAAACATTTTCTCATATATTATACCGGGTGTCCACTTATATTTCCCCCAATTTGACTGCCTGTAACTTCTAAACGACTCAAGATAGAAATATGCGGCTTTCGCTGAAACGTTTTATTTTAGTTAAAGTTTTGTTTGAATAGATTCAATTTTTTATATCGCTCTTAAATAAAAAATGGCGAATTTTTGAAAAAAAAAAACGTTGTTGACATTTTTTATTGAAATACCCAATATATTTTTTTGTGAACTGAAACAACGGTCATTTACCTATACAGCGATATAAAGTTTTTAAAATCGGTTGCCAAATGACTGAGCAATTAATTTTTAAAAGGAGAGATGCAATGTGGAAATCAAATAACATAATATCAATTTGCTTAGTTATATTATTTAGTTATGCGATATACGCGTTGCCCCTCTAATTTTAAAAACTAATTACTCAGTCATTTGACAACCGATTTTAAAAAACTATCGCTGGATAGGTGAATGACCGTTCGTCCAATTTACAAAAGAATATGCTGGGTGTTCCATTAAAAAAAAGCCAACAGATTTTTTTCAAAAATCCGCCATTTTTTTCATAATTGAAAGCGATATAAAAAACTCAATCCCTTCAGACAAAACTTTTACTAAAATAAAACATTTCAGCGAAAACCGCACATTTCTGTCTTGAGCCGTTTAGAAGTTATAGGCAGTTAAAATAGGGGAAAATATAAGTGGACACCCGGTATAATGTTTGCTATTGAATAAACTTAAAAACAACCTGCTAGTTTTCAAAATCATAAACTTGTCAGGATTCACCAGGGTCAGAAATTTTTTCATTTATTATAAATTAATAAATGAAAATAGTTTCTGTCCTTGTGGGATCGGTACTCACCGGAGGGACCGCAGACGTTCGGATACAATTAGCGTCTCTTTGCAAAGACAATGGCGTCGACTTTGCAAAGTAACAAGACACTTACTCAACACACACTCTACACATTACATCTGAGTTAGTGATTATTTATACAATTACGTGGCTAAAGGTTCTAGTTCTAAACCAAGGCCAGAATCAGAAAAAAAAAACTTGTCAGAATGACACGTTCCACAATTAAAACTTTCCCTGTTCCAATGTTCCCATGCATCAAAGTTTGTCCAACAAGACACCGTTACGGTATTAACAAATTTTCAGCTTGCTATTAATAAACTTTTTTTTGGTACGCGGGATCCAGGCCTAAGACTGAAAGATTACATTAATACCGAGAGCCGAAAATCCCTGAAAACCTCTGTAATGTTTATTTTAATAAGTTACAGGGGTGAAAAAAGGAGAAAATTAAGCGTGATTTTTAATTTCAAATATTTTATTTAAAATAAACATTTTGTTTATTCTAAGGAACTTTCGGCCCTCGGTAATAATATAATCTTTCATTCAGCGTTTAAATGTTTCAAAAATATATACTAATTTTTTCAGGACTCGAAATAAATGAATGCTTTTAACCATTGAACCTTTGGCTCGAAATTTTGTGCCTACGCTCTTAAGATATTCCGATAAAAACGTCTGCATTCGAAGAGGTGTCCGACTGACCACATACAATAAAAGACTTAAAAAATATACAGAGTAAATAATGCAAGTAAAGCAGTAATGCGAGTGGCAATAATATTAACAAAAACTAAAATATGTAATGATAAGTAACAAGACCGATGAAAACTGTTACATTAGCTAAATGCCGTCCATCTTCCAACTAAAACAAATTCACATATTGCACTAAATGGCAAGCGGGATCCAGATGTAGAAATAAAAACACGAATTATTGAAAAAGCCAGAAATCGTCGCCTCAAAGCAACAGTAGGATATGTAAAAAAAATGACTTTTGGGATAACCATTTCAAATGATTGGAAATAAACCCTTCTGTTGAGTGTAACACTAATATAAATAAAAAGTTATATACTTTTTTCACAATATTACATATCCTTGTGTAGCTTAATTCTCTTTAACTCATATGCTATAATGTAACACTAAGACATGTAACATACATATCCTACTGTTGTATTTTGTCGTTTACTAATTTTGGTCACAAAATATTAATGCAACACTAAGTTTTCTTACGCACATCCTACTGTTAATGTAGTTATTGCCGAATTGCGAATATTTGTCTTTGTTTATTTAAACGGCTTGCACCCACAATATTTATTATCTTCAGAAATCTTACCACAGTTCTACTATTACATTCATATTAAAAGTTGTATTGTGAGAATAAAAATGAAAAAAAGAATGTGTGTGTACTTTGTACGCACGTAAGAAGTTATACTTCTATTATATGATTATATGATTATAAACGAAATTAATATACTTTTTATTTATATTTTATTTAAATATTAAATTAATTTATACTTAATACTTCTCAAACATTTTTATTAAAACAGTGCCAAAAATTAAAATAATAAAAAAATAAAACACACACAAACACATTAAAAATGCCACAAATGATTTCTGAACATTAATTGTCGGAAAAATTTTTAACTAAATACGTATTTTCTGAAAATAAAATTATATAATAAATATACTTAGAATCATAAAATGTATAAAAAAAAATAAAAAAATAAAAGTTTCTATTGGGATTCGAACCAACTTACCACGCGGCTGGTATTTGCGTTGTATTGGGATTCACCCGCATTAAAACTGCGCCACAGAGACAGCTTGTCATTATGTGCGAAGATCGTCTAACTAAACAGATTAACCTTTTGACATTTTTAACTTATGTAAATCAAATTATTTTGATTTTGAATTGAAATGATTTAGAATTGAAAAAATACAACAAAACATAGGGTAAGAAGACAATATATTAGGTGAATATTGATAGAATTTTGATGGTAATCAAATTATGTAAAAAAAAGTATTACATAGGTACTACTTATGTATTTTGGTAGGTTCAAGGTAGGTATCGGAGCCCGTATAACGACTAATAAATTTCGCAATCACTTGCGTCGTGCAAAGTGGCTATGTTCAAATATCATAACAAAATTTGATCAACTATTTATAAAACACTTACCAGTGAAAGATTCTTTAGCTTTGAATAAGCGAGATCTGCGGCACTCATACTAGGCACAGTTTGATGAGCTTTCACATTGGCATGCAACAATCATCTCTTCTATGTAAATAAGTCCAAAAATATAATATGAAAACTATTTAAAAAGGCAGTATAACCATTAACTAACTTTTTGTTTGTTGTTTCTCTTCCTACAAATTTTAAAACGCAACAAGCATACATTATAACCAAACACAGTCCCACAGCTGTGCCACAGCTGCCATATTGGATAATTTTTGTCATGTCATTTGAACATCCAATCAGAACAAAGTTATAATGCGCATGCGCCCGGTCGCTAGGTTTTCCCATATAAAATTTCACCGTCATTACGCCCGTAAAGAAGTATAACTTCAATAATTCAGCATCAGCTAATTTAAGTTATAAAAAATCTAAAATATCTAGTAGAAGTCAATATTTAGTATATTGTATTGAAAAGGAAACAACAAGAATACTTAAAAATGGTCCAATTTATGTTCCATCTGAATTGGCCACCTTTGCTAAGTCAGCTAAAAAGAAAGTTAAGTCATATGAAGTTACTGAGATGTCAACTGAAGAATTTTTTGATTGGAAAAAAATAGCCAAAGACATGGGAGCGAACTTTAATGTTAATGAAAAATGCCAAAAAGTTTTAATCAACGACATCAAATGGATTAAAGTCAAGAAAGGCGAACTTGAAAAAATTTTCTATGACTTCATTCAAAGAGGAAGAATTTGATGTTATCAATATTACCAAACATTTAAGAAGCCAGAGAGAAAAGCCAACTTTAATTCTTGCCTATGAGCAAGCACCACCGATACCGATTAAAAAAAATAATGATTTAATGAGTTTGTGCAACGATAACTTAATACCAAAGAGACACCATAATTTTTTCACATCGTTATCTGCATCCGATGCGACCACAACTAATTCTGATTAATTTTTCATTCTCTTTTGTTTCTCATTTTCGTTGTAAAGTGTTAAAATTGTCGGAAAACATGTATATTGAGTTTTTGAATTATCTAATAAAATGTTTGAACAACAAAATTGTTTTGTTTTTTACAATAAAATGTGTAAAATTTTAAACAAAACTTCAGTACAATATAATTTTATACAGTGAGGACGTTTGAGTTGAAATAAATTCATTATCTCTAGAAGGGGGGAATTAGAGAGAAATCCTGAGACAGTTCGATTTTTATTTTTAAATTATGACTTTTTGCCATATACATCATACTGCTGACGTCATCCATCTGGTTGTTATGATGTAATCGATGATTTTTTAAATGAGAGTAGGGGTTGTATTATAGCTCATTTAAAAGGTTATTTAATTCTCTATTAAGTAGTGTAAATATTAACAGAACTATTTATACAGTGTGTTCAAAAAATATTTTTTTTATTAAATTATTTGACACAAAAAGAAGAATGTAAGCAATATATTTAATTAAAAATACATTTTACTGCTGTCAGAAAAACAGGTGATAATGTTTATCTCAAAAATAAACATTATTTTCGCTTAAATTCAATGTTCAAGCTGCTAAGAGACAGGTGGGTGGCAGATTTAACATTGAATTTCAGCGAAAAACAATGTTTACCTATTTATAAAATAAACATTTCTTTTTCTGTTTTCTGACAGCACTCAAATGTATTTTAAAGTAAATAAATTACATACACTCTTCTTTTTGTCTCAATTAATTTAATAAACAAAATTGTTTTCTTGGGCACCCTGTATAAATAATTATGTCAACGTTTATATTAATGAATAGAGAATTAAATAACCTTTCAAATGAGCTATCGCACCACCCCTGCTCTCATTTAAAAAAATCATCGAGTACGTCATTACGACCAGATGGATGACGTCATTAGTATGAGATATATGGTAAAAAGTCATAATTTAAAAATAAAAATCGACCTTTCTCAGGATCTCTCTCCAAATGCCTCCATTCTTGAGATAATGAATTTATTCCAACTCAAACTTCCTCACTTTATAACACATATTTACGGATATCGTTAAAAAACAGATTAACTTTTAGGGCAACATTAGGACAAGTAACTTTTTTTCCAATTATTTTTCACTTTTTTATGAATTGATATAAATATTTATGTAAGGCCTAAAAAATTATATACTCAAACAAAATTCCATGTAAATCCATTCAAATATAAAAAAGTTATTAAGTAATGAAAAATTCGTAAAAATTTCAATTGCGTTTTTCTCGAAACTACAATATTTGACATATCCTACTGTTGCTTTGAGGCGACGAAATATGTACACCAAATGGAAGAAAAGTGCATGCCAAAACTTAGACGTCCGAATTGGAGTTGATGAATGCTACATTTAGGGTGCCATTCGATACGGAGTTGGGGCGAGGACAATACAATTAAATACCATGAGAAGCTTAGGAGACTCTTTAATATGTATCTTTCGTAAAATACTCCGAAAACCATGAACGCAAAACAACAATTCGGTAGAAAACGGCACATGAAAAAGACGATAGAGGTAGAGATAAACCAATGAGAGAACTGCTAACGAATGTGTCGAATAGCAAATATCCCTATAGAGTTAGTAAATTACCCAAAAATTTGTGGAGCTCACGCCTAAAAGTAAAAAAAATGGTGCTGGCCATTAAGAGCGTAGGCGAAAATTTCGGGCCAATGCTTTTTAAATGCTTAAATTTTTTCGAATCCTTAGAAAACTCCTATGTATTTTTAAAAAAAATTAACGCAGAATGAAATATTACATTATTACCGAGGGCCGAAAGTCCCTAAAAGCTTCTATAATGTTTATTTTAATAAGTAACAGGGTGAAAAAGAAGAGAACATTTATTTTGCTTTCAAGTTTCAAATATCTCATTCAAAAGAATAGTATATTGTACAACAAGTGAGAAAAAAGACATATTTCTCACGAGTGCAGAAGTTTGTTGGGCGATTGTTTGTTAATCAAGCGAGGGAGAAATATGTTATTTTCTCATGTATTGTACACTGTACTTTTTCTATGGATGCGGTTTTGTCAAGAGTTCAAACTTCAAAATTAAATAATTTAGGTGCTTTTAGGTATATTATATGCATAAATTGAAATAAAATACATATAAATGTGGGTATTTAATATTCTTAAAATTTATATGCCTTATTTTTTAAAATTCTAAATTCTAATTAACAGTTATTTATGAACAGTTTTAAAAGGTAATTCCTGGTTGATTTTGCTTTAACACATTTAATTGACAACATTAATTATTGTGTTTGTATTGTGCATTTTACCATGGAAACGGCGATCATAGTATGGAAGCCCGTAGGAGGACCCGTCAGAAACAGTTATTTATGAAACAGTTCATGAAGTATGCTTTTTGCGAACGCAGGCGATGTTTAGAGAACGAGCGACAACAGAGCGAGTGCTATACATCGCGTAAGTTCGCAAAAAGTACTTCACGCAGTTTCATACAATATTTTATTTACGATAAACAAATAAAAAAACTGTAACTCTTCGTCACTGGAATTCATTTCTATTCTACAATTTTTAGAACTTTGAGATTTAAAAATTCTAATATTTCGTTCAAAATTGTAAAGCTGTTAAAATTTTTGTTGTAATTTATTGCTCATTATGTCATCACCATGAGAACGCGAAAGGTAAGCATATTCGATTATATGAAAATGTGTTAAAAAAAGTGCGAAAAAGTAAATCCCATTTAAAATACATTTTTACTTCATGCACACTTTAAACCCTTCACGCACTGCTATTTATAATGACAGTTTTCACAAATTAAAAACTTATACATAATATGACATAGACTAGATCAAAATATTTCTCACTGCAATGGCCGACTTTCCTCACTGAGTGAGGAATTGTTAGTTTTGAATGTATGTTAGAAGTGAGAGAAGTTGCATATTGTATAGCATTCATAGAAAAACTTTTTGTTTGTTGTAAGGGACTTTTAGCCCTCGATAATAAAATATTCTTTAATTCTGCGTTTAAATTTTTCAAAAGTAGGGGAGCAAAGTATGCTAAAGTGCAATCACTCGAGCGCTTTGGGAACCTATTTATTTTGTTGTGAAGAGTAGGTCCTAAAACCAAAAAAAGTTAAGTTAAGTTTTCCATTTTAGTAGCGACTTTTCCATTTTTAATTTAATTTTCCATTTCCAACAATCGTCTTTTTACATCATAGCGCCATCTATCCATAACTCGAAAAAATATCTCGAATAAAAGTCACTTATTTTTAGGTAAGGACTTCAAATCTGCAATAAAAAATGGGGGCTCCCATTTAAGATTTTAAAGTAACCCCCCACCCCACCTCCGTGGGGGCCGTATTTGGTTCCATTCGATAGATTTTTCAAACATACTGAATAAGTGTATTTTTTCAGTTTTTCGATCTGATGTTCATTTCGCGAAATATCGCGGGATTCGTAATTAAAATATTAAATTTAACTCCCACCAAGCTCCGTGGGAAGTCGTATTTGGTATCATTCGATCGAATTTTAAAAAAAATTGAGTATGTATTTTTTAGTTTTTCGATCTGTAATTCATTTCGCGAAATATTCGCTTTTTTCTTGTGAAATTTTGGGACTCACCAATTTCCTTACGTTCCGCTCAAATCTTTTTGCATGTACTTAACTTACCTTATCTTAATCTGACGATTTCGAGTTTTTCTAGGGATAGATTTCTTTTCGACCCCCCCTTGATGAACTCCCTTGCATTAAAAGCCAATATATGGTAGATTTACATTTTCAGGGTACAAGGTTTCTCCCCATGTAATAATCTGACGCGCTCGAGTCACTGCAAAAATTACCGCTTGGGCTCCCCTACCATTATTAGTTTTCTCAGTATTCGAAAAAAAAAATTAATGCATTTAAAAACCATTGGTCCGAAATTTTGCGCCTACGCTCTTTTAAAGCAAAAGATATGTTTATATACGTGTTTTGGCAAAAAATCGATGCTGCTATAAAGACAAACAGGCATCAAGTGCAAGATAAAAAGGTTTAGATCATACTACGAACCAAAAATTTTCAACGTGATCAAAATTTTGACAAAAAATGATAATCAAAAATGCCATTTAAGTCAATAAAATCACGACAGGGCTTTGAAATTTTGAAAGTTAGGAGCTAAAAGAATGAAAACAAGTTTAAAAATTAAAATTATGTACTTACATCGAAAATATTATTTATAGAATCTTAAATTAGGTAAATGTTACAATGGCGTTCTGCGTATCATGTTCATTATAATTTGAAGAATTGCACAAAAACGTGGGCTACTAAACCTAAAAGCTAATAAAACAAATTAGGACATTATTCTGAAGCAATTCTCATAGCTCAAAATTCCTTTTATTTGTAAAAGAATAATTTCCCAAGCTGAAATTAAAATGTCAAAATCGAGGCATTTTAAACTAAAGGTGTGGGTAATTTCCGTTAAATATAGTGAATAAAAAAAGAGTGTATGTACAGTAGAACCCCGCAAATCCGAACTAATTGGGGGGACAGCCTGTTCGGATTCCGAAAAGTTCGGATTATCCGAAAGTTAGCCTAAGAAGCTAACGAAGATGATTTTTAAAAGATTTGGACTGCCACCGATCCCTTTATGAAACTCTATCCGCACGTTTATGCCTCCAATATTCTAAAGCTGAAAAATATTTAGATCACTGAAATATTAAATCGCTAACGCCAGTAGTTTTGTTTCGTCACGGGACATGGGAATTCGGCCATGTAAATGATTCATTTAATTTGTAATCTGGATATAGATTACACTATGTTTCTCATGTTTCATATCTTTTTCAATGTTTTCGTTCATAGTATACCATGGAAAATGTGTATTATGCACATTCCTTTATTGATTGTGTTTAGTCTAACTCGACGCTTTTATTCACCCATTAGTGTTCCAGTGTTTAATACTGTAGTAATCTTACGTAATTATTTTCTCACATAATAAACATGTTTTTAAATTTTTATTTTGAATTTTTAAAATTTTTTTTCACTTTTCGTTGGTTCGGATTTGCCGAAAGTTCGGATTTGCGGGGTTCGGATTTGCGGGGTTCTACTGTACTTATCTACGCACGTAAGAAGTTACAAGTACTTCGTAAGTGCGTATGATCAAAGAGACGAAAATTGCTTAAATTAGGATCTAGTTAATCTTCAAAAGCCAAATGAATCACCTTATCAATTTCATGAAAAGGTGCTAGATTTGTTAAATCCTATAAATAATGTAACTATATCGGTATACATCATCTTGTTCAAGAACGTACATATAAACGAGAATTATTTAACAAAGCCACTGAAACAATTCTTAGCAGATTTAAGAGAACCTCTAGGACCTATTATACGGGCAATAAAACTACAAACTATCGAGCAATTATACAATTTATTCAAGAAGATAATATTAATATACTTCGAAAAAGTCAAAATTTTAATAATAATAATAATAAGCCTGTGGGAGTTTTTTGTCAGTTCTTCTATCAGGCGCGGCCCCCTGTGAATGGGGGATGCTTTCTGGGTATTCGTAGCGCCAATACCCAGAGAGTAGCAGGGATACTTGCCGTGGAACAAAAACTGACACCTGGCAGTAGGTATAAAATGCACACCCATGAGAATGGAGATAAATAATTTATGTTTAGGATCGCTGCCTGAGGATCGCCAGGGCACGTCTGGAGCCGGCGCTGGACGTGACAGCATGCGGGACGTCGGTGGCAGGGTGTTGAGGAGGCGGGCCCCTGTCATACAATCAGCTACAGCCCAACCACAACCACAAGCGAGCCAAACAACAACAAGAGCTCCACCCGCCGAAGGTGCTGCGCTGGATCATCAGCCGGCGCTCACTCAAGCGGGACGACCGAGGCAGCGCATGAAATGGACTGTGTCCATTAATGAAAACATTTTGCGCTTCTATTACAAGGTGACAAACCTCGGTCAAGAAACAATCGGCTACCGACAACAGCTGTATGCCGAATTTTGCAGGACGT
The DNA here is from genome assembly GCF_917563875.1 of Diabrotica virgifera virgifera. Classification (NCBI taxonomy): domain Eukaryota; kingdom Metazoa; phylum Arthropoda; class Insecta; order Coleoptera; family Chrysomelidae; genus Diabrotica; species Diabrotica virgifera. Next base: position 108,543,938 of record NC_065448.1, on the reverse strand, counting down.
ACCCAGATATTCAAGTATCGGAGCAAAGAGTATCAGATCAATACCGGGTAATCATAAGGAACAACCTTATCCCAGAGACTAGACGCAATTCGATCAAAAGCGAAGTCGAACGGGAGATTAATAACCAAGAACAAGTTTTAGATCAAGTCCCTAATGAAATCCTCGATGAGCAGACTCCTGAGATTCCCATGCCAGAAACTCAACCTGATAATACACAGCAAGAAAACAACGAGTTGCGCGATAGTCTAGCAAACGAAATGGCTCGTGCCGTACAAGAGTTTAATGGAACAAACCCACTTAGCAGACCACCGCTACCACGAATAAACTCTTGTAAGAAACTAGGTGCGCTGTTACAAATTGTGAACACTGAAGTCCTACCCAACTATGTCGTAGAAGCTCACACGTTGGAATATTTGCATATGCTAATCTACTGTGCAGCAACAGCAATTACTAATGTAATGGGCGTTAAGATCAAAACACGACGGGTTACTAATAACGAAAGAACTGGTAACAGAATTGCACCCTGGGAAAAAAGACTGCTCGGAAAGATCGAATTATTACGTAAGGATATTGGTATAGTCACAGAATACATACGAGGTGTAACAAGTAGAAAAGTCATCAGAAGAGCTGAAGATATAATGCTGACTACCGCAAGACACTCAAGATATGATCCAGAAAACAACACAGCCCATCAGTGCCTGGACACATTAAAACAAAAGCTCTCCGTTTATTCAGGACGACTAAGGAGGTACAAAGTTAGTAACAACCGCAAAAGCGACAATGCTCTTTTTGAAAGTTCTGAAAAGGCGTTCTATCGAAAACTCAATTCCACTGTAGAACGTGTCGATAAGACTTACCCAAGCCAAGAAGAAATTCATGAGTTTTGGGGAAGTCAACTTTCCACGCCAGCTGCTCTTAACAACAATGCTGAATGGATAGAAGAAACGACACAAAACTGCCAACACTACATTACCACCCTTTACGAACCCTTCACTACTGAAGAAGTCTCAAATACCATCAAAGAGCTTCACAACTGGAAATCTCCTGGACCAGACGGAGTTCAAAACTTTTGGCTCAAGAAGTTTTGGAGTGTTCATGAATGCTTATAAGCACTAATTAATCATGTTATTTCTAATCCGCAGGATATACCATCATTCCTAACTCAGGGAACCACTTATTTAATTCCGAAGGATCAAAATAACACCCAAGATCCAGCCAAATACCGCCCAATTACTTGTCTTCCAACTTTGTACAAATTGGTCACATCCTGTGTAGCCCGGCGTATCTACCAACACTGTGCTCTGAACAATATCATAGAGCCTCAACAGAAAGGATGCGCTAAGGGTTCCATGGGTTGCAAAGAACAACTCATCATCGACTCAGTCATTTCTAACCAGGCATATTCCAAAAAGAGGAATCTTTTTACTGCCTTCATTGATTACAAGAAGGCCTTTGATTCAGTGCCGCATGAATGGCTTATAGATATATTGAGAATATATAAAGTCGATGATAATATAGTGACCTTTTTAGAGCATATAATTACGGAGTGGAAGACTAGAATTCACCTGCAAATACCTGGTGAAAATAACGTCGAAACTGAAAATATCGCAATAAGCCGGGGCCTGTTTCAAGGAGATTCGTTGAGTCCACTGTGGTTCTGTCTAGCTATGAACCCATTATCTCAACTATTGAACTCCACAGACGCAGGTTTTAGCATCAAAAATAACAACAATGTGGTGGCGAAGCTTAATCATTTATTGTATATGGATGATTTGAAATTAATGGCTTCCACTCGAAACCAACTCGATGAGATGCTAAAAACTGTAGAAACTTTTTCTAATGATATTAGCATGCACTTCGGACTAGAAAAGTGCCGTATTTTAAATATAGTCAGAGGAAAAGTACAGCCCGGAGGATTCGATATGCAAAATGGCCAGAACATCGAGGCCATGGGTGAAAACGATATGTATAAATATCTTGGAGTAAAGCAAGCGCGGAGAATTGACCATAAACAAATGAAAACAGAGATAACTACTGAGTTTATACGAAGAGTAAAACAGCTGCTTCGCTCAAACCTTAATAGTAGAAATTTGTTTAAGGCACTAAACACCTACGCATGTTCCGCGCTTAGCTATTCATTTGGCATTGTTAAGTGGACAAAAACGGACGTAGAAAATCTTCAGCGAAAAGTAAGAACTCACCTCACAAAGGCACAAAAACACCATCCAAAAAGTGCAGTAGAAAGAACGACATTAACACGGAATTTAGGAGGAAGAGGACTTATGGATATAGGTGAGCAATTAGACAAACAAATTGCTAATTTAAGATCTTATTTTCAGATGCAGGCTGAAACATCTACTCTACATCGCGCTATCTGCGCAGTAGATGACACAACACCGATAAAACTGAGGGAAGCAGAACTTCGCATAAACCACCTTACTAAGGAAGAAAAAGTGCGCGCCTGGATGGGTAAACCTCTGCACGGGCGACATCCCAATGAGGTCAGCCAAGATTATGTCGACAATATAGCGTCGAACTACTGGTTGACATCAGGAAAGATGTTCCCTGAGACGGAGGGTTCATTACTGGCCATTCAGGATCAGGTTATACCAACCAGAAATTACCTGAAATATATCATCAAAGACCCTCATGTTCAAAACGACAGATGCCGATATGGATGTCAAGCCCAAGAAACCATCCAACATCTTACAGGGGGCTGCCAGGCATTTGCTGCAACTGAGTATAAGGAACGGCATGACGCAGTGGGAAAAATCCTTCATCAGGAGATAGCTATCAAGCTGGGACTTCTCCAAACCGACCATCTCCCATATTATCAATATGTCCCTGAGAGTATGCTTGAGGATGGCAACTACAAGCTATACTGGGACCGCACTGTGCTCACAGACCAAACAGTGGCGCATAATAGACCAGATCTCGTATTAGTCAATAAATTAACGAGACAAACAACCCTCATTGATGTGGCGATTCCTAACAACAATAATCTACGTACTAAATTTACTGAAAAGATCGCCAAGTACAGAGATCTGGAAATTCAAATACGGAGACAATGGAGAATGCAAAGTACCCAGACGATACCGATTATTATGTCTACTACTGGAGTCATTCCGAAGACCCTCCTTGAAGGCATAAAAAAGCTGGGTCTTAATGAACATCTTTATAAGACCATGCAGAAAGCAGTACTACTCGCAACGGCCAGATGTGTACGAAAATTTTTGGGAGATACACCTGCATACCAAGTCACCTAGGGCTCGATAACACGGAAAGAGTCCCACCAGAGCTCAATCCTTTTGATACCGTAGGTATCTGGGATGAGTCAATTTTCCCCTTAGAGGGAGTGTGAGCCGTATGGCTAAATCTGGATAATAATAATAATAATAATAAGAAGGTACAAAGTGAGTAACAAGCGAAAATCCGACAATGCCCTTTTTGAGACTGCTGAGAAGGCGTTCTATCGTAAACTCAATTCCACCGTAGAAAATCTCGATAAGTCTTACCCAAGCCAAGAAGAAATTCATGAGTTTTGGGGAAATCAACTTTCCACACCAGCTGCTCTTAACAACAAAGCTGGATGGATAGAAGATACGGCACAGAACTGCCAACACTACACTACTACTCTCTACGAACCCTTCACCACTGAAGAAGTCTCAAATATCATCAAAGAGCTTCATAACTGGAAATCTCCTGGACCAGACGGAGTTCAAAACTTTTGGCTCAAGAAGTTTTGGAGTGCTCATGAATGCTTATCAACACTAATTAATCATGTTATTTCTAATCCGCAGGATATACCATCATTCCTAACTCAGGGAACCACTTATTTAATACCGAAGGATCAAAATAACACCCAAGATCCAGCAAAATACCGCCCAATTACTTGCCTTCCAACTTTGTATAAATTGGTCACATCGTGTGTAGCCCGGCGTATCTACCAACATTGTGCTCTGAACAATATCATAGAGCCTCAACAGAAAGGATGCGCTAAGGGTTCCATGGGTTGCAAAGAACAACTTATCATCGACTCAGTCATTCTTAATCAAGCATATTCCAAAAAGAGGAATCTATTTACTGCGTTTATTGATTACAAGAAGGCCTTTGATTCAGTACCGCATGAATGGCTTGTAGATATATTGAGAACATATAAAGTCGATGATAATATAGTGACCTTTTTACAACATATAATGACAGAGTGGAAAACTAGAATTCACCTTCAAATACCTGGTGAAAGTAACATCGAAACTGAAAATATCGCAATCAGCCGGGGCCTGTTTCAAGGAGATTCGTTGAGTCCTCTGTGGTTCTGTCTAGCCATGAACCCACTATCTCAGCTATTGAACTCCTCAGATGCAGGTTTTAGCATAAAAAATAACAACAATGTGGTGGCGAAGCTTAATCATTTATTGAACATGGATGATTTGAAATTAATGGCTTCCACTCGAAACCAACTCGACGAGATGCTAAAAACTGTAGAAACTTTTTCTAATGATATTAGTATGCACTTCAGACTAGATAAGTGCAGTATTTTAAATATAGTCAGAGGAAAAGTACAGCCCGGAGGATTTGATATGCAAAATGGCAAGAACATCGAGGCCATGGGTGAAAACGACATGTATAAATATCTTGGAGTAAAGCAAGCGCGGAAAATTGACCATAAACAAATGAAAACAGAGATAACTACTGAGTTTATACGAAGGGTAAAACAGCTGCTTCGCTCACACCTTAACAGTAGAAATTTGTTTAAGGCACTAAACACCTACGCATGTTCCGCCCTTAGCTACTCATTTGGTATTGTTAAGTGGACAAAAATAGATATAGAAGCTCTTCAGCGAAAAGTACGAACACACCTCACAAAGGCACAAAAACACCATCCTAAAAGTGCAGTAGAAAGAACAACATTACAACGGAATCTAGGAGGAAGAGGACTTATGGATATAGGTGAGCAATTAGATAAACAAATTGCTAATTTAAGAACTTATTTTCAGATGCAGGCTGAGACATCTACTCTACATCGCGCTATCTGCACAGTAGATGACACAACACCGATCAAACTGAGGGAACCAGAAATGCGCATAAACCACCTTACTAAGGACGAAAAAGTGCGCGCCTGGATGGGTAAACCTCTGCACGGGCGACATCCCAATGAGGTCAGCCAAGATTATGTCGACAATATAGCGTCGAACTACTGGTTGACATCAGGAAAGATGTTCCCTGAGACGGAGGGTTCATTACTGGCCATTCAGGATCAGGTTATACCAACCAGAAATTACCTAAAATATATCATCAAAGACCCTCAGGTTCAAAACGACAGTTGCCGATATGGATGTCAAGCCCAAGAAACCATCCAACATCTTACAGGGGGCTGCCAGGCATTTGCTGCAACTGAATACAAGGAACGGCATGACGCAGTGGGAAAAATCCTTCATCAAGAGATAGCTATCAAGCTGGGACTTCTCCAAACAGACCATCTCCCGTATTATCAATACGTCCCTGAGAGTATGCTTGAGGATGGCAACTACAAGCTATACTGGGACCGCACTGTGCTCACAGACCAAACAGTGGCACATAATAGACCAGATCTCGTACTACTTAATAAATTAACAAAACAAACAACACTAATTGATGTGGCGATACCTAACAACAATAATCTACGTAGTAAATTTACTGAAAAGATCGCCAAGTACAGAGATCTAGAAATTCAAATACGAAGGCAATGGAGAATGCAAAGTACCCAGACGATACCGATTATTATGTCTACTACTGGAGTCATTCCGAAGACCCTCCTCGAAAGCATAAAAAAGCTGGGTCTGAATGAACATCTTTATAAGACTATGCAGAAAGCTGTACTTCTCGCGACGGCCAGATGCGTACGAAAATTTCTGGGAGAAACTCCAGCATAACAAGTCACGTAGGGCTCGATAACGCGGAAAGAGTCCCACCAGAGCTCAATCTTTTGATACCGTAGGTATCTGGGATGAGTCAATTTTCCCCTTAGAGGGAGTGTGAGCCGTATGTCTAAATCTGGATAATAATAATAACAAACACTCTAGAAACGGAATCTACAATTTTCATTCACATTCCCAAATAAATTCTCACAATAGACATTATAATTTACAATTTAAATAAATTATACATACCGACAGATAACGTAAAATCTATAAATGTACCTACTGGAGATGGTGTATTAAATCCACATTTACCACTAATATTAAAAAAAATATTTACTAAATAACAAATTATCAGTAAATATCTATCACCGTCGTATATATAATTTAAATAACAAAAACATTAACATATATATTTTTTATTTATTCACACTGTTTTTTTTGCACTGATACGTAACTTAGGAAATATTTAGGAAATAGAAAGCTACAGAAATAAAAAATAAACTGATTATTTCATTCATAGGAGATTCTGACCAATAGAAAGCTACAGAAATCTGAATTAAATCGATAATTTTTGATAATCTCCCGTCGTTAAGTATTTTACGTCAGATGCCTGCTACGAAAAAATACATTCAGTGACATTAATGACAATTAATGTTTTAAAAATTATAAAAGTGATGACTTTCAATCGTCAAATATTTATAAAAACTGTGTGTTTAATGGTACTTACATAAATAAATTACAATAAAATTTTGGTTTTGAACAGTTCTATTCATGAAATAATCGCAACAAATTGCACTCGACCTCTGAAATTAATATAGAATTTTTGCTCTCGTGACACTTTGACATAATTTCAATCGCCTTCGGCTCGTGAAATTAAAACTGTCAAAGTGTCACTCGGGAAAAATTCAATAATTTCAGAGCTCTTGTGCAATTACTACTGATAATTTCCCGTCGTTAAGTATATTACGCAAATGTCCTTCGTTGCTATGAAAAAATACATTCAGTAACATTAATGACAATTAATGTTTTAAAAATTATAAAAGTGATGACTTTCAACCGACAAATATTTATAACAACTGTGTGTTTAATTGTACTAATTTGTACTTACATAAATAAATTACAATAAAATTTTGGTTTTGAACAGTTTTATTCATGAACTAATCGCAACAAATTGCACTCGATCTCTAAAATGAATATAGAATTTTTGCCCTCGTGACACTTTGACATAATTTCACTCGCCTTTGGCTCGTGAAATTAAAACTGTCAAAGTGTCACTCGGAAAAATTCAATAATTTTAGAGCTCTTGTGCAATTACTACTGATAACTTCAGACTGTTGTTTTTTTCTTTTAGTGTGCGCACGCACCAAAATTCACTCTCAACATTTTCCCAATCGCGCCAAAGAAGTATAACTTCAAAAAACCAATATAATACAGCTTATGCAATGATGCTGATAAAATTATTCGAGAGATCTATGTTTAAGAATAAAAAAAAGGTGATATGATGACAGTTTTATTAAGTACAAATAAACATGAAACATTATTTCAAATTTAAAGGTTTCTGTGAGTTTCACGAAGTGGGTCGATAATTAAAATTGAAACCGCTAGTGGGTACAAATATCCAATAAATCAATAATATCAACAAAGGTTAGTCATGCTTAAAGAAAATCGTTTCTATATATATCTAGAACACAGTAACAAATTAAAATTTATAAGTTGTATTCTTATTACATAAATAGCAAATATTTTGCGTTGACGTCTCAATCAGTTTCGTAGTAAAGCTTAATTTAAAAAGGGTTGAATGCTCCCATTTTCTTTTTTAATTTTGGTGTACATACATGCATCCCTACAACAATATTACAGTGCTTCAAATTTTGGAAAAAATAATACATACTAATCAATATTTATACAGGGTTGTCAGACGAATACGAAACACAGGCAGTTATAGGAACCCCAACAACACTTTTGAAAAACCAGAGACAGGTAAACTTTTGGGTAAAGCAGGACACATTTTCCGTTATTTCTGATTATTTTATTTTCACCCCTAAGCCAGACTAATTATAAGTATGAGGCTTTTAAGATGTGTGTTTTTCAAAGGATGCTGAAGATCTCTTGGACAGAGCATGTGAGCAACAACGAGGTGCTGAGAAGAATGGGGACTGAGAAAGAACTCCTAATTATTTAAAAAAAAAACAGAAAAAAAAATCATCTAGGACATATTCACACAGGAGAAAAATACAACTTTCTACGATTCATAATGGAAGAAAAAATGGAAAGAAAAAGAGGAAGAAGAAAATGCTCCTGTCTGAAGAATGTAAGGGAAGACTGGACAGACATGGATACACATTCGATACTAAGAACAGCTCAAGGTACAGAGCAAGTTGCTGTAGTTATAGCCAACCTTCAGTAATGGAGAAGGCATTTAAGATAAACTAAGAACCGTTTTTACAAAAAAAAGCTCATCACTGTTTTACTGGTTGGCTATTGACAAAGTCTCCCGACGTGCAACATCAACTTGTTTTTCCATTTACATATCAGCATTGAGTCAACAAGAAACGTCGGTGTCTCCAACGCATAAAATTTGGTCTCTGCACAAAACTGTAGAGTCTGGGCTGATTTATCGGAGAATAGGCCATTTTTGGGAAAAGTTATTTACCAGCAATTTTACTGCTGGAATCGAATCTGATGATTGTATATATTAATAATATAGGTATGCAAAGTCCGCAGATAGTGTGCTACTTTTTTTATAAACAAAATGGCGCCTGAAAATCGTGTTTTTTTCAATTTTTGCTCTATAACTCCAAAGATTTTAACTTTACACCAAAAATACCCAAATAAAAATTCACCGCAATTAAATTATGCATAGAGACGTGTTTTTTCCGATTTACTTCGACGAAAACTTTCCCCGGAAAAGCGGGTTTTTCCAACAAAATCTTTAATTTTCAACTAAACTTTTAGATAAGTAATTGTTAATCAATAATTAAATAACTTGGTAATGTAAAAGCCCTCTTTGCATAGATTATAATTCCAGAAGCCGATGGAAATTGAATGAACAGTTTAGCAACAATTGAATTGTAAATTAAAAATTTACGGTCGCTATAATAACGACAATAATTATGATACATAAGAATAATTATGATTTTTTCATAAAAAGATACTATATCTATCTAATGTACTTTACAAACTTGAAATTGGACTATTTAAGCAGCCTCACGAATACTTTAAACTTATAAACAATTTTTTGGCTTATAAACAAATAGAATATCTCCGGAAATATTAAACTAAATTAAATTTTGAAAACGGTGTTCGAAAATCAGCGGCAGGACGCTTCTTTTAAAAGAAAAAACGTTTAATTATGACGAGTGGTTTCTGAGATACGACCGGTGAAAGTTGACCGAAATTTACGGCAAAGATATAAAGAATAAGATAATAATTTTCAAATCATCACCTTTTTGTTTTTGTCCTCTTTCTCCACACCAATTTTCATATCCTTAAAATACTCATAACATATATTATTATAATAAAAACTATCGATAATACGTGTGAAAATTGCCAAAAATAGCAAAATTCCAATCAAAAATTAGGTTGGAGAAAATGTAACCCTCAAAGTTCAAAATCGATATACGTTAAAAAATGCATTTTCTCGGCTTCTTATGGACCAATTTCCTTCATTCTTTTTTTGTTCCCTAATAACTCGAGCAGAGCCATCGAAATAACGCATTATTAAATGTCAAACTTGCTTTTGTTTTGTCATAATAGATTAATTTATTTATAAGAACAGAAAACTACATATTTTTTCCAGTTGTAGGCTTTTTTTTAGATAAACTTACTACAAGTGTATCTTTTAAAGTTAAAAATATAAATATTCTCATTTGAAAGCTGTATAATTATTTAAACAATTTTTATTTAAACAAATTAAAATTTTGTGTTGTAATAAATAAATTAATTTATTATAACAAAACAAAAGCAAGCTTGACATTTAGTAATGCGTTAGTTCGATGGCTCTAGTCGAGTTACTTGGGAACAAAAAAAGAATGAAGGAAATTGCTCCATGGGAAGCCGAGAAAATGCATTTTTTTAACGTATACCGATTTTGAACTTTGAGTGTTACATTTTCTCCAACCTAATTTTTGATTGGAATTTAGCTACTTTTGGCAGTTTTCACACGTATTATCGATAGTTTTTATTATAATAATATATGTTATGAGTATTTTAAGGATATGAAAATTGGTGCAACGAAAGAGGACAAAAATAAAAAGGTGATGGTTTGAAAATTATGATCCTATTGTTTATATCTTTGCCGTAAATTCCGGTCAACTTTCACCGGTTGTATCTCAGGAATCACTCGTCGTAGTTAAACGTTTTTTCTTTTAAAAGAAGCGTCCTGCCACTGTTTTTCGAATACCGTTTTCACAATTTAATTTAGCTTAATATTTCCCGAGATATTCTATTTGATTTTAAGCCAAAAAATTGTTTATAATTTTAAAATATTCCTGAGGCCGCTTAAATAGTCCGATTTCAATTCTGTAAAGTACATTAGATAGGTATAGTGTCTTTTTATGAAAAAATCATAGTTATTCTTATGCATCATAATTATTGTCGTTATTATGGCGACCGTAAATTTTTAATTAAAAATTCAATTGTTGCTAAACTGTTCATTCAATTTCCATGGGCTTCTGGAATTATAATTTATATGAAAAGGTCTTTTACACCACCAAGTTATTTAATTATTGATTAACAATTACTTATCTAAAATTTTAGTTGAAAATTAAAGATTTTGTTGGAAAAACCCACTTTTTCCGGGGAAAGTTTTCGTCGAAGTGAATCGGAAAAAACACGTCTCTATGCAGAATTTAATTGCGGTGAATTTTTATTTGGGTATTTTTGGTGTAAAGTTAAAATCTTTGGAGTTATAGAGCAAAAATTGAAAAAAACACGATTTTCGGGCGCCATTTTGTTTATAAAAAAAGTAGCACACTATCTGCGGACTTTGCATACCTATATTATTAATACATACAATAATAAGATTCGATTCCAGCAATAAAATTGCTGGTAAATAACTTTTCCTTGTATTTTGCTAATTATCCCAGAGTAGTACTATTATCAGTTAAATAAGTATTGGTGTTATCGTTAAGTGTTTACTTTTTATCACCTTTCTCACTAAATTGTGACTTATAAATGAACAAATGATAAAACTGTCTGTTACTAACCTAATTTTATAAAATATCACGTGACTCGGGGTAACCAAAAGAGTGGTGTAAAGTTCCAAAAGACATATATTATGCTGAACGGTATGAAGATGAATATTTTTATTGATTGTATAGCTAGAACATCTAAAAAAGTACTGTGATCACGGCTGTATACTGATTACACTATAGAAACTCTACAGACGTTTAAAAAATTCGAAGAGGTGAAATCGCACACCGAAGAACCCAACAAAAATATTAGGTTCCAAGAAGGACTTTCTTAAATAAATTAAAAGGGAGATATTCCAAAACATCAGGGTGGCAAAACGCATTTGAGCTCGGCGAAAAATATCAAACCAAGCCTTAAAATAATGACCATCAAGGAATGTAAGCGCAATGAGACCTTAGAATCCGACTCTGGGGATATCGACACGAATTTTGTGTCCTTGGAGAGTAACTTTGATTCGGCATCTGAACAGGAAAGGTACGAAGGTGAAGAAACTATATTAGTCTATTCTTTCACGGTTTTTGCTCTAAATTTTAAAGAACCGCTTGGATTGACATGAAATTTGGCGTGCGTATAGCTTACATGTCAAAGAAAAAACGTGATATTGTGCCGATGTGTGCTTTTGCCCTGGGGGTGACTTTCACCCCCTCTTGGGGGTGAAAAAATATATGTCCAAAATAAGTCCGGAAATGGGTAAACTAACTAATTTTAAGTAACTTTTGTTCTATAGAGCTTTTTCGCCAAGTCAACACTTTTCGAGTTATTTGCGAGTGAATATGTTCATTTTTCAACAAAATAACCACATTTTTAGACGGTTTTTCGCAAATAACTCAAAAAGTATTTTGTCGAAAAAAACGTTCTTAGCAAAAATATAGCCTATAAAAAAGTAAAAAAAAATGGTGTACGCGTTAGGTCTCTGGATCTCGTAGAACTAGAGTTATAGCCAATGAAAAATGGATTCATATTCACCAAATTTCAAATAGAATATTTCGACGTGAAATATCGAAAAAATTAAGCACTTTTTGGGGAAAATCCATTATAACTTTTTTAAAGTTTTTAAAAAAAGCTTTATTTCTGTTTTTACAAAAAGTTTCTAGCATTAAACTTAAGCAAGTTACGCCCAAAATAAAGTTGGTCCCTTTTGTTTTTGCAAAAAAAAAAATCGGGAAGACCGACCCCTAATTAGAAACTTAGGAAATTAATCGTTACCTCTCCACAAATTATTTTATTTATGTTATGTTTATATGATCTGTAAGTTTTATCGATTCAAAGTGCTTATTTTTGAAAAAATTTGGTTCCAAAATAAAATTTTTAAACATTAAAATTTTGAAAAATATGCTTTTTTTTTTAAAATAACTTAAAAATTGTTAGAGATACCAAAAATCTCGAAAAACAAAAAAAAGTCAGATTTGCTTTTCTGAATATAATGTATTTTTTGTTTTTCTGTTAGACAAAAATTGATTAAGATTTGGTGTTTCTAAATTTGCATACATTCGTGATCACTGACTCGTTCAACTCCTTTTAACTACAGCCCTCTCAATAGTAAGGACCTTGAACCGATGAAACTTACAGATAATATAAACAATATATACACGAGTCAAGAAACTTGTGAAGTCGTAGCGATTAAGTTCATTTAAGATACTAATTAGGGGGTGGTTTTCTCGATTTTTTTACCAAAACCAAAAGGGACTAACTTTATTTTGAGCGCAACTTGTTTAATTTTGATGCTAGAAATTTTCTTTATAAAACAAAAATGAAGCTTTTTTTCTATCTATCAATCGGTTTTAAAACGTCTTGCGACGTTGTCCGATGCCTAATTTCCATGACACTCTATCATCCCATTGGCCCTCTCTAAGATCTCTTGCGCTCATCGCCTTCGTTACTCCCTCTCTCCAAGATTTCTTGGGTCTTCCTCTCTTTCTGCGGTTTGGTGGTACCCATTGCATAATTATTTTAGGGAGTCTTGAGTTATCCATCCTCTGGACGTGTCCGTACCATATCAGCTATTTTCTTTCTATGTCTGTTGTTAGAGAGCCGTCAACCCCCATTCGCTGTCTTATCTCATCATTACGTATTCTCTCTCTGCGTGACACTCCTACTGATCTTCTAAGAGCCAAAACACACGGACCACGCTGCAGCGCTACTCTGTGGATCCACAGAGTGGCTGACGATGATTTACCGTGGGCTCTTATGTAGAGTGGCCGGCGCACCCCACACGAGCGTTTGTAGCCGGCCACAGTCGCTCGCATAAGAACCCACGGTAAACTACTTTTGTGGATCCACAGCGTAGCGCTGCAGCGTGGTCCGTATGGTTTGAGGGTTAAAGTGTCCATTTCTACTGCCTCCAGTTTTCTTCTGTTGTTTTCGGTTATCCGCCAAGTTTCTGCTCCGTACAATAGACTGCTTTTAATAAGAGATTCGTAGATATTGTGTGCTTTTCGTAGATATTGTGTAGTATGAAGCTTTTTTTAAACACTTTAAATAAGTTGTAATGAGTTTTCCCCGAAATGTGCTTTATTTTTGGTTATTTCACGTTAAAGTATTCCATTTGGAGTTTGACGAATATGAACCTATTTTTCATTAGCTATAACTCTGCTTTTACTAGGTGTAGAGACCTGATGTATACACCATTTTTTTAAATTTTTTAGAGGCTATATTTTTGCTAAGAATATTTTTTCGACAAAATACTTACTATTTGAGTTATTTGCGAAAAACCGTCTAAAAGCGTGGTTATTTTGTTGAAAAAATGAACATATTCGCTGCCAAATAACTCGAAAAATATTGACTAAGTGAAAAAACTCTATAGATCAAAAGTTACTTAAAATTAACCATTTTATCCATTTCCTGACTTTCTTTGGACGAATATTTTTTCACCGCCAAGAGGGAGTGAAAACCACCCCCAGGGTGTGCACCCCATGTGCACATATCGGCACAATATCCCTTTTTTGCTTTGACTTGTTAGCTATGTGTATGCCAAATTTCATGTCAATCCAAGCGGTTCTTTAAAATTTAGAGGTTTTCCAATATTTTACCGTTAAAGAACGGACTATATCTATGTAAGTGTAAATAAATTGAATCCAAATAGACCAATCGATTGCTACATTATTTTGTTAACTATAGATTCAACTGGAGTAACACCCCGTCCCATACCAACGCTGTGCGCACATTTCGGTGCAACAGGTTAGTAATATCCGCAACATCGTCTTCAACCCTCTCCGAACTTAAAAACCGGAAGGTTTTTAAGTTCAACGCTCTCCTTTTAGGCCTGGATCCCGCGTACAAAAAAAATATTAATTAATAGCAAGCTGAAAATTTTTCATAGTCGGACAAACTTTGATGTATTGGAACACAATTGGAACACAGGGGAAATTTTAATTGTGGAACGTGATTTTAATTAAAAGAAATTTATAAAAAAATCCTTTGTAAAAGGTATAAAAACTTTTATTAAAATTCCCTTAAGGGCTACATCGCAACAGAACGATTTTGATTTTCTTACAAAATCATCACAGGGTTATAATAAACAGGTTGAATGCTAGCTGAGCCACCAAAAAAATACCAAGGTTAGAACCCTTTAATTGGTATGTAGCTATATTACAAATGCATATTTGTTTAAAATTCCATAGAATGGATATAACTAATAAGGAATTATGCCCTTAGGTAAGGTATGAACCTTCCCATGACGTGGGATATTAATTGAGTTGTTGTCTTTACATTACAATTTAGTTGCGGTCAAATTGTCGTATGGTGAATATTAATTCAATGAAAGATGAAATTCTAAAGAAAAATGCAGATGTAGGATTTACCTCTAGTTCTATGTTTCTTTTCATTTAAATGTTTTTATTTCTAGTTCTAAAACTATTGTAATTGTTCACTTTTTCACATGAATAAAAAAATAATCTCATATTTTTCGCTGTATGATTTCAAATAATTTTCATGATCAATTTTCAACTACTCCTTAAGCAAACCCTTACTAATATCCTAATCTTGACTAGTAGTACCTAGTCATCCCTACTTAATCTCACCCCTACCAAACCCAAATAGACAATTTTCCTGGCGATTTTTGAGAACAAAAAATATATTTGGCTTCTTTGCTGCTACCAGTCGTAGCGTACATATCGCTTTTGTGTAGCTTCCGTGTAAATCAGTTGGACCTTTCTTTGGGAACCATTAGCATTGAACAAACGCTCGGATTCTCGAAGGAATAGTTTAAGACAATAATACGACATAAAGTAATCGTGAATACGTTAAAGACATTTAAAAACTCGTACATGGACTATTTAATTTGCGAGTGAAAACGGTACATGTGTTTAGCCAAAACGCGAGCAGTGGCCAGTGACTATAAAGGGCTTGGTAAGATTTTTACAAACATAATATTGTCTGTTTATTATAACCCTTTCTTAACGCCACTTGAACCAGAAACCTCATATAGTGCACAAAAACTGAAATTATAAATAATTTCATGTATGTACCTACATGTACATGCTTTTATTGTAGAGGTACTTTATCACACCACAAGTAAATAAATGTACTTGCACAGAACTCTGTTAATGGTATTTTCACTATATGATAGAAAGTACCGGGTTACGTTTAGAAAGTCTGGAATAAAATTCCCAGTCAAATAAAATTTCCCAAAAAATTGTTTTTATTTTTTTTATATTCGTAAACATAAGAATATTGACCCCGACGAAAGTTTTAATAGATATATTGATAGTTTTAAGAAACAAATGAGAATCTGTAGAAGAATACTATTTTAAAAAATCTTACTTTAGGTGACAACTTTCTTTTTTTTTGCTATTATGTTAATTTAATCATGACGTAATTCAATTGATGAAGTGCAACAATAATTGTTTTGTTTATTAGGTACTGTATATTTATGAGTGGGACGGTAAACTCGAGTAGAATCTTAAATACATTACAATATGTATTTAATATAGGTACAACTATATTAACAAAATAAAATGACAGTAATTATTATCGATGTTCTATGTGCGCTAAAAGCATGACCCTTTAATTTCTTCTTTACTTGCACCACTGGCTCGAGGTTTACATCCTTTTGTTTTTGCCTTTGTTTACGAGACCTCGGGCATCAAGCACGCCGTGAGGCAATGCACTGGACGCACAAAGCGTAACATTAAATAACAAAAATGATCATTAATTAACTTTGACAGCAGTTTCATTGAAAAATCAATCAAAAAGACAAGAAAGAATGCTTCAAATAATTGTTGGATGTAAAGATAGACGTTTAAAGTGCAATAATGCAATTCAGGTTCAATTATAGTAAATAGTATTTATTATATAAGAGTAAACTATAAGACGCTTCTGGAAAATATTTTTAGCTTAATGTTTTGGTTTAATATAAACGATAAAAACCAGCCCAGCTAATATGGTTCGTATATATGACGTCAAACAAACGTCAACATTTTGGGAGAAGTTACGTCAAAAGTTAACTAAAATGTACGTATAAAAGTCACAGCGATGTTACGTAACAGTTTTACTGTTGATTGATAAATTACAGAGGGGTTTTTAGAATGGTTTTACGTTATTTCTACGTAACCTTTTTAAAGTCACATAAACGTCACTTTCTAGTTGAATTTTCGGTATAAAATAATTGGGGATTTAGATCCATGTACAATTCAGTCAGAATTGGATTTTACAGTAAAGTGCATTCGACCAAATTACTATTATAGATATTTATACATATCTGGTGGAGTCTCACAATTACTACTCTAAGCAGCAGATGAAAGCATACAAAAGCCTTCAGGCACATAAATATTTTACAGCTGCATTTGTTTTTAAAGTTGGAAGTCACGAGCAACAACTTCATAAGTACCTACAAGAATATTGAGGAAATCCAGCTCCTCGATATTACTGCGCAACCTAGAAAATTGAAGAGGACAAAGCCTTTTGAACTAGTTTGACTGATAGGTGATAGTGAAAAGCAGAGCATAATGCTTGTGTACCTGTGTTATGTTAGAATAGTGCACGATCTTGTTAGATTAGATAAGAGACGCTATGGGGTAAGCTCTTCATTTTAAGGAACAGTAGTAATTTAGGTTAAATTAAAATTGCTTGTTGGTCAGTTATGACCAGATTGTAATTAAAATGTACAATTCAATACAATAAATCATCATTATAGTGATGATTATGGAAAAAAATATGTGACAAGATTTTGTGCAATAAAAATGTTTACATATATTTATCAAGGATGTATTATTTGGTATGACCACATATACTTCTGGTGTATCGTCGGTGATGTGACAGTACCTCCTATCTGCTTTTTCATGAATTTTGTAGGAGACGAAAAACCATTTTTAGGGTCATCTCCTGTTTTCACATGTAAATTTTGACATGATTTGTAGTAAATAGATAGTTGAATTTACTACAAAACACGTCAAAAATATCATATGAAAATAGGAGGTGACTGTAAAAAATGTTTTTAGTCTCTCTTACAAAACTCATGCAAAAACAAATCGGAGGTATAATGTCACATCAGCGACTATATCCAGGGAATGTATAAAAAATATACTGTGAATGTCCAAAGAACATTCGTAGACATTCATAGAATGCTTCAACAAGACATTTAAGGAATGTTTAAAATGCTGACAGAGGACTTCCTGGGACATTTAGGGGACATTCTTGTGCTTTTGAGGACATTCCAGGAATGTTTTCAATATCCTGTGTGTACATTCTAGGAACATACATGGAATCTTTGGTGTTATTAGGGGCGCTAAAGGAGTTTAAAAAAGAATCTGTGAAAATCGGTTTAAAAATGAATTTAAATAAAACAAAAGTAATGACAAATAAAAATATCACAATCCACTTAGACGGAAGTGAGATCGAAAGTGTCCAAGAGTCTATATACCTAAGTCACACGATCCAACTAGGAAACACAATCAAACGGCAGAGATAACTAGAAGAATCCGAATGTCTTGACCAGCAGTAGAAAGACTCTGAAAAATAAAAAGATACCAATAAATCTAAAGAAAAGGGTATTGAAGAGTAGTTGTATTCTATCTGTTATTATTTATGGAATGAAGACCATGTCACTTACAGAGTTATAAGCCAATATATTGAGAACGATACAGATGGCGATCGAACGAGCTATGTTTGGAGTGTCTCTGAGGGAACATATACGATATGAGGACATGCGAAGCAGGACGAAGGTTGAAGATGTAATTGGAAAAATTTCGCAAATTAAATGGAACTTTGTAGGACACTTGGCACGGCAAATCAACGGTAGAAGAGAAACATTGTACATTGGAGACCACGCGAGCACAATCGTATTAGAGGAAGACCACAAAAACGATGGCTAGACGACATCAAAGTAAAAATTGGAAGAAACTGGCAACAAATAGCACACCACAGAAAAGAAGTGAGAACTCATAGGGGAGTATTTGTGTAGGAGTATGTGCCAACAGGCTGAAGAAGAAGAAAAGCTATGGTTTTAAAATTGGCTTCTTTTTATTCACGTGAATAATCTAAGGCATTCAGTGCGATATTGTTTATATTATTCTTTATTGCTTATCTATTTTCTCCAGCTTTTGAGATCTGGACTTATTGCTCTTATGTCTTTAATCGCTTTGTATATTCCATGTAAGCAGCTTTCTTTGGGCTTTTTTCTTTTCTGTATTCTCTTCGCTTTTCTTATCTCCATATAAACATTGAATTAGTTTCTTTTCTTTAGATGTCCGCAACGGCCCAACTTATTCTGTAAATTTTTTTCTTAGAGAGGTCCTTGATTTATCTGCTGCCTTACTATTTCTTCATTTATGTATTGTTGTAGAATTTTTTTTTTGAAAAATTCAGAAAATAAATTTATATCGGGACCACGAGATCATAGATTTTCTTCACCCTGTATATGAACAAAAATTGTATAAAGCCTAATTTAGTTAATAAACAGTGCTTTTTCGGGGAAGGTGAAATCGTTAATGTGGTTTTCGTTAATGGGTTTTTTGAAAGGATTTACAGACAATGGTTCGAAAATATTGGAAAGTGCATGTTATTTCGTTTTGTGAACATCAATAGGATTTTTGTAAATAATTCGTAGAAGGTTTAAACGATAAAAAATTTTTATTGAGTTTAGAATGTAAGGCCTTTTGTTTAGTTTTTTGAAAAAACGATAGTAATTTGACGCCTCTTAGAATTTCAACAAAATGGAAAGTTGGATACAAATTAAGTTGGTTTCCTTAGGAAAGGAAGGTATGGATGTTTTGGGTAGAGAGGTTGTTTTTGATTGGTAGGGAAAGATCGATGGAAGGGATGAGAATGGGAAGTCGGAATTTCAGAGAGAAATGATAGACACCGTGTGATGAATATCGGGAGAGTGCAGTCCAGTTTTTGAAAAGTGAGAAGTCAGTGTAAAGTGGTGAAATCGGCATTTGCGAGCAGAATCAAGTTGAAACGAAATTTTTACCGGTTGAGAAGTAAAATTTTCCTGTGTCCGAGGAAGATTCCTTTGTTCTGTGTAGTACGAGTAGCTGATTGGTATCTATTTGCACAAGATATATCGAGCAAGGAGAAAACTGAGTGGATAATTCTAGCGAGTCCTGGTTTGTTTGTTTTTGAAGCAGTTTGGACGAGAGGGACCTTTTCGCAACATCAAAAGAGTACGCGTGGGAGAATCAAGGACAACGCAATCTGGGAAAGAAGGAGTAAAGAAACAAAAAGGTTAGTAAAATCATTTGTCGAAACGGAGAGAGCTTGTACATATCCACACCATATATGCTCATTTTTTTATTGAACAGTTCTATAACTTAGTTAGTCATTCCCACTTTAAGTAATCAATTCAAAAGGAGAAAACTAAATTTTAGAAAAACGAAAATTAAATTTATTATGAATAAACAATAATTTACTTAAATAATTTTTTTTTGTTAAAACAAGGAGACATCAGAATTAAATCTTGATTTATTAATTAAGAAATTGTTGAAACAAATTTAGATTTTAGTATTTTTTTTCAAATCTTATTTATACAGCATATTGGATAAATAAATAGTAGATTACATTTATATGATATTGAATGTGTTTAATTTTCCTGTTTTATCCTGGAAGGAGTAAGCAACTAGAGATACTAGAAGCCACAAATCAAAGGTATTGCATCGAATACAAAATTAGCCATGAGAATAAAGTTTGTTAGAAAATTTAATTTGAATTTGGTTTTGTTTTTACATAGGCAGAAATTAAAATAATTGAGTAATTAATTAAATTACGAATTTGCTAATCAATCTAATAAAAGAGATAAAGTAGAGCATAACAGTATATATCCCTTTTGCTCCTTCAAGAAATTTATATTAAATCTTTTATTTTCCTGGTACTTTTATTTGGTGTTTTTTTTTTCTGTAATAGCCCAGCTTTACTCAAAGTATAACACATAGGGTCACTATTGAAGTAAACACTCTTGTATTTATTATTTTGTTTCTCAATATTTTTTTATATGCATTTAATTGATCTTTTTCTTATTCGGCTGATACAAAATTCAATTCCAAAACTAGACTAACATTTCATAAAGTAAAGTACTAAGGCAATAACATTTTCTGGCTACTTAAATAGAACGAGAGGTTGAAAGAAAAACTGGAACGATTACCTAATCATAAGGGGCTAAAGAAATGGAAAGAATAATTCTCCAATTTCTGAAAAATACAGATTACTGCCTATCTATCTATTTCGGGCACGCCAAGTTTCCCCAACACGACTCTACCTTATCGGCAGAGTCTACGAGAAGTGTACGGTAAATACATTAAAGCTGTAATTACATGAAAAGAAATATGTATGTATTTGTACTAACTTTATAACGCTCAAAAATTTACGGGAGCTGTATTTCAATGCATATTTTTTTTTATAATTCTCGTATCAAAGTTACGCGTGAAGTTAGTCGTATTTATGACAATTGAGGCGTTCTTTGCAAAAACCCCATATGTCACTTTTTACAACATCGGATATATTTAAAAAATAGTTATTTAATTGAACCCTATTAAGTTTACGGAAATTCTCAAATTAGTGATTTATTATTTTGATGATTACACACAGTTTACAATATAAATAACATTATTTTTTTCTTTTGTTTATTTATGAAGGACATTTATTCATTTGACATATGGGGTTTTTGCAGGAATTTTTCATTACTTTATAGGAAAAACGATATTTATAGTAATAAACCAAAATAAAAAATGAACGAAAAATGGTGTTTACTTATAAAATCACACAACACAACTATTCGAAGGAACTTTAACCTATAAAAACCTACTGACAGCCAAGCGATAAAGTTTCCCGCAAAAACACCAATAGTCATTAACAAAGGGAATTGCGCTTGACATATGGGGTTTATGCGGAATCGCCTATACTTTTGTCGCTTATATTTTGGACTACTGTAACTTTAATGGAAGTTTCTTACGCAAGGAACGTAGGTAATTAGTCCTTCAATCCATAGATGGCATAAGTCCTTTTTCGGAAAAAAAGGACTACTGGGGTTATTGCAAAGAACGCCTCAATTGGAGAAATATGGGCGACCCATCTATTTCATATTATACATCCAACAGAATGTTAGTACAAAAATATTGCACAGCAACCACTATCTATATATATCATCATCATCATCATCATCATGAGTAACAATAACGATATGAAGAATCGATGGTTATTGGATATTAATAAAATAATCCTTAATATACCGGTAAAGACGGATGCCCATGATAAATTAATTTAAAAAATCCTTATTTTTAAAAATATTTTAGTCTTAAAATAGTATTTAGTTGTAAGTAATTTAAAGGAAAAATCTTAAATCTTTACATTCCAAGTTTCACTCTATTAAATAAAACATAAATCAATTTTATTAAACTGACATAAAAGCTCTTTTAAATATCTTAGAATTCAGGTTTATCGACATTACGTGTTAATTATCCATTAAAATTTTAAAACGTGAATTCTGTTTATTCTTATCGGTGTCCTTAATGACATTCTTCGACGTTTTCATTCATAACTGTTACTATGTAGTAATAAATTTAGCAAACAACTTGGCCGATTCTAAATATTTGATCAGTTGAATTTACATTTTCTGTTTCTATTTTGTGTGGGAACTGGGTTACAATTACAGGAGTCAGATGTACCTATGTAGTCGCGTATCAAATAAAAAGATTTGATATACTTATGTGCAATAAAATAATTTATCTTTAATTGATTAACTCATTAATTAATTAATAAAAAATATTTTTATATTAACTAATTAAGTCCTCTATTTAAAAAAATAACTTTACCAACTGTTTTCCAATTCAGCGTGTACAAGATACATATTGGAAAAATATCCACGTAGTGTCTAATAATACTGGACAACATAAGAATATAATGTTTTGTACCGAAAATTTGATTGACTGATTCTTATAGTACCTACTATCTTATCTAGACCTGGATCCCACGTACCAAAAAAAAAAGGTGGTTAATAGCAAGCTGAAAATTTGTTAGTAGCTTAACGGCGTCTAGTCGGACAAACTCTGATGTATGGGAACACTGGAACAGGGGAAGTTTTAATTGGGCAATAGGGTGGTGCGAAAAAAGTCAAGTTGATAATTCCGTGTCGCTATAGTGCGGAAAAGTTGCGATTGGTAATTACAAGAAAAACAAAAAAAGAATTATTCAAATCGGACTTTATCTTCCGATCCCGCAACGGGCCTAAAAATTATGAAAAAAATCAAAATTTACCTTTTTTCAGAATTTTTTCTTTATTCTCCATGTACGTTTTATTTATCGCTGTAGTAAAATTTATTTACAGTTTTCATGGTTGGGTAAAAAAAAAATAGTTTTACGCATTTAACCCGCAAGGTCAATCAAAATCTATAAAAAAAAAAATGAAATTTTTGATGATTTTGATTAAATTTATTTGTGTTATGATAAAAAACATTTAGTTATCTCATTTTTCTGTTGCATTGTGAAGCTATTCGCTTGTTTAGTTATTGTATGACAATATATAAACAACCCAGAACTAACAACGATATGGTGGCTGCACTTGTAGGTCCACTCACACCCTTCTCTCCCACCAACCAATAAGTGTGTGTTTTTTTGCATTATTTACATATTATGTACATTTTTTTTATTTCTGTGCTCTGTGCGTAAAGAGAGTTTAGTCCTAAAACACAGTTCTGAGATAAACGCGTTTAAAGTTTGCAACGTCCCGTGGCGCACTTAATAACTCATTAGTGTACAGTGTGTTAAGTCCCAAAATTATGGGACTTAACACACTGAGTCTTCCTGTTTCTTAAATAATCATGCGTCTAAGTTCAGGACTTAACACGCTTTACACATATTGTTTTTCATTAATATCTCAGTTTAGAAATGGAATTGGACTTGACAAATTATACACACATGTAGATATCAAATTCTAACATACAGATAGTGCATTTTCTAATTTCGACCATTTTTGGACTTAACTCGCTTTACGCACAGAGCACAGATTTGTTTGTGTCCAGCTTTTAATCGCCAACGTTGTATTGTGATTTGGTGGTAAAATCTGGCAGCATGGACCTTGAATTAAGTGTTGCCCTGATGAATCCATCTCTTGATTGGGGCCCATATACATTACACATTAGAAGATGCTTCCGTGACCAACTCTACGCACCACTCGTCAGCTTGCGTGTAGCAGAGATAGTTTTGTACATTCCAGTCTGGCATGTCGCCCGATGTAATGCAATAACTTATATCTTCATTGGAAACTCTTCGAAGAAATGATGGAGAAGATAGTTTTGCAACATTTCAGTCTATTATTTTAGTTTAGTCCTGTGCTTCAAAAATTCAACTAGTAGGGAGAAAGGAAACACATTAGAGAGCTAGGGCTAAGGAGAGCGTTAAACGCCGGACAGACTAAAGCCAAGGTCTAAAGTGTTAGAAATTTCATTCCTCCTACTTTAAATTTTGGAGCACAGGACTACACTGAAATAATAGACTGGAATGTAGCGAAACTATCTTATCCACCAGTTCCTCGCAGAGTTTCAAATGAAGATATAAGTTCCTGCATTACATCATGCCAGACTGGAATGTACAAAACTATCCATGCCACCTGCGGCAAGCTGTCGAGCGGTGCGGAAAGTTGGTCACGTTGGTTGCATCGGCTAATGTATGTGGGTCGTGGATCCCAATCAAGAGATGGATTCATCAGGCCAACACTTAGACCAAGGTAAATGCTGCCAGATTTTACCACCAAATCACAATACAATGGCGTTTAAAAGCTGGACACAAACAGATCAAAAAGAAATGTACATTTGTAAATAATGTAAAAAACACACACTCATTGGTTGGTTGGAGAGAAGGGTGTGAGTGGACCTAGAAGTGCAACCACCACCTCGTTGTGAGTTCTGGGTTGTTTAAATATTGTCATACATTATCTAAATAAGCGAAGAGCTTCACAATGTAACAGAAAAATGAGATAAATAAATGTTTTTTAATTTATCAATATCATCAAAAATTTCAAATTTTTATAGAATTTGATTGGCCTTGCGGAATCGGAAGATATTCCTTAAATGCGTAAAACTATTTTTTTACTACTCAACTATACAAACTGTAAATAAATTTTACTATAGGGATAAATAAAACCAACATGGAACATAAATAAACATTTTTGAAAAGAAGGTAAAATTTCAATTTTTTCATAATCTTTAGGCCCGTTGCGGGATCGGAAGATAAAGTCCGATTTGAATAATTCTTTTTTTGTTTTCCTTGTAATTACCAATCGCAACTTCTCCGCACTATAGCGATACGGAATTATCAACTTGACTTTTTTCGCACCACCCTATTGGGCAACAAGTTAAAAATTTGGAACGTCAGACTACGAAAACGTTCCATGTATATTGTCGAACAGAACTTCCAGTTGATTTGTTACCATTTCATTAAACTCTCATGCAAAAATCAGACTGGTGTTTATCACCAACTGGGCATTTTAATGAGTGGAACACGAAGAACATGTCAAATGAAACGAATCATGTTGGTTAGTAATAGCAGTCTGATTTTTGCATGAGAGTTTAATGAAAGGGTAACAAATCAATTGGATGTTCTGTCCGACAAAATACATGGGACGTTTTCGCAATCTGACGTTCCAAATTTTTAAACAGTTTCACAATTAAAACTTCCCCTGTTCCAGTGTTCCCGTACATGAAAGTTTGTCCGACTAGACACCGTTAAGCTATTAACAACTTTTTGAGCTTGCTATTAATCAACTTTTTTTTGGTACGCGGAAACCAGGGCTAATCGTACAGTTACAATAATAGTAAATGCAAGCAGTTACTCATACACTTTTGACAAGAATTCTGACATATATTCATGGTACCGTAGTTTCACCTGATTTTCTGATAACATACGCAGAAAACTAAGAAAATAAATTTTATCACCTTATGTTCCTAAAGGCCCTTTAGTGGACGTAGTTCATCAAATACAACGATTGAAATTGTCTCATGCTCATTCCAAATGGGGATATGAAAGATTGTAGGAACGTCCTGTTTAAAGACAGACGAGTCTCGTTTTACGAGATATTCGGCTGGAGAATGTTATGCTAAATGTTGCTTCTCTCCTAGAGGACAGTTTAATGGTGAAGGTAGAATAGTATGGTGCGGAATTTATTTGGAAACATATATCGTTGATTTGGAAGAACACTGTCACAATTCGAAAAGTTCTAATTTCCAGGAGCGACGTTTTAAAATTTTAATGTGCTAGTTTTCATTATAATTTTGGTAAGGTAAAAATTAATAGGTAAAATCTTTTAATATATTAAAGATCCCATTATTACCATTTCAATATAAATAGAAAAACCTTTCTTGTTCTCACCTTCTGGAAATTTGTTAATTTTTTTTCCCGAAATGTTACGGTATTGCTCATAATAATTTATTCTACAGTATGGTGCAAATGAAAGGAATCAATCAATCGTTATTTCATCAGCCGGCGACTTTAGGGAAAAATCCCGAAACAGGTCGATTGTTAATTATAAATTGCTCATATTGATTTTTTGTCATATATATCATACTAGTGACGTCATCCATCTAGGCGTGATGACGTCATCGATAATTTTTTTATATGAGACTAGGGGTCGCCGGTCGTGTACTACCTCATTTGAAAGGTTATTTAATCCTCTATTCGGCAATATAAAAACTAACATAATTATTTATACAGGGTGACCATTTTTTTTTTAAATTAAATTAATTGAGAAAAAGAGGAGAATCTATGTAGTTTCTTTAATTTAAAATACATTTTACTGCTGTCAAAAATCAGAAAAAAATGTTTATTTCACAAATAAACTTTTTGCTTAAATTAAATTTTCAAACTTCCAAGAGTCAGGTGCTTGGCGGGAGCTGGCTTGAACATTAAAAAGCGGAAAGCAATGTTTAATTGTGAAATAAACATTTTTTTTGTTTACTGCCAACAATACAATGTATTTTGAATTAAATAATCTACATATATTTCTGTTTTTCTTTCAATTAATTTAATAAAAAAAATTGTTTTGGACACCTTTTATAAGTAATTATATTAATGTTTATATTAATGAATAGAGAATTGAATAACCTTTAAAACGAGCTGTCACACGACCATTATTCTTATTTAAAAAAATCATCTATTACGTCATCTCTTCCAGATGGATGATGCCACTAGTATGTTGTATATGCTAAAATATCATAATTTAAAAACAAAAATCGACTTGTTGACATAATTTAAAAACAAAAATCGACAAAAATCGACTTGTAAAATCGCTAGTTTACGTTTTCATTTGCAAATTTCTAGTACCGATCATAGGCGTCCATTTTGGGTAGGGCAACGGTTATTTTATCGCATAACTTTTTTATATTTAACTTTTATTCAATTCTGATACTGGATTAATAAATTGGGAAGTATTTTAGTACTAAAAGGTACTCTTGTTTTAAATCGGTAGGACACCGTTTTCTAGAAAAATCGATTTGAAAACATTTCGCTTTTTGAATTAAAAAAAAATTAAAAAAAAAACTGTTTAGAAAGACGAAAACTGGTACATTTATTTATATTCCAGAGATAAATCGATTTCAATAATTGCGAATTTCTAGTACTGGTCATAGGCGTCGGTTTTGGGCAGGTCAACAGTTATTTTATAGCATAACTTATTGTCTTGAATTTTTGAGCATTTTTGACACTAGATTATTAAATTATGAATTATTCGAGTACTAAAAGTTACTATTACTTTTTGTTAGTACAATACGTCGTTTTTTGTTGAAAAATTCTTTCAATTTTTTTTTCAAATTCCAAAGACGAAAAACTTTCAAATCGATTTTTCTAGGAAACAGTACCGACTTAAATCAAGAGTATATTTTAGTACTAGAATACTTCACAATTTAATAATCCGGTGTCAAAAATGCACAAAAGTTAAGGACAAAAATTTATGCGATAAAATACCCGTTGCTCTACCCAAAACGCACGCCTATGACCGGTACTAGAAATTTGCAATGGATGGAATCGATTTATCTCTGAAAAGTAAATATGCATACCAATTTTCGTTTTTCTAAGTAGATGCGTTCTGGAGGTATTTAAGAAAAACTAATTTCATGACGCCATCTTCAAAGAGCTCTAGCTCCCTTAAGAAGCATTTTCGGACTAGGTGAATTGGGTTAAATTGTCTTAAAATTATCTGAGGAATCTCCTGTCTTCGTTTGTCGGTAGCGTTTCTGGACACCCTGTATAAACGGACATATCCTATAAGTAATACTTACCTAAGACGAAATGTAACTGTTTTGCATTAAATATTAAACACAAAATAAAAAAAAAATATTTCCTTTTTTAACTTTTAACACTGTTCTCCAAAAAATACCTGGTAACCTCAAAAACAACTGAAACATAACTTTATTGCGCCGCTTTTCCATAAAATGTAATGCATGTGTTTGACAAAGTCAAACTGTCATAAGTCTCCATCTAGCGGAAATTATAGGAGTGCAACTTCTGACAATTTTTCCCATAATAAAGTTTAACATTTAGAGTTGGTTAGAGGGTAAACCTCAAAAATGGCAATTTTTGAGTTGTGACATTCTTCTTCCAAACCAACGATATGTACATATATCTTGTTATGTTAGAGAAAGTGGTCCTAATATTGATAGGTACATCAGGGAATATTTGGAAGAGGCTGTGGTATCTTATATCCATTTTGTAGGGGAAAATTGATCTCTTGGAGGATCAAACATTGATTTTGCCTCTGCTGATGATATAGACGCAGCATCACAAAAGACAGTTAAAGTTAGGTATATTTTTTCGTATTAAGTATCGATCCAAGCATAAATGAAGACAAAAGAGAATACAAGGTCATTTGAAAACAGGAACGAAAATCAATGAAGTGAAATATTACTCGAAATGACCATAACTTCGAAGTGGTCATGGAATTTAAATTCCTAGGACCGGCAATCACCAATGACAACAAATTAAAACGGAAAATTTAATTAAGAAAAATGTAAATAAAAAAATATTTCTTTTCAATTTGAATTCAAAATATATTACAAATATTAGAGCTCTTATGAGTTACCAAAATAAAAATCTACAAGACCATAATACAACCAACAGACACCCACGGGAGCGAAGCATGAACAATAACAAAGAAATAAATTTAATAAATTACTATTTAATAAAAAATATGGTTTGGTAAAGATAACTTTGGATAACCAAATTCGTTGGATAAACAGAATAACAGAGTGGAACCCGATAGGAAGAAGGAAGAGAGGCAGACCACGAAGATCCTTCAGAGATGAATTGGACGAAGCAATGGAGAGAAGAAATCTACAGAAAGGGGACTGGTAAGACAGAAAGAGCTGGAGGGAATGGTTGACTGAAGGAATACAGTGAAGACTGTGGAAATCCTTAGTACATATAAAGATAACTTGGAACAATTGCTCTAGAACAACATATGAACAGATGGAAAGATGTAGTCAGAGAGGATCTTGTGGTTGAGAAATAGCACAGGACTAACAACAAGGAAGGCAATAACAAATGAGGCAGAGTTTGATTGAGAAGGCATTAAGTTTGATTAAATGGTTTTGAATCAGCTAATATGACTGATAGGGCAGTGCAGTCAATGAGGGTATTTGGCTCCGAATTCCATCCTACTACATCGATTTACTTGATATTTTCATAGTAAGTAGGGAATATCTCAAGAAAAAAAGTCTACCATATATACAATGGCGTTTTTATCGTGGGGGCGGTTCCCACCCCTTCAAGAGAGTGGAAAATTTTTTGGTCAAAATAATCACGAAAGTGGCTAGAGAACCTAATTCTAAGCTAAAACTGTTCTATATATTTTTTTGAAAAGTCAATACTTTTTGAGATATTCGTGGTTGAAAATTGGCCATTTTCATTGAAAAATGAC
The DNA here is from genome assembly GCF_917563875.1 of Diabrotica virgifera virgifera. Lineage (NCBI taxonomy): Eukaryota > Metazoa > Arthropoda > Insecta > Coleoptera > Chrysomelidae > Diabrotica > Diabrotica virgifera. Next base: position 108,514,511 of record NC_065448.1, on the reverse strand, counting down.
ACCTTTTCGGACGGTTTTTAGAGAATACTTTAAAAACTATGTATCTAACTAAAAAAAACTTATAAAACATTTTTATAGTAAATAAAAAAACAAAGGGATTAGGTCCTTCATAAATCTTCTAGGTATAACACGAAAAGAGATATGGTAGGTGAAAGAGTTTGTTTTTGTGGTGCATGTTCAAATCAGTGCATTTAACTGGAAATAACAGAGAAACGGTCGATTTTAGTTGTATAATGCTACTAACATATTTTGTAGTGCTTGAAAATACCTTTAAAATGAGCAATAATAAATGTCTATTTAGTTCAAACTAAGCGAGATATGCTACAAAGAAAATTGATAGCTAATGTATTTTAAGGAAAAATGAGAAATATATTTAACCTCTCATCCACTAGAATTTAAATGCATCGTTTTGTCTCTACAATACCTTTTACTACAGTTTTATTTCTATGTTCAAAAAGTTGGACGGGTTTAAAATTAATGGTTTTTGAAAAAAAAATAAGATCAAATTATAGAGAGCATTTTTAAATTTTCTTAAAAATCTTATTTTTTCTCCATGTAACTCAAAAATGATAAGAGAAAGATATGGTAGAAAACTGGAGGGTTTTTAGATAGAAATTTTGTCATTATTTTTCATTACTGTATATCTTATTATTTTCACGTCACATGGAGGAAAATGCAGATTTTTAAGAAAATTTAAAAATTCCCTCTATAATTTGATATTGCATTGATATTACATTTAATATTGCTCATTTTAAAGGTCTGTCTTTTTAAGCACCACAAACGGTATTAAAAGCATTAAACGCTTAAAATCGACCGCTTCTCTGTTATTTTAAGTTTAATACACCGATTTGAAATGGCACCAAAAAACAAACACTTTTCACCTACCATATATCTCTTTTTCTATTATTACTAGAAGATATATGGAGGAACGAATCTCTTTGTTTTTTATAATCTACAAAAATATTCTATACAGGTTTTTAGTTAGATGCATAGTTTTTGAAGTATTCGCAAGAAATCGTCCGAAAAGGTGTCATTTTTCAATGAAAATGGGTAATTTTTAGCCACAAATAACTTAAAAAGTAAAGTTTCAAACAAAGAATTATAAAACAGTTTTTTCTTAGCATTAGGTGCTCTAATCATTTCCGTGGTTATTTTGATAAAAAAAATTTCCATTCCTAGAAGGGCTGGAAATCACCCCCCAAGCTAAAAGCGCACATCTACATAGGGTAGACTTTGAATTAGGAGATAAGTAGAGACTATTCCCAAAATTTCATTAAAATTCATGCAATAGGATAGAATTCGGAGGTAATTCCTGTTCTTGCTTTCATTGACTAGCGTAATATTGTATATTGTAGATGTAAACAATAAAAATAAATAAAGTGAAAGAGACTTAGAACAAAAACTGGAACAGTGGAGACAAGCTCTGGAGATAAAGGGTTTAAAACTTAGTAGGACAAAAGCTGAGTATTTTGAACGTTCAGTTAAAGATGTAGTTACTACATATAAAATGGTATTTTTGGATGGTGAAATGATTGTGTAAAGCCATAGTTCTAAGCACCTAGGTTCGGTATTACAGAGTAATGGAGAAATAGATGGAAATGTATGCAGTAGAATTAGGGCTGGATGGATAAAGTGGAAGGAAGCGAGTGGTGTGTTGTGTGACAGAAAAAATCCAATGAAGCTAGAGGAAAAATTCAATAAAACAGCCATAAGACTAGCTATGATGTACGGAACTGAATTTTGGGCAGTGAAAAAGAGAGAGGAACAACGAATACATGTGACGGAAATGTGGATGCTTAGATGGATGAGTGGAGTGACAAAAAAGGATAACATTAGAAATGAGTATATTAGGAGAAGTCTAGGTGTGGCACCAATTGATACCAAAATGAGAGAACATAGGTTAAGATGGTTTGGTCATGTTAAACGTCGAGACGTTAATCGCCCAATACGAAGAATAGCTGAAGTGCAGATTCCTGGAAGGAGTAGGAGAGAAAGACCAAAGAAGACCTGGGAGAGAGGATAGGGCAGGACATATTGGTAAAAGGGATTAACATTGATATGACCCAAGATAAAATTGTGTGGAGAAATACAATTAGGGAAGCCGATCCCGCCTAGGGATAAGGCAAAGAGAATGATGATGATTGTAGACGTAAACACTTCGCAAAACCTTTTTATTTTGCGACCAGAACTTGTATATATTCTAAATGTACGTTTAGTTTAAAAGACTTAGGGCGTATGGCATTCGCAGATATCTCCCCTGCATCTATATTTTATAACACCGTAAGAGTATTTTCAGTAGCGGACTAACTTTTTTACTAGCGAAAACCTATACTCGTCTATGTGTGAGAATATTTTCCAGTAGGTTGCATTATTTCATTTTCTAGTTCTATAAAAGAAGTATTAATTCTTCAGTTGGACTATCAGCACTCCACTACATACCAGTAATTCCTATATGCTGTGCCCTTATAACAAAGATATTTTTTCGTGCTTAGCCAGCTGCTTAAGAGCTCTTTGCATCTCCATGAGGTTATAGACTAACAAGTTGTGGAGTAAACAGATTTCAGTGCAGCTTGATCATCAGAGGCTTCAAAACAGTTTGAATAAACTCAATTTTTTTCATAAGACGTCTGTCATACATTATTATTATTTACCTTAATATCCAACTGGTATATTATTTGACAAATAATGACATTATTTCGAAGTCTGTTAAGTACGATATAATGCTCTAGGGCATTATTTTAAAAAATAACGCCCTTGGGCATTAAATTTAAATAGAAATATGCTTTATTGTCACTGAAAATTTTTACAATTTTATGGACAAAGCTTACATACAGTCAAAAGAAAACATAATATCAATAACAAATAACTACAATTTACTAAAATTAGATAAATCGTCAGTATATGTACACTATAATATAAGATATAAAGGCCAAGACAAAAACAATTTATTGCAAAATTTATATAAATTGCAAATTGAACATACTTATAACAAATAAAATAAAATACATAAGGAACTGACAAGTTTCTGCTACTGCGTATGAAACCCAATTTTCTTAGTTATTCATTAAGAAATTCTTTTATTGAATAGTATGGTCTTTTAGATAGATAGGCTTTTGTCATTTTACGGAACTTTGGGAAAGAGGTTGCAGATTTAAGTTGTAACGGTAGATGGTTGTACAGTTTCTTTGCGGAATATTATATACAGTGCTAGTCAAAAGTCCGTACCCCCCCTGGTATCTGTTGAACGGTTATACCTATAATAGTGAAATTTGGAGGGAGGAAATAAACGGACGTAAGCTTCTTAACTAGTCATGACAAGTGACGTAATAGTGACAGATGACTTTACAGCGACACTGTGACAGATAATTTTAAATGAGACCTTATGGCAAGTGATACCTCGTTTGAAAGGTATTGAAAATACCTATTCAGTCATACTAATTTTGTTTGAATTTAAGCTAATTTTGATAAATAAATAAATAAATATAAAATTGTAGTTTCGCATTTAATTAATAAAAATTAAAAATTCCGCCTATGATTACTTGTCAAAAAGGTTTACGTTGACATAAAAACTACTAGAGAATTGAAAAAGTCAACTTTTTTGACAAAAAAAAAAACCATAGGCGGACATTTGAATTTTTATTAATTAAATGCGAAACTACAATATTATATTTATTTAATATATTCACCAAAATCAAAATCAACTTAAACCCAAAAAAATTAGTATGACTGAATAGGTATTTTGAATACCTTTCAAATGAGGTATCACTTGCTATAAGGTCCCATTTAAAATTATCGGTCACAGTGGCTCTGTAACGTCATCTGTCACTATTACGTCACCTCTCATGACTAGTTAAGAAGCTTACGTCCGTTTATTTCCTCTCTCCAAATTTCACTATTATAGGTATAGCCGTTCAAAAGATAAGAGAGGGGGTACGGACTTTTGACTAACACTGTAGATTTCTTTACTAACTCAGTGGATGGAATCGGTAAATAAATGTCAAAAATTGAATTTCTGGTGAAGCAAAGATCATTGGGCCATGCTGGAAAGACATGAAGGTGTTTATGAATTAAACAACCCGTTTCTAGAATATATTATAAAGATGGAAGTGTTAAAATTCCGTGATCTCTGTAACTTCTGCAATGTGTAGGTCTTCTGAGACCAAAGAGATATCTTATTGCTCTTTTTTGCAATTTAAAAATAACGTCAAATTAAGCAGCTGTACTAGAACCCCAAAAAGGAAGACCATATCGAAGATGAGACTCGAACAACGAAAAATATGTTATTTTAGAAGATGCTAAATTGAGTTCCTTTGAGACAGATTTTATTGCATAGCATGCTGAGGCGAGTTTCTTACTTAAAGAATCGATATGAAGGGACCATTTGAGGTTGCTGTCTAAAAAAATACCAAGAAATTTTACAGAATCAACGGTACTGATCTGGCTGTTATTAAGAAGCATAGGTTGAAGAGCTCCCTTATAGGATAATGCTACTGTTTTATTTACGTTAAAAGAGAGTAAATTAGAGTCAGACCAGTTCTTTATCGTCAGTAGATCCGAAGTTATAGTTTCATGAAAAGATGTAACAGTTGAGTTGCTCCAAGTGATACTGGTATCATCAGCAAAAAGAAAAATTTTACCATCGATTTTTAAATTAGTGATGTCATTTATAAAGATAAGGAACAGAAGAGGACCCAATACTGAACCTTGTGGTACTCCACATACCTACAATGTTTTTCAGACTAGAGTCAGTATCGTTTGCTCTAACTAGCTGTTTCCTATTATTCAAGTAGGATTGGAATCAATTTAAAGAAATACCTCGAATTCCATAGAAATTTAGTTTTGAAATCAAGATGTCGTGATATACACAATCAAAAGCTTTGGCATAGTCGCAGAAAACAGTGGCAGTATAAAGATTATTGTTTAGTGCTTAGTAAACCTCATGTATGTAGTACAGAAAACATGGCATCCGTGGTACAATTATTTGTTAAAAAGCCGAACTGATTTTGTGATAAAATGTTGTTATCAACGATAAAGGACATAAGTCGAGTTTTAATGAGTCTCTCAATAATTTTGGAGAGTACCAGTAGTAAGGCAATAGATCTATAGTTGCAGGCATCAGATTTTTCACCACCCTTATGAAGAGGAATAATAATGGCTGTCTTTAGGCACTCTGGAAATTTCCCTTTTTCGAAGGAATCATTAATTAGAGAGACGAGGATTTTCAACACATGTTCTGTGAGATTAGAGAAAATTTTTATGGATTGTCCATTAGTACCACAATTACCAAAATTACGTTACTACTGTTACTGGTAAATGTACTTATTTGAAAACTAATTAATTCAAAATTCATTCAAATTTTTCGCATATAAAGAATAATTTAGTCGGACGTTAAACGTTAAAGGCACCACGGGTATTATAATAATAACGCTTTCGGTCAACGTATATCCCTCGGGCCGAAGGCCCTCGTTAAATACACCATTGACCTCAAGCGTTATTATTCTTATAATTAAGGATGGCGGTTGTTGATAAAAAACCGGTTTTCGGTTAAACGGGTTTTTCTTAATTACGGTTTAACTTAACAGTTATAACCAGTCAAATAAACCGGTTATTCTAAAAACCGGTTTTCGGTTTTTTGAATTAATATCCAATACCCAATAGGTTACAACGTTACATTAAATTGCATTTTAGTTTGCTATACTCCATTCGAATCCATTCAATATTATCCATATCGATACTTTCAATACCGATACCAATATAATCAATCGATATATAGGTACACAGAGTCGGCCTATATTGGGTATTGCGCAATGGGATATGGAAAGTGGAACTGGAGGTTCGAACTAGCTAATTGGGATCGAAAATCGAAATCAGCATCCGAAGTTCGCAGGACATAACCTAAGGCAGAAGGATGAAAGGTGGACTAAGATGATTATACATTGGAGACCGTGGAACCACAAACGAAAAAGAGAAAGTTCACAAATACGATGGCCAGATTAACTGAAGAACACGGCGGGTCAAAATTGATGAAAAATGTCCAAGGTAGAGAGGTTCGGAGGAAGGAAGAGGAGGCCTATATCCAATGATGGATGTTTAGGGCTGATTAGACAGAGAGAGACTAGCTAAGGTACTCGGTTTTGGTACTCGGATGTCAGTAGCTATTTTTAAAAGCGGATGCCAGTTCCCAATATAAGCGGAGAACTTAGTTTGAAAAACAAATATTTTTGGAGGTAAAATAATATAATAAACTAACGCAATGAATATTTTGGGCCAAATTAAACCAAATGATTGAAAATACAAAATGTAGTGAAGACATATATCTCTTTATAAGAATATAAAATTAATATGAAGTAAACTAGACTATAACAAAAATTCAAAATTAAAAATAGTCAAACTTAAATTAAAACACATAATGAATCATTGTAATTCTGAACTGGACGTATTGTCCTAAATTTTTTTTTTCAAATTTGGTAAGTTTCTGTAAAAAAAAACTAATTCCTTTTTACACAAGATACGCAAAACTGTTTTAGCTTCTTTCATGTTTTTTTTAAGTAATTACACAGGAATGATTTTTTTTCTTCAGAGTTTATAATTTGATGATAAAAAATGAGTTTATTCCCGTTTGTGTACACCACTGTATAGTGTATAGCATTATAACTAACTTAACTACACACTGCTGACAATGCACAACTGATTGATATTTTATTTTATTTTTAATAGGATTCTACAATTCAACAGACCTGATTATTCTCAAGATCATCAAAATTGCCAATTCAGCCTATCACATTAAACACATTTCAGTGAGTGTAGGAGTCATTAACTAATACATATAAACATTAAAGAAATGAAGAATGTTGATGAATTTAAAACAAACAGTCTTTTTTCTTCGAATTTCCCATTCGAAATAGTTATTCATTATTTTTCTCTGAGGTATAATAACTTCTCCGGTTTTTCACCCGTTATTACTTTAAAAAGTTTCCATACCCAAAAGGTTTCATACCTAATCGAAGCTGCGCAGATCAGGTTCTAAGTCCAACTACGCATATAGAAGCAGGCTTCCAAAAGCAACAAAAGACGGCTGCAGTTTTTGTGGACTTGACAGCTGCCTACGACACAGTATGGAAGGAGGGACTCCTCTATAAACTAACCAAACTAATCTCATGCCAAATATTGCAACTAATAAACAACATGCTCTCTGATCGATACTTCCAGGTAATCCACGGTAATAACATAAACAAACAGAGGAAATTAAATAATGGACTACCCCAAGGATCAGTCCTTGCTCCGATGCTTTTCAACTTATATATTATAACGGACCTACCTGACACTGATGGAAGAAAGTTTGGCTACGCTGACGACCTAGCAATAGCAGTACAACACAAAAAGTTTGAAATGACTCAAAACGTGCTGACAAACGACCTTAACAAATTATATGAATATTTCACAAAATGGCGCCTAATACCCAACTTAAATAAAACTGAGGTAAGCTGTTTTCACCTCAATAATAAACAGGCAAACCAAAAATTAGAGGTCAAAATGAGAAATGTAGCACTACCCTACCAACCTTACCCAAAATATCTGGGGGTTACCTTGGACAAGACTCTCTCGTTTAAAAAACATCTACAAATAACTGCACAAAAAATAGGTAGTAGAAATAACTTTATCCAGAATCTTTGTGGTACCAACTGAGGCGCATCTGCGGACACACTACGAACATCTGTGCTAAGTTTGGTCTACTCTGTGGCAGAGTACTGTGCACCGGTCTGGCTAAATAGTCGTCATGTGAAGATAGTTGATACGCAGCTTAATATAGCAATGAGAATGATTAGCGGCTGCATCAAGGCTACTCCACTATATTGGCTTCCCACCCTTAGCCATATACCTCCGCCTATTCTACGAAGACAAAAGGCCTTGATAACGGAGTATTCGAAAGTAAATATCAACTTGCAACTATCAATCCATGAAGACATCCCGAGTTTAGCAGCAAACCGACTCCCATCCAGAAAACACCCATAAGAACAGCCCAACAGCTAACAGCAGATGATTTCAATGTTACCTCCAGATGGCGCACGCTGTGGTCTGAGGAAGCCTCACCTGAAGTATCCAACCTTATTGACCCAGTCCAAAAGCCTGATGGCTTCGACCAGCCACGAAACATATGGAAGAGCCTAAACCGAATTAGAACGGGACATGCAGTATGCGCACACAACCTACATAAATGGGGAAAACAGCCTACCTACAGCTGCGACTGTGGTGCTCCAGATCAAACCATCCAACACATAGTGGAGACATGTGAATTGAGGGCATAACGAGGGGACCCAAAAGACTTTTTCAAAACTACGCCTGCAGGCCTTGAATGGATAGCTCAACTTGACTTAAAGATATAACCTTATCTGTTTGTATTATCTTATATTTTATCTGTATTTTGTCTATGTTCGTTTTTATATGAGCTTATGTTTGTATTTTTGAATTATGTTTTTACGTTTTTTACAATTATTATTGTATTTATTCCATGTATTGAGCCATATGCTAAATAAAAATAAATAATAACTTTAAAAAGTAAAACCGGTTATAAACGTGACAAAAAATAACCGGCAGAACTGGTTATTAAAAAGTAAAAAAAAACGGTTTTAGGTTTTTCCCATCCCTATTTATAATACCCTTGGCACCTTAACAACTACATATAAAAATATTGCCATTTGCTATTATAAAAATATTGTCCTAGTTGTTAAGATCCGTATTAATTCACATCTAGTTAAAACGTGATCGCCCTGACTTATGATTCATTACAAGATGCTGGATACTCCTCTTCGGTAACTTAACAAATTAGATACCGATTTCTTTTAAGTCGTTAAAACTATATTATTCCGACCTATACTAATTAACTTATATACCACAAAACACTTAGAGTGGGCGTTGAAAATATTATACACAATTAGACGCCACGAGCATCAGCAGATGTGTGAACAAACTATTTGGCAACAGTACAAAATCCCACCTTTGTTTTCTAATGGTAAACGCTAACAGATACGACATGTTATTATTATGATTAATTGTTTTTAGAGATTGGTTGCAACATGAGCGCGAGATCCTTTTATGGGTTAACGTTGTCTTTTTTAAACTTCATTCGATGCCTCGTTGATTCCGTACATTGAAATATGCATTTGTTACAATAAGTCAGCTGTGTTAGTAGAATGACATGTGACATAATATTTTTTAAAGTAAGTAATCCCTTTTATTCCAGGAACTTGTCACATTTGTTGACCGGACGGTATCATAAATAGAAAATTATTCACAAGGATTGATATATTGTACAGGATATGAAATTAAATTGCATCCATTTAATGAAGCAGTACAAATAAAGAAAGAAATCAATATTACAAGTACCTAGTACTAGATAACGTAGATACGTAATATATCAAATAGAATCATTTCTGTTAAAACAATTCATCATCATCATCATCCAACCAATTTACGTCCACTGCTGGACATAGGTCTCCCCCAATTGTTTCCACACTTCACGGTTTTGTGCTGATTTTTCCCAGTTTTTACTAATCCGCCTGATATCATCTGTCCATCGTGTAGGCGGCCTTCCTCTACTTCGTTTATCTTCTCTTGGTCTCCACTCCATCAGCCTTCGTGCCCATCTTGAATCTTTCAGCCTGGCGACGTGTCCTGCCCAGTTCCATTTGAGCCTGGTGATACGTTCTACAACATCTGCGATACCGGTTGTTTGTCTGAGATCTTCATTTCTTATTTTATCCCGTAGAGTTACGCCCAGCATGGATCTTTCCATGCGCCTTTGAGCAACCCGCATTTTCGACGCTGTTACCTTGGTTAGAGTCAGTGTCTCTGCTCCATATGTCATTACCGGTAGCACACATTGGTCAAACACTTGTCTTTTTAAACCGATCGGTATACTGCTCCTAAATATGTCTCTCAGAGCTCCGTAGGCTGCCCAAGCAAGAGTTAATCTTATTTTTATTTCGCATGTTTGGTTATCTCTGCCAATTCTAATTTCATGACCCAAGTAAATGTACTTTTCCACTAGTTCTACTTCTTGTTCGCGTATAATCAGCTGTCCGCTAGGAATCAGATTAGTCATAAATTTAGTTTTAGAAAAGTTCATTTTCAGGCCTATTTTCCAGCAGATAGCGTCTAACTCATTTAGCATTTTCTTTACTTCTCCTAGGTCATCAGTTATAAGGACTATGTCATCTGCAAAACGAAGATGATTTAACTTTTCTCCATCTATTTTGATCCCTTTATTGTCCCAGTTGAGCATCTTAAAGGCATATTCCAAAACAGTTATGAATAGTTTTGGCGAGAGTGTGTCGCCTTGTCTTACGCCGCGTTCTATGCTTATTTGTTTGGTTTTATCATGTAACTTAACATTCATTGTTGCCTCTTTATAAATATTATAGATGAGTGTACTGTAACGGTAGTCAATGCGGCATTCATTTAGAGCTTCTAAAATGCTATCCAGCTCTATCGTGTCAAAGGCTTTATGAAAATCCACGAATGCTAGGACAAGGGGTTTATTATATTCTATTGACTTCTCAATTAGTAACTTGACTGCCTGCAGATGGTCGTTTGTCCCAAAGTTTGATCGAAATCCAGCTTGTTCTTTTGGCTGGTAAAAATCTAGCTTCTTTTCTACTCTTGATGTCACTACTTTTGTAAAGAGTTTGTATAAGTGGTTTAGCAGGCTAATGGGTCTATAATGTTCTAAGTCTGTCTTATCTCCCTTCTTATGCAAAAGTATTGTTACTGCGTTTTTCCATTTTTCAGGTATCGACTTTTGATGAAGGCATAAGTTGAAGAGATTTTTTATTTTACCTATAAGAATGCGGCCTCCGTTTTTAATGGCCTCTATTACGACTTCATCTTCACCTGGTGCTTTTCCATTTTTCATTTTTCTCAGTGCTTGATGGATTTCGCTAGTGGTTATCTCTGGTAGTATTTCGGAGCCTTGGTTAATTATTTTCTTTGAAACCGCTTCCCTCAGATTATTTTGATTCAGCCTTTGGCTCCTATATAGTTCCAAATAAAATTCTTCTACGATATTTAGTAAATCTTCTCTGTTTGATGTTATTTCGCTGTTTTTATTTTTTAATTTATGTATTTCGCATTTTCCGTTGGTCAATTTCCTTCGTAAAACTTTCAAACTTTTATTTTCTTCTATGGTTTTCTGGATGCTTTGAGTTTTATACTTCCTTAGATCTTTTCTGATTTTCTTTGACACTTTCTTGTTGATGTCTCTTAACGCACTTTTTCAGTATTTTCGATTCCTCTCATTTTACTTCGCGTTTTGATTAGTTCTCTAGTTTCTGGGCTTATTTTTTCATCTCTCTTCTTTTTTGGGCAGTTTTTTCGTTGACTTTCTTCAATGGCTCTAATTATGTTTTCATTTAAGTTATTTATACTTTCATCTGAAGTTGTATTTCTTTCCAAAGCAGCGTTTATATGGTGTTGGTATTTATCAATATTTAATGGGGGAGTCCAGGCTTGCAAGGTTTTCTTTTTTATCAAACGATTTCGTTCTTTTTTGAGGTCTATTTTTATTGTGGCTCTTACCATTCGATGGTCACTTCCTCTAGTAAATTTATTTAGGACGCTCACGTCTGTGATAATCTGTTTTTTGTCGCTGATAATGTAATCTTTACCATCAGGACTTTCCCACGTCCACCTTCTATGTAGTTTTTTAACGAAAAAACTGTTCATTTTGGAACAAGTTATTCTGTAGCAAAAAGTCTAAGAGTGTTTCTCCCCGCTCATTTCTACCTAGAGTTCCAAAATTTCCTAGTGATGTCTCTGCTTCGTCTTCTTTAAGGCCTAATTTTGCATTAAAATCCCCACACAGGATTGTAAAGTGGGTGGGTGTGTCTTTTAGAGCTACAGATATATCATCATAAAAGTCTTCAACTTCTTCGTCTGGATGTTTTGTTGTTGGAGCGTATACCTGGATAATTTTCAGTTTATGCCTGTTGTTGAGCTTTAGGGTTACATAGGCAACTCTTGTAGACACACTTTTTATATCAACTACGTTTTTCTTATGTTTTTTATGGATGAAGAAACCGACCCCTCCAACTGATTCGGTTTCGGAGCCAATGCTATAGAAGAGGTGTCCTGATTTCAGCGTCTTTAAGTTTTCACCACGGTGTCGTATTTCGCAGACTCCTATTACGTCCCATTTAATTTCTTTGATTGCATCTTCCATTTCGAAGAATTTTTCTTCTGACAATAGAGTTCTGGCATTATAGGTGGCAACGTAGAATGAAAAGGGTTTTCGTATTTCTCGTTTCGTCAGTTTTTTGTCCCCCCCAGAATCCTTGGGACAGACTGATAAATCAGTGTGAGACTCTGGATTTATCCTACTCACCTGGGGTCTTTCCGTCTTTGTTTTAAAATCTGACATTTCGATTTATTTGAGGGGATGTTGGCAACATAAAACACCACGCTTGCCGAACGGGTTGGTGAGTCGCAGTATAGAAGCCAATCAAACTGCTGCAGTCTTGCCTCCTACTATCCAATATTAGGCCGGTCCTGGATAAATTTCCATACGCCCCAACATTACTGGAAATGCTGCTTACCATTTTCAGGAATATTTATCGACCTTCCGGTCTAGATCCGTAATGTTCTGCGTTAACAGGGGCACCTCGTGTAGGATGTGGCTCTTCACCACGCATTACGGTCTTCACTAGAGAGAGGCTAAGGCTCCACTTGGAAGAGCTATATTCGCTTCATCTAGCCCTGTGAGCTTGTGAGGACCAGTGTTCAGTCAAACCGATACAAAGGTACTACCTCTCCAAGCTCACTAACTCACATAAAACAATTATAACATACTAACAAAGTACTCAACTGCAAGAAGGTACCACAATAATTTTTTAAAAATGTTAAATATTAATAGAATATTTTTTATATTTAACATTTTAATAAAATTATTGTGGTACCTTATTTGAGTTCAAGACCTCCAAGTTTGTTATCTCTAGACTCTAGACCACATTTTAGAACAATGGATACTTCCTTTCATAACAAAATTATAACATACTGATTATTCATTTACTTGAATAGTTAAAAAAAAGTCTGTAATATTTTTAAGAAAATCTATCCAATGTTTCTCGAGTCAGGGGAAATAATCCTCCTGTAGGCTGAACAAATTTAATTAAGGATCCTGATTTGTACATAAATACGGTATGCGGCAAAATAAATATTACTGAAATGCGTATGCCTCAAATTTGTATGTGTCATGCGCCGAAACGTAACAATTTGTATGTGTCATGCTAATACTAGGGGTGCTTCAGGATGGTTTTCAGTTTTGCAGAAAAATTTTTATCGTGGAAAAACGGTCGCGAAAAGGTCGCAAGATCGGTCCAAGCTTAACATTAATAATAGCTTCAGCAGGACGAAGCAACTTCTCGCACGGATTTCGTTAAGGACAGTTTGCATGAGACCAGATATTGTCATGTTATGTTTGCCCCTAATTGGAACAACTAGGTCATCGACGTAACCTCGAGTTGTAAAATTAGAATCATGTAACTAAGTAAGGAAGTTACCCACGACCAGGGACCACATTGGGGGCAATAATGCTTCCCCTGGAGGGGGCCCCTTAACGTCTGTTATATTCACAGATGATCTTCCAATAATATACAGATGATACTGGTTATTGGCATTGGCTGAGTACATTGTATTAGTATGGCTTCAATACTTCTCTTTACTATTTATCCTTTTATGGATTCAAATAAGGTATTATCGACTCCTTACTATATTCGAATGATATCGGAACGACTTATTTCTGTTGCCACTTTTGTCTTTTAAATACTTCATACTTCAGAGGATTTATAGAAGATTTGACTGTCTGGTAGGCAAATTGAGGCGCTCAGAGCAACAGTGGCTTAACCTACAACCCAAAATTTTACCAAAACGCTTTTATTACAAAATTGGAAAGAAATCCTTTGTAAAAGGTATAAAATTTTTTTTATTAAAAATCCCTTAAAGGGGCTACATCACAACAATTTGTTGTGATGTAGCCCTTTTAAGGGATTTTTAATAAAAAAATTTTATACCTTTTACAAAGGATTTCTTTCCAATTTTGTGATTGATGGTATACAGCCAACTACAGGAAAACTTTTTCTTTTCCTTGTGGCTTTTATTACATTAAAGTTAGCCCTTATTTAAGTATTTTCAGATGCAAAGTGGCTCCATATTCCGTTGAAATGTTACATTTAGGGTTGCATTTCTTAGAGGAGTCAATTTTATTTTTTTTAATGTGTAGGGGAGTTCAGTAGATGACTAAGTTCTAGTTTTTTGGGTCGGCACCCTTGTCCCCCGGCTGCGATTTTGGAAAAAGGGGTGCAAAGGGCTTTCGAGCTGTATCTCCTAAACTAGTATCCCTACAGAAATGACCAACAAAAAAGTTATAAACAAAAATAAGAGAAAATTTTGTAAGAAGTTTCCTTTTGGAGGTTATAACTTTTTTTACGTTCATTTCACAATAAAATGACATCAAGGCGATTTTATAGAGGATTTATCAACGAACAATTTTCACTACAATGTTGTTTAATTTTATTTATTTATCTAGGTTTTACAGCGCTCCAAACTTGACCATATTCTCGAATTACCATAGAAATACAATAAAATAAAACCTTAGGCTTACTTTTCTATCTATATATTTATTTATTATGATTTTAACATTCCTAAGCTATTACTAAGCTATTTTTGACCCTTTTCCCCGCCACCTATGAGGTAGACTCTGGAGGCGCGGATTTTGTGTGGTATCCCCAATAGGCCTAATCCACGGACAATTTCTAGACAAAATAATATTATTTATTATATGCTGAAAAAATCTATCGTAGTTATTATTTTTTCATTTTTTTCGATGGTCAGGCTGCGAGCCAAGACCTGAATCAGTATCCGTGGTGAATTTTTGTGGTATAAAGAGAGTTATTATAGAGTTGGCGTCATTGTCGGTAATTCATCTTTCAATTAATTTTCTTCAATAATAAATGTTAATATGCTCACGATGTTGCTGCAACTTTCACCACCACAACGGAGGCACACTGCTGAACATTTGAGGTCTGCTTTTCGGCAACCACAAGCACTTCCAGTTTCCATTGCATCTGCAAAAGCTGAATTTAATAAGCTCGGAGGTATTCGAGGCTTGGAAGTTTGCATTGGTATCCAAAATTTTTCATGTTCTTGCAGCCCCAATCTTCTGGATCACAATGTTTACCGAGCCATGACTGAATCTGGTGATACACTCGGAGTCTGTGGAAACGGGCTGCATCTTGTGTTGGAGGAAGTGAGAAGAGATTAAACGCATTCTTTGTCACTGTTTTAGCGAATCGTTTGTATCTCAGGATTTCCAGAGAATCGTCTTTATTTCCGCCATATAAAGAGACAAAAAATGTTCGCCGACAACTGTGAGTAAAGATGGCTCGACTTTCCCACTGACAAATAATTTTCTCCAGAGGTTTCTTACAAATAAAATAACCACCACTCATGATGCGCGCTTACAAAAAACGTAAAATGCTTATCTAATCACAAAAATATAAATTTTATCCACAAGACTCTCAATATCTATAAAACTTAAAATACTTTTCACAATTTTTAATACGACTGCATGTGGCCAAATAGGTATAATAGCACAACTTTAAGAATAAGTTAAGTAGAGAGGAACCGACTGATGTGCCACCTAGGATAAAAATTATAATTATAAAATAATAGCAGACAATATTCAGTCCGGAACGGAAGAAGAATGGAGTAACTGCAAATTTTGTTAATTCCTGTTTATTGCGTAATTAACTTCTAAAATACTATGTACAGATGATACAAAAGCGACCGAACTGTAAAAATGTGCTGAGCCATTATAGGGTAGGGTAGTTGCGTCGTTACTGAAATACGCACCATGTTAGACCTTTTTTCAGATGCATAATGACGCAACTGTAGATAGGGATGAAAATGGGACGATTAAATTAAAATAATGAAATTTGAACCAATATTCGAACCAATATGAAAGTAAAAGCCATCGTTGTCAAAAAACAAACGCCATACCGATGCTCCTGGACCTTTACTTTGCATTTAATCCCTATTTTTAATATTTAAAAATCCCTTTTTGCTCTTCTGAAGAATTTTGCATTTTGCCGTTGCGTCATTCTTCTTCTGGACCGGCGAATTTGTCTTCAAACAACTTCTTGGGGCTTTTGTATATATGCTTAGGGTTCTAAGTTTTATAATGGGAAAAAAGGCAAACAATAGATTAATAATAGCATAAGAATGTTAAAATCATAATAAATTGTATGAATAAAAAAATATATAGATAGAAAAGTAAGCCTAACGTTTTGCTTTTATTATATCCCTATGAGCATTCCAGAATCAGGTCAAGTTTGGAGCGCCGTTAAACCTAGATAAATAAAAGGAATTAAACAACTTTATAGTGGAAACTGTTCACTGGAAAACCCTCGACAAAATTGCTATAATGTTATTTATTGTAAAATGAACTGAAAAAAATTTATAACCCCCAAAAGGAAACTTGTTAAAAATGTTTTACTTATTTTGGATCATATCTTTTTTGTTAGTCACTTGACGATAAAAAGTAATAGAAAGAAAATTGTAGAAAATTTAATTTGCAACATTTTATGTTTAATTAGATTTTCTGTAGGGTTGGTAGTTTACGAGATATAGCGCGACGCCCCTTTGCACCCATTTTCCACTATGGCGGCCGGGGGACAAGGGTGACGACCCCAAAAACTTGAACTTAAGCTTCTACTGATCCCTCCTACACATTAAAAAAATCAAATTGACTCTTCTAACAAATGCAAGTATGGTCTAAAAAATTTAACATTTCAATGGACTACAAGCTACAAGTAATGGTTGCAAAGTGATCTATCGATAACGTAAAATGAATTATCTCTCAAACTATTTTATTTTTTATATTCAATTGGCAATCTTATTACTAGCAAGACGGTAATACTTAAAGAGCCATCTTACAAAGTTATGTGAAATGAATTCCATTATCGTGTCTGTTATAAAGGTAATTACAGTAATAATGTTATTATACCTGCCATCATACTTACAATGTAATGATGTAAAATATGTAAACGTCTTTAAGGAATTAATTTTCATTTTTATCCCATTTCTAAAATACTTAATTATCTTCTTTTCCTATTCATTATATCCTCTAGTTTACGATAACTAAAAAGCATTTGCTCTAAATACACTCTGCAATAATATATATTTTACCATTCAAAATATAAATTAGACTTAACAGGCAATTACAGAGCTTGAAACTAACTGTATTTAAAATCGCAGTATATATTGAGTCAACATATCTTACTATTTAAATAGACCAGGCACTAATGTGTTATAAAATGCGATATTTTATTTACGAGTATATATAGTATGGAACTTGACACATTGATATTTACATACATTTGTATAAAACACAATACATAGGTTTACAAATGCACATCTAGCTTATTTATATAGAGCCTATTGACTCTGAAGTCGCCATAAGGAAATCTTCTGACCTGCCATGACATCATCTCGTGAAACACTGTTCTGTGATGTGACACATGGTTTGTGGTTGTCCGAAGTCACATAGTGGGGATGGTCGTTTACCCCATTTATGCATCATGTAACCACATCTGCCGTGTTGGGTCCTGATCCGGTTCAGCATAGTCCACGTGTTGCGTGGTAAATCAAAAGCTGGTAGTTTTTGTGTGATGTAGGGTAAACTGCTATTTTGTTGTTCCATCTATCCTCGAGTCCATGTGATCATTAAATTGAACTCATTTCCCACAGCAATCTTTGTTGCTTTTATTGGCAGTCGTCTGGAGCGTAGATGTGTTGGCAGCATCTATAACTTGATGGATTGGCAGGCGCTGGCTCGTTATCAATTATCTTTCTATGCTCACTAGTGAGGTAGTTTGGGTGGTGAAATGTGGCTTCAGTACTGGGATCCATTGAGTAGGGGTGACTTTGATAATATCAGCAATCATTCTTATTGTATTGATTAATTTGGGATCTACTTTTTGTATATGTGGACTGTTAAAGACAAAGCCCAGGGCAGATGATTGCAAGGTGGAAGTAGCTACCCATGATGTGTCATACAGCTTCTGGATGATATTGTTTTTGGATTTAAGTTTTTCCGCTGTTTTTGTCAGATGTTCCTTGAAGGATATGATTCTGTCAAGAATTATCCTAAGGTGCTTTCGTAATTTATTGTAGGCGATTGTGGTGTTTTCTAATTGGATGTTGAGTTTTCTTTCTACAAACTCGTTAGTTAGATGAAAACAAAAACCTCTGCTTTCGTAGGAAACTTACACCTTGATACAAGGACCCAGTCCTCGGCGTATCTTAACTTCTTCTGGTTACTGGTATATCAGCGATGTACAGGCTAAAGAGAAGAGGAGTTCGTGAGCCGCTGTTAGGTCTATGAATGCGGCACTAGTTTTAAGTTTTATCTGGAACACTGTCTCAATAAATGTGATAAGTGAAAGAACCTGATCTGCGCAGCTTCGGTCTTTGGTTGTTATAATTGGGTTTCCCTAGTTTTAATATGGTAATATCCTTTGAGCGTTTGAATTCCTGTAGTATGTTGCCGGTCTTCATAATGTCTGTAAAAAAGTGGGGCATCCATTCTTTATTTTTACTAAGAACCATTAAATTTTTACCATTCATTTAATAATCGTTATTTTTACCAAGTAAAACTCACTAAGAACGGAAATCAAATATGTAGTAGTTTAATAAAAGTTTGAAAACCTTAAAAACTCATAATTTATAATGTGAAGTTGAAGAGAAAACGTGGCTGTATCTGATAATGCTATTGCTACATTTTTTAACCAAATATTCTTACCTACTGTCTTCTTGGCAACATTCAGGAAAGAAATGTTGTATATTATAGATATAATTTTATTTTCAAGTTTTTTTGCGGTCTTTTAATTACCTGATATTTTAAGTATCATTTTAAATATCTCTTTAGTTTCCAATCGGAAATTAGGTATCAACACTATTTTCACCCTCTCTAACGCTGCTGTGAAGAGATCTATAGAACTGCACTATTATATTCTTCAACCACGACACTCTCCTTCTTCCTATACTCCTTACTCCTCTTATGTGTTCCTTTTTTTATCAGTTTTAGCATTTCATACCGCTGACCCTTTATTACGTGTCCCAGAGATTGTAACTTTCTTATTTTTATTGTGTGTACCTTTTGCCCATTTCTCGCAATTCCATGTTCGTTTTCTTTTGTATCCATGCCATTCTAAGCATCCTTCTGGATGAATAAATATGGTACGTAGTAGAAAAAATGGCATGATACCTTGCTAAAAAAAATTAGCCGTGATTCTAAAGAACATAAACCACCTTGCAAGCTTACAGCAAACAAGTCACTACCCAACTACTTTTGAACGACTGAATCAGGGGACAAAAAAATGTTTTGTACTTTGATAAGGATTTCCGAAGTGGAAGTCGAAACGTCAAATAAATTTAATTTCAAACTTAATTTGTGGCTTATTTCCCAAAAAATAGTAATTTGCATAAGAGACCACAAGAAAACAACTTCAGTTCAATATCAAAGTTTTTAGACTAAGCAAAAAATATTTTTTATCCTCATATTACTATTTAAAACATATAGCAAAAAATATTAAGTAATAGATTTAAGTCTAGATTCATTATTTCTCTATTATTTACTGAAAGTTCCATCACTAATTTCCGCATATACACTATCTTCAGATTCGTTTGATATCATCTTCTTGGTCTATAAATTAGCATATTTTGTAAATAGCATAAATCCTTTTTCTCCATCTTCTTTATGTTAATACCATTCTTAATGAACTATTTTGCAGTGATATTTATTGCGTATCGAATTATGTAAACGTCTAATCTCGTAAAATAGTACATACTCTTATTTGTAGTACAGAAGACACACTTTTTTAGTGCAATTAACCGTTAAGCTTTGCCGCATTACACATTTATGAAAATATTAAACAAGTTAACAACGCTGGGAGGGGAGAATACGGGACAAGTTTTGTATTTTCAGTTATTCACAATATTTACAAAATGTTGTAGAAATAAATCAATTTTTTCAAAAATAGATATTTATTTATTGACACGCACAACATGCCAATAACGATTATAGAACATAATCATAATCATAAGATTAACTAATTATTAACATTATTTTAAACAAAACTCAAACTTAAGTATTTGAAAAATTTCTTAACACTACTGTGAAGGACATGATGGAAAAAATTTCTCCATTAATTTCTATTTTGTGCTTTTACTTTCCAATCTTCACCTTTAGGTATTTACAAGTCTTCATCCACTTTAATAATCCACCACCTCCTGGGCCTACCTCCTCTTTTTGGACCAATTATTTCTCTGGTGAAAACTAGTTTATGCTAGTTTTGTTCACTGCCATTCTTTCTACATGTCCCCGATATCTGATTCTTTTTAGCTTGATGAATCAAGTGATGGTAGGTTCAGGCCCGACACTAGGGATTTAGCCGCCCTGAGCAAGATCGGCGACCACCACCTTCCTTCAGCGATCACCAAGATTGGATTTTTGTTGTTGTATGCTTTGTGCTAAATTATTTAATACGCCACATACTTTATTTGAATCGCACATGCTTAAAAACGCATATATTTGCAATATTTTCACGAAATTTCACTACATTACACTATTTTAACAAGCTTTAACCCTAGGATGCATAACATGAGTCTAAGAGACTCGAGCGTACATTTACATCTTCGTAAAATGTGATTAAATCCATACCAATCATTGCCGATTTAGGAATTCGTTTTTGACATGTATGACTGTTTGTTAGTGTATAAAAATTTAAATAGTATGCACAAAAAAACTAAAAAAAAAAATAATTTCCATTCATACCCCCATAATGCATACCATGAGTCCGGGAGACTCTTATCGAATTAGTGGTCAAAGGTTTGTCGTGAATCACCGCGATCCTTCGGTATTATTCCATTACGCATATTTATTTATTGCCTAAACTGTAAAGCTGAGAAAAAGGAATTTAGTCAAGTTTTGAAGTGTCAAGGTATTAGCGTTAGTACGTTGTCTGCTTTCATAGTTTATATTTGTTTTATTCGCATCATTATTCAAGTAAATGCACTAATTTTGGATCAGTTTATTACTTAGTCAATAGTTTCATCCACAATTTTATTTTTATAAAAAAAGTAAAATTTATTTTTATAAGTGAGGTAGTAGAAAATTGATAATAAATAGGTATTGATAAATATTTTTTGGGCTCACTTTTTAGAAAAATCATTTTATATAACGAGTGCTCTTTTGCGATAGACTCCTGTGTTTTTGTTTTTACAGATATCAAAACAGAAGTAGTATACAAAAATTCATTCACACATTTCATCAAAAAAGGCAAATCATGTTATATAACGAGTGCTCTTTCGCGACAGACTTCTGTGTTTTTGTTTTTACAGATTATCAAAACAGAAGTAGTATACAAAAATTGTATTTTCAAATGCAAAAAGTTGGCTTTCAAGTAAAATACTTTATATTTTCAGGCCAGCATTATGGCATCCTCGAGTAGAAAAAGATCCGTTCACCCCAACGATAATAGTTATGAGGAAATCTTACGTACGTGGTATGAGGAGGATGATAACGATTCCATAACTAGTGAAAGTGAAATATCGGAAGCTGATCAAGAATACGAGTAGCCTGCAGTATACAAAGATAGTTCAGAGAGTATTCCTAAAATTCTTCGAGTAGTGATGATATGAACTTGAATCAAAATAATTCAACAATTGAAACAGCAGGTACATCATTTATTAGCAGAAACAATTTTGAATGGAGATCCACGCCTCCTTTGCAAGGAAGAACAAAAATTCACAATCTATATCGTTTCACAGCGGGACCGAAAGTAAGAAACGAAATGTTGTCTCCGAAAAATGCTTGGGATAAATTTGTGACTGCTGAAATGGTTGAAGAAATAATAATATGTACCAGTAGAGAAGCCAACCGAATATTGGAGGCCAAGGGAAAGGTATGGCCAAAAATTGAAAAAGACGAAATGAACGCATTTTTTGGCCTGCTGCTACTGGCTGGTGTCGAGAAGAAATGGGATACGCCTATCAGAGAGTTGTTCTTAGATAAATCATCAAATGCACTGTATAAAGCTACAATGGCAGTAAATCGTTTTGAAAATATAAGACGATTTATACGATTTGACGACCGACGAACACGTTCAACTAAGTTGGAAACTGACAAATTTACTTATGTCCGGTATGTATGGGAGTTGTTTGTGAAACAGTGTCGAATAGTTATGGTACCATAATTGGATGTAACCAGTGACGAACAGTTACTTGCATTTAGAGGTCGTTGTAATTTTATTCAATACATGCCATCGAAACCTGCAAAATACGGCATTAAATTTTTTTGGCTTGTGAAAGTGAAACAGGACATGCAGTTGATGGGCAGATATATTAGGTCGTCAACCTGGTGAAAATATTCAACAAAATGTAGGGGAAAATGTTGTAAGGTCCTTGACCGCTTCCATTCTGGTCGCAATTTGACAATTGACAACTTTTTTACTAGCATCCCTTTAGCACAGCATTTACTGTCTATAGGAATAAATTGTGTTGGGACATTACGAAAAAATAAGAAAGAGATCCCTACGAATTTCAAGCTTCAAAAGAAAGATGCGTTTTTTCCTCTATTTTTGGATTCAATGATAATTTGACTTTGGTAAGTTACGTGCCAAAGAAAAAAAATAAAGCTGTCATTCTTCTTAGTTCAACGCACCATGATCAATCTGTAGATATTGAGAGTCAAGCAAAGAAGCCCGAAATTATCAAATTTTACAACCAAACAAAAGGTGGGGTTGATAAAATGGACCAGATGATCGGTAACTACACGGTAAAGCGTCAAACTAGACGTTGGCCTCTTGTCGTTTGGTACAATATTATGGATGTAGCAGCTCTTAACGCGTTTCTCCTTTATACAAATCAAAATAAAAATTTTGCTGCAGGAGAAACAAATAAAAGACGATACTTTCTCGAAGATTTAGTAAGTGAGTTAGTTTTACCATTTATGAAAAGAAGGGCTAGAAACCCTAAACTTACAAATACAATCCGAAGGCATATGGGTAATTTTACCGAGTTTCCTCAAGAAAATTTAGGGATAGATTTGGCTCATAGAAAGAAAAGGAAATGTTCCGAGTGCCCTTCACACATTGCAAGAATGAGCAAACAAATCAGAAGTGTAAGTGTCCAATTTGCAAAGAACACAGTGTTTTAATATGCAAGAATTGTATAGAGTAGTTCCTTACCAGGTATTTATTATTTGTTTATGCTTATATTTTTATAAATAAAGAAATATTAAATAAATATTTGACAACAATTAAAGAAAATATCTATTTTAGTACTTTATTTACAAAGCGAGTCTGCGAGACTCATGTTATTATGCCATAACGTAGAAAAATTTGCGTATGCATCCTAGGTATCCAAAAACTCACTATCCATATCCATAATTATACAATTTCTGTTTTAACTAGCACTTTTCTTGCCTTAGTACGGGAAAAGTCTTAATAATTCTCCAAGATTCAGGGACTCAGCTATTTCGTGTAAAATAGAGATTGTCGTTAGAGCACTCAAACGTTGAGATAGTTGATCTTAAGTAATTTTTTATTAGCTTTAGCTTCGAAAAGCTTCTCTCTTGGTAGGGTTAATAAAATCCTCAAAGCAGCACTAACGTTGGGTGCGAAATCAAACTCATATTCTCGAATCAATTTCAGTGTGTTTAGGGGCTTCACATTTCGTAGAAAGTACTTTGAGGTCATTTTTGAGACCAGCATAATTTGTATTTTTTGACTCATCAAAAGTAAAAGCATAACATAGCTTAAAACATTTATCTGATAAATCGCTAGCAGTCATATCCTTAATTTGGTTTATGTGGTACAAAAACTCAAAAATTTTACCATGGCTTTTAATTTGCTGAAATCTATCACTTTTGTGTCTCTGGATCTAGGTTCATACTTTCATCTTCAGCTTCATAGCCAAATTGTCTTTTCACTTTCCTCTTTCTTGCTATTACTGTACGTCCCATTTTCGGGTTCCCAATTTCTAACTTAGACGGTAACTCTTTTGAGATCGCTATAATTTTTAAATAGTAGGTTAGTCATTTTAGATATAAGTCTACCTTATATCGTGTCTCTGGATCTAGGTTCATACTGTCATCTTCAGCTTCATAGACAAATTTTCTTTTCACTTTCCCCTTTTTTGCTATTTTTGCATCAATTCTAGTTTCGCATCTAGTTTCGGAAAAAGGCTTCAATGTTATGTTAGAAATATGATTTTTCAGTATCGCCCAACGATGAATAGATGCTGAGCAAAAGTTGTAAATGATTGTCAATAAGGAAAAGAAAGAAACTGCAAACTGTGTGGGTTTAGCAGCGTCGTCCACGACTAAGTTGATTGATGGCTAAAACATGGGACAAAAAGTTCTTCCCTTTCGTGTTTGCCCCATTATCATACCCTTGTCCTCTCATATCTTCCAAAGGAATTCCTAGTTCATTCAGTTTTTGCAAAATATCTGCTGTAAGTCTTAAGCCAGTACATGTACCACACGTACAGGCACAAATCCTAAAAAATATTCTGCAATTTTAACTTTTTGTGAATAGGAACCTAAATCGACAAAACATACAACAATAGTCATCTGTTCCACCACAGAAATATCAGGTGTACAATTTAAAATTATACTGCAATACTTTGCTGATTTTGAATAGTCTATAATTGTATTTTTGATTTGGTCATGCAGGAGCTGAATATTTTCGTTTTGAATATGTTTTCCCAAGTAGTGATGTTTCTTGTTACTACCATTCGTTGTTCTCCTAATGCGCTGTTGTAAAACATAATCAAATTTTCCAAAGATCTCAACCTTTAAAAAATTAACATTGTCAAACAAATGAAGAGAAGTATTCATTCTCAAATGTGGTCTCGAAGTAACGAAGTACGAAAACTCAAAGAAGTACCACAAAATGTAAGTACATTTTGTGGTAATTATTTGAGTTTTCGTACTTCGTAATTAACATTGTTGTGATGAAAAAGTTTATCAGAATCGCCCCTCAGTGGAAGACACTGTTGTGCTAAGAACTGTATTATTGATATAAGTCGTTCTATTACATTTTTCCAATGACAAGTTTCTGAATTAAGAACTTTTTGTGTTTCTTCATCTAGGGTTTTGCCCGATTCTGGTCTAATTGCTGGTTCTACCCACTATCGCCATGACTGTAGATGAGCTCTAGACTTTGCGTGGCTGGACAAAGCTTCAGCTATACGTTTCCAATTAGTATAATATCCATTTTCAGTAAATTTAATTTTAAGTGAATTTCAGTGAATTTAATTTAGTTCTGATCCCACTATTCTTATGCGATGAAGAAGAAGGTGGTGTTGTCGATTTCCCGTCGAATGCATTTTGCAATTAATTGTTATTGTTTCACTCTTTTAATTCTCGTTTTTACAGTTGAATATTTGCCGCTGTTGTTATTATTGTCGCATATTATTGATTTTTTATAGTATTAAAAATATAACTTAATATTTCTTCAGTTTCCAAAATTGGCTGTCCTCAAAAATTTGCCGCTTCTATATTTTTCGCCCTGGGCGGCCACCTAGTTCGCCCACCCCTGGGTAAGTTCCAGGGTATCCTTGGAGTTTGTGTAGAGAGAGAGAGAGAGAGAGAGAGAGAGAGAGAGAGAGAGAGAGAGAGAGAGAGAGAGAGAGAGAGAGAGAGAGAGAGAGAGAGAGAGAGAATAAACCAAAGAAGAAGAAGACATGCAATAAAACTAGGTTAGGAAGAACGTCATATATATACAATTATGACTGAAGTCAACTAGGTCTTAAGCTAACGTCTAAAAAAGGAAACTTTCAATAGTGGGAATGTAATTTAAATTAAATTACAGGTTTCTACCGATATTTAAAATTTCTATAAGTTCCATCTCTTTTTATTGCACAACGTATTAAGTATGTTTTCCATATTTTGCGTTACTTTGCCGGGTATTAGCGTGCTCATCTCTGTATACCTACGATTTGTACTATGCATTTTTTATCATATAAAATTATAATTTCGTTATCTTATTTTATAACAGTGCTAAAATGTCTTTTATATTTAATTTTTATTTGCCAATTCCATTAGCCACCTACTTAAGACCAAGTTTCCACTTTTAATAGTCGTAATTACGCTACTATGACAAACTTTTTCATCTTCATTGTTGCAATCTACGTTCACACCAATAAACATTAAAGGAATCCACAAGAGTATCTTCATTAACATACCAGATATTACTCCATCATTCTCCTTATAGCGCTTTAAAAATAGTAGCATAGTTTATAATTAGATTATTATTAATTAAACATAAATTCTAAATTTAAACTCCTTATTTTTTTAACAGCAATAATAATGTATTAAGATAACAATATAATTATGACGAAGTCGTCCAAGAAAAAATGGATACAGCAAATAGTAGGGGAGTGAAAAGTTAAGCAAAAAGTAATCGAGGAATTGAAAATAATGGCAAGAAATAGAAAAGAATGGAAGAGATGAGTAAATGGAAATTAAAATGACACCCTGATAGGGTCAAAGAAGGGGGGAGAAAGAAATAAAGAGAAAAATTATTTATTTTCAGCTCTATACCTATATGTACTGTAAATGTAAATATAATGTGGAGATTTGGTTCCGTGGATTATGGAAAGGTGGTTTCCTTTGGTGATTGGGGTAAGGGGAGAGCTTGGTTCAAGATTAAAAGTTAGTACTAGCCGACGTGGTCCTTGATAAGGTAGTTGTTTAAGTACTAGCAGTAACATTAATTGCTAAGTTGAGATGCGTCATCTTCGGTAAGGAAGAAATGTTTTTAGATTGGGTACAGGCTGCTCCCAGATGCGCTGGTGACAATAAAAGCAAGTTGATTGACAGAACCCAATTAAAAATTATTTTGCACATCATATTTGAAATATTATTTGGTGGAAAAATCTTATTTTTGTTGGCAAAAAAATATATTAATGTCTGGACTAAATTACAGTTCTGTTTATCTTAAAAGGGATATGTTACTATCAACATGCACACAGTGTTGCCAACCTGAATTTTGTTATTTTGAGGTTGAAAATTTTCCCAGCGATCTCCAAGGGTACAATACTCGACCGTTATGGGGACCTATTGGGTTGTGATTATTAGGTCCTAAAACCTAAAAAAGTCATTTTCATCTTCATTGTTGCAATCTACGTTCACACCAATAAACATTAAAGGAATCCACAAGAGTATCTTCATTAACATACCAGATATTACTCCATCATTCTCCTTATAGCGCTTTAAAAATAGTAGCATAGTTTATAATTAGATTATTATTAATTAAACATAAATTCTAAATTTAAACTCCTTATTTTTTTAACAGCAATAATAATGTATTAAGATAACAATATAATTATGACGAAGTCGTCCAAGAAAAAATGGATACAGCAAATAGTAGGGGAGTGAAAAGTTAAGCAAAAAGTAATCGAGGAATTGAAAATAATGGCAAGAAATAGAAAAGAATGGAAGAGATGAGTAAATGGAAATTAAAATGACACCCTGATAGGGTCAAAGAAGGGGGGAGAAAGAAATAAAGAGAAAAATTATTTATTTTCAGCTCTATACCTATATGTACTGTAAATGTAAATATAATGTGGAGATTTGGTTCCGTGGATTATGGAAAGGTGGTTTCCTTTGGTGATTGGGGTAAGGGGAGAGCTTGGTTCAAGATTAAAAGTTAGTACTAGCCGACGTGGTCCTTGAAAAGGTAGTTGTTTAAGTACTAGCAGTAACATTAATTGCTAAGTTGAGATGCGTCATCTTCGGTAAGGAAGAAATGTTTTTAGATTGGGTACAGGCTGCTCCCAGATGCGCTGGTGACAATAAAAGCAAGTTGATTGACAGAACCCAATTAAAAATTATTTTGCACATCATATTTGAAATATTATTTGGTGGAAAAATCTTATTTTTGTTGGCAAAAAAATATATTAATGTCTGGACTAAATTACAGTTCTGTTTATCTTAAAAGGGATATGTTACTATCAACATGCACACAGTGTTGCCAACCTGAATTTTGTTATTTTGAGGTTGAAAATTTTCCCAGCGATCTCCAAGGGTACAATACTCGACCGTTATGGGGACCTATTGGGTTGTGATTATTAGGTCCTAAAACCTAAAAAAGTTAAGTAGAGTTTTCCATAAAGTGAAGAACTTTCCATTTTTAATTTAATTTTCCATTTCCAACAATCGTTCGTTTCGATTAGAGCGCCATCTATCCATAATTCGAAAAAATGTCTCGAATAAAAGTTACCTACTTGTTTTTACGTAAGGAACCTAAATCTGCAATAAAACATGGGGGCTCCTATTTAAGATTTTAAAGTAAACCCCCACCCCATCTCCGTGTAAGGGTCATGTTTTGTGGCATTCGATAGATTTTTCAAAAATATTAAATATGTGTATTTTTCAGTTTTTCGATCTAATGTTCATTTAGTTCGCGAAATATCGCGGGGTTCGTATTTAAAATTTTAAATTTTCCTTCCACTCTCTCTGTGGAGGTTCGTGTTTGGTATCATTCGATAGATTTTTGAAAAATATTGAACACGTATTTTTTAGTTTTTCGATCTGACGTTCACTTCGCGAAATATTTGCTTTTTTTGTGAAATTTTGTGACTGGCCCATTTCCTGACAACGCTCAAATCCTCAGATTTTTAAATATACACTGTTTTGCATGTACTTGACTTACCTTATCTTAATCTTACGATTTCAAGTTTTTCTAAGGATAGATTTTTTTTTCGGACCCTCCTTAACGAACCTCCCCGTATTAAGAGTCAATACATGGTAGAGGTACATTTACAGGGTACAAGGTTTCTCCCAATGTGATAATCTGATGCGCTCGAGTAACTTCAAAAATCCCCGCTTGGGCTCCCCTACCATAAACAATAAATCTGAAAATTCTCGTGGAACCACTTTCTGGTAACATAATTAATCTCTGCCTTTTACAATTTATAAGGCAAGGAGACGACGAATGCAGGATATAAAGAATGCAAAGAAATAATTCAGTATATTTTGTGAAAACCGAATATATTTATACAGGGTGTTAGTAAATAAGTATGAAAAACTTTAAGGGATAATTTTTCATGAAAAAATAATGGCAGCTTGCTCTATAAACGTATGTCCGCAAATGCTTTGTTTCCGAGATACACGGTGTTGAAATTTTTATTTCAAACTGCCAATTTTTTATTGCTCCAAGACCGGTTGAGATATGAAAATTGCATTTGGTGGGTTTCAAGAGGTAGTTATAGTTATTGCCCATTTTTTGGCAAACAAATTACAATTTTATATTTATCATTGGCGCGCCTACGGGTAATGATCTGAATTTTTTTAAAGAAAAAAATGGTACTCCACTGAGATATTTCAAATTAAAAATTATTTTTATATTCCACGTTTAATTAGTGAAAAAGAACCTTTCCTGTACTTTTTTCCTGTGGTGCACCGTTTTTATGCAAAAAAATAAAACATCTTCGAGCGTATTTTTCCTTTCTTAATACATTATTAAGGACTCTCCAATATAATAATACCAAAGTAGTACAATAACAGAAAATATTACTAAAAAGATTTTAACTAGGTGCAAAGCTACAACAAATGTTCAAAATTACCTCCTTTAAAGATGACAGAATAATTTTATATTCACCATTGCCGCCCGTACAGGTAATGGTCTGAATTTTTTAAAGAAAAAAAAATAGAACGGCCCTGAGAACCGTCAAATTAAAAATCATTTTTGAATTCCTCGTTCAATTTACGACAAAAAATCATTCTTTTCTTTTATGCGTCGCCGTCTTTATACAAAAAAAATAAAACATCTTAACGCTTACAAATTATTTGAGGTAGATTCCATATGCGTAGAAACTTATAATTAAATATTTTCAATGGAAAATAAGCCACAATTTTACCAAAAAAATGATTTTATTAACGTTTCGAAGCCCAAATCGGGTTTCATTGTTAAAATAGGTACAAAATACTACTAAAGTAAACAAAAATGTTGTTGCTAAGTAAAAAAATTCTTCTAATAATTTATTTAATCTGACTCATTTATATTGGCAATTCAGACGTATATAATACATTTTAAAGTATAAGACTTTAAAATGATATCGCCAATATTTATGAGTTGTGTTCCTGGGACGACTTTACTAAAAGATAGTTCATTCGATTACATGAAATCAATCCCAACTCAAGAATATCCGTCACAAAAAAATCATAGCATGTGATCTGTCTTTAAAATATATAATATATACATATTTGTCTTTAAATCATAACGTTAATAAAATTATTTTTTTAGTAAAATTGTGGCTTATTTTCCATTGAAAATAGTTGATTATAAAAATGCCACAAGGAAATAGCTTCAGAACAGCACAGAAACTTATTTCAAATACTTTGTAAACGTTAAGATATTTTATTTTTTTGAATAAAAACGGCGCCTCATATGAAAAAAAGAAATAAACGATTTTTGTCGTAAATTGAACGAGGAATTCAAAAATGATCTTTAATTTGACGCGTCTCAGTGGAGTACTATTTTTTTCTTTAAAAAATTTGGGTCATTACCCGTACGCGCGCCAGTGGTGAATATAAAATTACTCTGTCACCTTTAAAGGAGGTAACAGGTCGAAACAGGTGCCGTAAAATAGGTGCCGAAACAGGTCGATTTTAATTTTTAAATTATAATTTTCCGGCATATAAATCATACTAGTGACGTCATTCACCTGGGAGTGATGACGTAATCGATGATTTTTATAAATTAAAATAAGTGTCGTGTGATAGCTCATTCGAAAGTTTATTCAATTCTCTTTGCAGTAATATAAACACTAACCAAATTATTTATACAGGTTGCCCAAAAAAATTTTCTTAAATTAAATTAATTGAAACTAAAAGAAGAGTGTATGTAATATATTTAATAAAAAATACATTTTACTGATGTCAAAAAAAATGTTAATTTGAAAAATAAACATTGCTTTTCGCTTAAATTAGATGTTCAAACTGCTAAGAGGCTGGTGGGTGGCAGCTTTAATATTAAATTTAAGCGAAAAACAATATTTATTTATCAAATAAACATTTTTTCCTGTTTTCGGACAATAAGAAAGTGTATTTCGAATTAAATAAACTATATACGTTCTCCTTTTTATCTCAATTAATTTAATTTAAAAAAATATATTTTTGGCACCCTGTATAAATAAGTATTTAAATGTTTATATTAGTGAATAGACTATATGATAACCTTCGGAAATGAGCCTTATTCCCGTTTAAAATATCATCGATTACGCCATCACGCCAAGATTTATGACCTCACGATTATGATATATATAACAAAAAAATATAATTTAAAAATAAAATTCGACTTGTTTCAGGATTTTTGTGCTGAGTCGCCCATTCTGGAGAAAATTAATTTATTCCAACTTAAATGTCCTTACTGTATATTTACCTTCTATGAGATAAATAGGTTATAGGTAGTTATTGTTTCCAAAAATGTTGTTATTGTAATACATGAAATAGGTAATTAGAAAGGTACATGCATATGTACTTGATTGTTCATACGACGGGGGACCAACACATTTTTTTTTGTTTAATTAAATTGCCAAGACCTATTAAAAAAATCTTAAAGAAATTTTCCATTGCGGAAAACACTAACCGAGAAGGATATTAATTTTTTCTACGAGCGTGCAAAAATGTCTACTTTCGCGCACGCATTTTAGTTTAGAAAGTTTTACTTTTCCGCACGCGTGTTACTTTTCCGCACGCGGTTTACTTTTCCGCACGCGGTTTTTACTTTTCCGCACGCGTATCCACCGTCATGGAAACCAAGATCGTCGTCATGCTAACTAATTATATTGAAAGTTTGGTTTTGACAACATTGTCAAAGAATTAAGTCAACTTTTTAACAATTTTATTATTATCAAATACAAAATATGTAATTTTAATTATATCTATTTATTATTTACAATGTTTATATTGAACGTACAACTGAATCCTAAGCTTTTTTCTTCAAATATGCTGTTAACTTAAAATAATCGCCTATATTTACATTTTTTTCAATTTTTAATACTGACTTGAGCATGGAACAGCGGGACCACAAAGTATTTGGTATGCAGATTTTGGATAGACTAATAAAATAAGCCAAAAAACACTTCTTCTTTTAAGCTATTTACACTTTTTTCTTTACACCAACTCATAAAAATATTGTATTCTTTCTTGTACCTGTTTGCTGATTTTTCCGGTAACAAATTAAGATAATTGACAACGTCGAGGATAGATGGAGGTAGTTCTTCGTCACTTGATGCCATCTAAATTACTGAATTATTTTTTTAATTCGTAAGTAAAGATAAATTTTAAAGTATGTGACGTGCTCCTTGACAATAATTGATTTGTTTGACATCGTTGCTATGCCTTTAAAATATTAAAACCTGTATATAACAGGTATTTAGGCACCGCATTGAATTTAATTCGGTGTTATTAGATCGTCGTCATGCTAACCAACTATATAGAAAGTTTGGTTTTGACAACCTTGTCAAAGATTTAATTTGTGTATATATTTTTATATTAATTCAATTAATTGATTAAGATTTGGTCATTTTTAAATGCTCGTAGAAAAAATATTGTTCCTAACTCTTGCAGAAAGTCTCTTTTCCGCACTCGACTGCTTGCCGAACTCCGCTTCGATTCGTTCGGCAAACTGCAATCGCGTGCGGAAAAGTATGGCTTTCTGCACTTGTTAGGAAAATATCTATATTATAATTAAATACAATACATTAACTTTTTGTATATTTGATCGATTATAAGGTTGTACAGGATGATATTGTTGTGGCTTACTCTACTATCCATGGTTACATTAGTAAAATCCATTTCCATTTCAGAGCTTCGCAAAAATGAAGTATGAAATGGACTCCGGATCCCTGACCCTCGTTATGGTCTCGATAGTAATGTTTTGACAATTATATATTAAAAATATCATTTGTTTCTATGAATTTACTGAGAAATAGTACCTATATTGTTAGCAACTTAGTGTTTTTAATAATTATACAGGGTGTTAGTAAATAAGTATGAAAAACTTTAAGGGGTAATTCTACATGAAAAAATAATGACAGTTTGCTCTATAAACGTATGTCTGCAAATGCTTCGTTTCCACCATACGGGGCGTTGAATTTTTTTTTTCAAACTGCGAAATTTTTTATTGCTCTAAGATCTTTTAAGCTATGAAAATTAAATTTGGTGGGTTTCAAGAGGTAGTTATTGCGCATTTTTTGGCAAACAAATAACAATTTTATATATTCATCATTGGCGCGCCTACGGGTAATGGTCTGATATTTTTTTAAAGAAAAAAATAGTACGCCACTGATATATTTCAAATTAAAAATTATTTTTGTATTTCACGTTTAATTTATGATAAAGAACCTTTCTTGTCTCTTTTTTATATGGTGCACCGTTTTTATGCAAAAAAAATAAAACATTTTCGCGCGTATTTTTCATTTCGTAATACAATTATCAAGAACTCTCCAATATAATAATGCCAAACTAGAACAATAACAGAAAATATTTCTAAAAAGATTTGAACTATGTGCAAGGCTACAACAAATGTTCAAAATTACCTCCTTTAAAGGTGACAGAGTAATTTTATATTCACCACTGGCGCGCGTACGGGTAATGACCCAAATTTTTTAAAGAAAAAAATAGTACTCCACTGAGACGCGTCAAATTAAAGATCATTTTTGAATTCCTCGTTCAATTTACGACAAAAATCGTTTATTTCTTTTTTTCATATGAGGCGCCGTTTTTATTCAAAAAAATAAAATATCTTAACGTTTACAAAGTATTTGA
This sequence comes from Diabrotica virgifera virgifera, assembly GCF_917563875.1. Classification (NCBI taxonomy): domain Eukaryota; kingdom Metazoa; phylum Arthropoda; class Insecta; order Coleoptera; family Chrysomelidae; genus Diabrotica; species Diabrotica virgifera. The sequence goes on along the minus strand of NC_065448.1, from coordinate 108,480,619 downwards.
AATAAGTTTCTATGCTGTTCTGAAGCTATTTCCTTGTGGCATTTTTATAATCAACTATTTTCAATGGAAAATAAGCCACAATTTTACTAAAAAAATAATTTTATTAACGTTATGATTTAAAGACAAATATGTATATATTATATATTTTAAAGACAGATCACATGCTATGATTTTTTTGTGACGGATATTCTTGAGTTGGGATTGATTTCATGTAATCGAATGAACTATCTTTTAGTAAAGTCGTCCCAGGAACACAACTCATAAATATTGGCGATATCATTTTAAAGTCTTATACTTTAAAATGTATTATATACGTCTGAATTGCCAATATAAATGAGTCAGATTAAACAAATTATTAGAAGAATTTTTTTACTTAGCAACAACATTTTTGTTTATTTTAGTAGTATTTTGTACCTATTTTAACAATGAAACCCGATTTGGGCTTCGAAACGTTAATAAAATCATTTTTTTGGTAAAATTGTGGCTTATTTTCCATTGAAAATAGTTAATTATAAGTTTCTACGCATATGGAATCTACCTCAAATAATTTGTAAGCGTTAAGATGTTTTATTTTTTTTGTATAAAGACGGCGACGCATAAAAGAAAAGAATGATTTTTTGTCGTAAATTGAACGAGGAATTCAAAAATGATTTTTAATTTGACGGTTCTCAGGGCCGTTCTATTTTTTTTTTTTCTTTAAAAAATTCAGACCATTACCTGTACGGGCGGCAATGGTGAATATAAAATTATTCTGTCATCTTTAAAGGAGGTAATTTTGAACATTTGTTGTAGCTTTGCACCTAGTTAAAATCTTTTTAGTAATATTTTCTGTTATTGTACTACTTTGGTATTATTATATTGGAGAGTCCTTAATAATGTATTAAGAAAGGAAAAATACGCTCGAAGATGTTTTATTTTTTTGCATAAAAACGGTGCACCACAGGAAAAAAGTACAGGAAAGGTTCTTTTTCACTAATTAAACGTGGAATATAAAAATAATTTTTAATTTGAAATATCTCAGTGGAGTACCATTTTTTTCTTTAAAAAAATTCAGATCATTACCCGTAGGCGCGCCAATGATAAATATAAAATTGTAATTTGTTTGCCAAAAAATGGGCAATAACTATAACTACCTCTTGAAACCCACCAAATGCAATTTTCATATCTCAACCGGTCTTGGAGCAATAAAAAATTGGCAGTTTGAAATAAAAATTTCAACACCGTGTATCTCGGAAACAAAGCATTTGCGGACATACGTTTATAGAGCAAGCTGCCATTATTTTTTCATGAAAAATTATCCCTTAAAGTTTTTCATACTTATTTACTAACACCCTGTATAAATATATTCGGTTTTCACAAAATATACTGAATTATTTCTTTGCATTCTTTATATCCTGCATTCGTCGTCTCCTTGCCTTATAAATTGTAAAAGGCAGAGATTAATTATGTTACCAGAAAGTGGTTCCACGAGAATTTTCAGATTTATTGTTTATGGTAGGGGAGCCCAAGCGGGGATTTTTGAAGTTACTCGAGCGCATCAGATTATCACATTGGGAGAAACCTTGTACCCTGTAAATGTACCTCTACCATGTATTGACTCTTAATACGGGGAGGTTCGTTAAGGAGGGTCCGAAAAAAAAATCTATCCTTAGAAAAACTTGAAATCGTAAGATTAAGATAAGGTAAGTCAAGTACATGCAAAACAGTGTATATTTAAAAATCTGAGGATTTGAGCGTTGTCAGGAAATGGGCCAGTCACAAAATTTCACAAAAAAAGCAAATATTTCGCGAAGTGAACGTCAGATCGAAAAACTAAAAAATACGTGTTCAATATTTTTCAAAAATCTATCGAATGATACCAAACACGAACCTCCACAGAGAGAGTGGAAGGAAAATTTAAAATTTTAAATACGAACCCCGCGATATTTCGCGAACTAAATGAACATTAGATCGAAAAACTGAAAAATACACATATTTAATATTTTTGAAAAATCTATCGAATGCCACAAAACATGACCCTTACACGGAGATGGGGTGGGGGTTTACTTTAAAATCTTAAATAGGAGCCCCCATGTTTTATTGCAGATTTAGGTTCCTTACGTAAAAACAAGTAGGTAACTTTTATTCGAGACATTTTTTCGAATTATGGATAGATGGCGCTCTAATCGAAACGAACGATTGTTGGAAATGGAAAATTAAATTAAAAATGGAAAGTTCTTCACTTTATGGAAAACTCTACTTAACTTTTTTAGGTTTTAGGACCTAATAATCACAACCCAATAGGTCCCCATAACGGTCGAGTATTGTACCCTTGGAGATCGCTGGGAAAATTTTCAACCTCAAAATAACAAAATTCAGGTTGGCAACACTGTGTGCATGTTGATAGTAACATATCCCTTTTAAGATAAACAGAACTGTAATTTAGTCCAGACATTAATATATTTTTTTGCCAACAAAAATGAGATTTTTCCACCAAATAATATTTCAAATATGATGTGCAAAATAATTTTTAATTGGGTTCTGTCAATCAACTTGCTTTTATTGTCATTAAAGTAGAAAAAACTTTAAATTTCATTCATTAAATCATTATCGTCTTAATTATTTTAACTGTAATATCCGTCGACTAGTTCTGAATGATTAATGGGTTGTTAAAACATTTTATTTGTAGCGGCTTCTGGAATGTCTTAAAAATATCGAATTTCATTGATAAAATGCGCATATCCCACCGCTCTTTGCTTCGATCATAACTGCAAATTTAGGATACTTTCCTCCCCTACTATTAGATTTGAGACTCATTTCCTTATTTCTTTATAGTTTTAATAAAAAACATTAACTTCTATTGTTAGCAATTTTCAACTATTCCTAAAAATAAATAATGAGACGGTAAAACATGTCCACAATATATTTTTTCGTTTGTGAAAGTATATTAAATCATTGTTTAGATTGCCAAATAGTTTTTACATTTTTTGCCATTATACTAAACGTGATATGAAAGTATTTGTTTTAAACCATATATGTAGAATGTAGGTGTTAGGAGGTATTTTCGTTACCACCGTTCTAAAATATTTGCATACAGAGATAATAATTATTTATAAAACAATAAGTACTGAATAATGTTCTGATGCTGTTTTCTTGTGGCATGTCTAAGTTATATATTGCGTTTATATGGGCTCATACATTTTTAACTAAAATTTGATATTGATCTCCATTCCGGAAATTGTTTTCAAAAATGTTATTTAAGAATTGTGTGAAAACAGTATAACTGCCAACTTTGTTGAGGGGATTGTCTTTGCAAAATTGATGGTTGACTTAATTGGCCACGTGTTGTAAACTACAGCCATTATTTTGGCTGAAAAAATCTGAGGGTCGATTATGTTCTCTCGGGACATGTTCTGACTATTTTGAATTGTCTGAATATTATATATGTAGTTACACGTCCATCAGTTCCAAAATTAGACATAATTAGTGCAGTTTGAAAAGTCTGTTAACTACTACCAACACACGGGAAGGGAGAATATAGAGTACTGTGCAAGAAGGAACTGGAGAAAAGCACTTATCACAGCAAACATTACCAATGAGAAACCCAAAGCCATCAACGCTTTAAAAAAGATAGAATCTATAATAATATTACCAGCTGACAAGGCAACAGAATCATTAAAGTAGAGCAAACCGACATATTTATATTTTGAGGGCCTTAGGAAGGAATTTGACAGGGTCAAATTTTTATTTTTGTAACACGGGAATTTCATCCTGTAGGATAATGAAAACAGAATTTAGAGACGACAGATGTTAATATGTTAGAAAGGGACGAAATTGTCCTACAATTGAATAACGAAGACTCCGTTGCTGAGATTCGGTGGAGATGTGGCGTGGTTCTTTGTGGGATGTTTCCTAATATTTCCTTACTAGCTTAGAAATAGATAATATAGAAATGACAATAGAAATACTTAATAAGATACTGGGCGCCATCGACTACCAAGAAAATGGAAGACAAAACATATATAAAAGTTAAAAGGTAACTCAAAAAAATTAATATAAAATATAGGTATCACAAAATACATTTATACATTTACATAAATATAAATATAATATGACCTACCTTATTCTTACTTAGTTGATTCTTACTTAATTGTTGGTCAAGAGTAACAAAATGAATAAGATAAGGGAATAAGATAATAATTATTAATAACCAAAACATTATTGCAAATGAATCAAATTTATTAAAATGAAATAACAAGTAAATATAATGGACCTCTTGCAGATGTTACAATCTCAGAGTACATTTATTACAAAATAAAAAGGTTTACATCAAATACCTTGCTTATCAGAAATCGTTCTGTCCTTCTCCTTCGTTGCTGATATCTAAGGCGCCCATTATCACTTTACAATACAAACATATAAAAAGTACGTTATTACTTATTTCCATGAAAAGTTTCAGAAAACTCAACAAATATCCAAATTATTCTGCTCATATTGACTTTTAACTAACTTTTAAAATATGTCACATGTGTTCGTCGCATGTGTTCGTCGAATGTTCGTCAAATAGGTTCTTTTAAATTTTGATTTAGTCTAGAAAAACGAAAGAGTGGAAAGATTACGTTTTTGACATCGTTTCATTCTTACGGTGTATATTCGTTCCGGATGCTGGTCATCAGCATGGCTATCCTAACTTTGCTTCCTACTATTCGGAAGAGTCTGGTTGTAGATCTATTAAACCACTTTCTCTTATTTCAGATTTTTTAATGATATTCAGGATTTCCAATTAGGATATCAAAGCATAAAAAAAATAAAAAATGTATTCCCTTGTATAGAATATTCAGTGGAAAACGTACAAAAAAATGATTTGAGAATCATACTGAGTCAGTATGATTCTCAAAAGTATTTTTTGTACGTTTTCCACTGAATATTCTATACATGGGGATACATTTTTTATTTTTTTATGTTGACAAATTGTTTTTGAAATCTTATTTTTCAAAAAGTTTATTTTATTTATAAAATATCAGTCATGTTACAATGTCAGATAAAATTAAACTATGAACGAAATGAACGAAATGAATAGTCTTATCCCAACACAAAAAACATCATAATTTTTACAGAAATACTATACCTACAGTCGGAAAAATGAAAGAGTACCCATGAACGAACATATAAAATACGCTGTATTTTCCTGTCACCGTGTCACAAAGAAAATTGCCCAGCGCAAGTACATGTAATAATAATTATTACATTTACTTGCGCTGGCCAATTTTTTGTGTGACACGGTGACAAGAAAATACAACGTGCTTTATAGGTTCGTTCATGGGTATTCTTTCATTGTTCCTACTGTATTACAGAAAATAATATTTTTGCAGAAAAAATATATTAAGCGATAGAAGAGAAAGGCCAAAGAAGACGATTAGGTAGAAGACATGCGCAAAGGAGAATGATATTGACCCCACCTCTGGTCAAAGGCAATGTTAATATTATGATAATATTTATGTTTTCAATTTTCCATAAAGGTTTTGGCGTTTTCAAAGTTATCTAGTGAAAGGCTAATGAAAACAAAAATTTATGAATGTACATGTTAGTTCCATATTTCGTCGAAAAATTTAGTTTCATGTATAAATTGTGTATTTTATTCAGTTACAATATGATATTCGACTAGCCTAATTAGACCAGGGCGCATCTGTAAAAATATTAGTACATTTGGACGTTGAGAGGTGACTCAAATTTTTTTGCAGAAATTGCTTGAAAATAACTCAAATAATAATATTTGAGTTATCCTCCCTCTCAAAAAGTTCCGGAACATTGTTTAAATAATCAAAATGTCAAAAAATGAAGGAAAAATTCGATTTTTTTCTTGGTTTTTTGATTATAATTTTAAAAGTGTTCATTTCCGAGAAAAGTTGTACTGACGTAAAAGTTGCGTAATTAAATTTTCTACAATATAGAATTGGTTAAATATTTAAAAAATAGTCACCCTTGTTGCAAAATAGTAATAATTGCGAAAAAATCATACAAAAACAAGTATTCGCATTTTACGTTTTTCTACCATTTATGCTAAACTTAGGACCTTCATATTTCACCCAAAATAACTTTATGATACAGTAAAATAATACTGTAAATTTCATTAAGATCGGTTTAATAGATTTTGCAAAATAAATTTTGCAATCCAGCTTTCGCAAAAAAATTCATTTTTTCAAAATGTTACAGGTCTGAAAATAAAGCAGATAGCAAGTTGAATTTTTTTTGCTTATATAATTGTACTGTACCTTTCATTCGCAATTTGCAAAACTAAAATCTATTAACTACCACGGCGTCAGGAATTTTTTTAAAAAAATATTAATTATTGGTGCTACGCGCAGGACAGCGGACAGTTTGATCTAATTGGGCATTCCAATGACCTTTGATAATGATTGATACATATTAATTTTTATTACACTTCGATATAAATAAATAAATTTGTTTATTGGAAAATAAAAACACATACTCTATTCTTTGAAATAGCACTTTTTTTAGCAAAAACTTTCTTTGTTCATATATTTTAACTTAGAAAATAAAAGTTTATTATTTTTAAACAAATGCAATTGTTTAAACAATACTTCACAAACAATAATAAAATTAGTTTGATTTTTGTGAAATTAAAATATTAAAATACAACAAAATATAGAGTAAGAAAATAATATATTAGATAAAGATTGGAAGAAATTCTGGTGGAAATCAACTTGCGTGAATCGAACACCGCTGTCCTGCGCGTAGCAGCAAAAATTAATGTTTATTTAAAAAATTTCCTGATGCCGTGGTAATTATTCGATTTTAATTTTGCAAATTGAAAATGAAAGGTACAGTACACTTTTATAAGCAAAAAAAAATCAACTTGCTATCTGCTTTATTTTCAGTCCTGCAACATTAATAAAAAATGAATTTTTTTTGGGAAAGCTGGATTGCAAAATTTATTTTGCAAAATCTATCAAACCGACCTTAAGGAAATTTACAGTGTTGTTTTACTATATCATAAAGTTTTTCTGGGTAAAATATGAAGGTCCTAACTGTAGCATAAATTTTTGAAGAACGTAAAATGCGAATACTTGTTTTTGTATGGATTTTTTCGCAATTATTGGTATTTTGCAACAAGGGTGACTATTTTTTTAAATCTTTAACCAATTCAATATTGTAGGAAATTTAATTACGCAACTTTTATGTTAGTACAACTTTTCTCAGAAATGAATAGTTTTAAAGTTATAATCAAATAACCAATAAAAAAATCGAATTTTTCCTTCATATTTTGACATTTCGGTTATTTAAACAATGTTCCGGACCATTTTGAGTGGGAGGATAACTCAAATATTATTATTTGAGTTATTTTCAAGCAATTTCTGCAAAAAAATTTGAGTCACCTCTCAACGTCCATCTCAAAACAGATGCGTCCTGGACTAAATCGAGATAGAACGAGTTAGTGTGCATTGGACTGCCTCTGTAATATTTTGTGGTTTTAATAGACAAAAAGTTGATATTAATTGATAAGAATCACAGTGGAGTAAATTTATTGTGTTGTGCACCTGCTGGTAATATTTCGGTAAGTAAAATTCAGTTTTACTGCACTTACTGGCACTAAATATAAACATTCACAACACTTTATTTATTAAACAACTTTTTTGCTCCTATTATCAATAATCACATTAAGGGCCGGTTGTTCGAACGGTAATTAAGAAGTTGATTATAATTAAGTCCCCTTAACAACAATAAAATAACACCCCTCATTCTTACGTCAATCAGTTGATTGTTATCAATTATATTAATTACCATTATGATAATTATCATAATTGATTGATTAATTAATTATTAATTATTGATTAACATAACAATTATTAACATAATTGATTAATAAATCTCATGATTGTAATCAATTATGTTTTCAGCAACCCAACAAAGTTGACATTGACAGTTAGTGACACTGATTAAATATTTGATAATGATCAGTTGATCCCATTTTTGATTAGCGTTTGACAACCGGCCCTAAACCTATTATTGGAATAACTAATTACGTGTCGATAGGCAGCCAGAATTACGATGAGTAATTACTGGTTGCTGAACGTAATATCGATACACTTTTGGCAAAGTAACGTAAGTGACATTTTTGGCGAATCATGTTTTTCCTATTAAACTAACACTATTATTGTTTAGAAGGTACCGTCAAAGTGTAGTAAGCTTATACATACTATGTTTTAGGCTTACTACACATTAGTAGTACCTTCTAAACAATAATAGCGTTAGTTTAATGGAAAAACATGATTCGCCAAAAATGTCACTTACGTTACTTTGCCAAAAATGTATCGATATATTCTACAAATAGAAGCTAAAAATAAAAGATAATCTTTAGGGTTGCTTTTGACTACGAGGGCACCCTAAATAAAAATATGAGTTCACCGACCGAAAATAACAGCACAATGACAAACACCTCACAGCCTTCCACTTGATACACAGCAGCAGTAAAGAAAAACATACCACCGAAAGCATCATTTCCCAGCAAACAGCAAGCCATAGTGATGCACTCTGAAAAAGACTTAAAGTTATATGACTACGTCAAATTCATAGGAGATATTATCGGACCAAGGAATATATGCTTCGCCTCAAGGATATCAAACAGCAGAATATGTATTTATTTAACCAAAATCGACCTAGTTGAGCAGCTTATTTGCACAAACCCTACTATTACCATCGGAAGCCATATCCTGTCAGTAAGAAAACTAGCCACACCAGCATAACGACTGATAATATCTAATATATGTCCATCAATACCACACGAAATATTAGAGGCCGCCCTGGAAAATGTAGGACTTCAGCTAATTTTTCCAACATCATTTCTACGACCTGGTGTCCCAGGAGATGAATACAACCATATTTTGTCCTTCCGTTTTGTGCTACCCCATGATAATTTTGAAGTTGAAACATACCTGATTATTGCATTTGACAATATTGATTATAGAATATTTTTATCCACAGATAAAATAATTGCTTCTTATGTAAAAAACCTGGCCACACAGCATTAAATTGCCCCACTCCTGAATCTAATCAATCAGAAAATTCGAACAAAACACCTTCCCTTCCTTCTGATATTTCCAAAACTGCAACTCTAAACGCACTACCGGTAGCTTCACAAGACCATAATTCGAAAACTCCCAATCACACGCCAAAAATTAATATAGCTGTAAATGGTGAAAAGAGACCAAAGTCAACTAATTCAGAGTTTATCATACCAGAGCAAGCCACAAAAAAAGCAACTCAAGCCAAAAAGAAACTCAAAAGGGACTCTTCTATCCACAATGACTGCAAAATATCGTTGGAATCCAAGAATTCAACCAGAGACCACTACAAAAAAGATTCTTTTATGTGACCGGTCGATAACTTTATAGATTTCTTAGAGAATTGTTACGGTAAATCCAGCCCACTGAGTGAAGCACTTCTGTTTACAAAAAATATAGAAGATCTTCTCTCTGATATATCCAAGATCTACAAATAACTAACAGATAGATCTCTCAAACATCGACTCAATAGGATCAGTTAAAAAATTAAAATTGAACTAGTCTCAAATAATTCTGACGTAGAAAGCATAATCTCGGTATCCTTACAGGACAATTTCGAAGAATACCATTTCTCTGAAGGTCCAGCGACATCAGAAATATAAAGTAATCATTTTCAAAAAGACTAAGTTTTCACTCTAATGGCATGTAAAACAACATAATGCTATTCCACACCCCACCAGAATGAAAACAATGGGAACCTTCTCTGGTTACACCTCCGAGGCTTCTACAATTTGCAAGCCATACGGATGCTGAGATTAAGGAAGATGAGGGAATTCTACAATTTACAATTCACGTCCCATCCAACGAGAATGGTTCCCTACACTCCAATCAGAGTAAATGTAAATCAATTTTTTAATCATTTTCAATTTAATTCAATGGAACTGCGACGGGTTTTACCCCCGTCTAGAACGTATTCAACAATTAATTATGGACACGAATGCTGACATTATCTGCTTACAAGAAACAAACTTCAAGCAAACGGACAAGGGTTATCTTAATGGTTTTGAAGCACTTCACTTTTTAAGAACAAATTACATTAGAGCTAGCGGAGGCACATCTATATATATTTCTAAAGACTACTATTGTCAAGAAGTACATTTAACTACCACACTAGAAGCCATTGCGGTTACTTTTTGATGGCCAAATATAATTACTATCTGTAGCATTTACGTAACACCTTCCCACAGTCTTACTGAATCTGAACTAATAAATTTAATTAGTCAACTTCCAGCCCCCTTTATTTTAGTAGGTGATTTTAATGCTCATAATTCACTTTGGGGATCGGAAAAAATATTTGGTAGAGGACAAGTCGTTAAAAATGTTCTAAACTCCTCTAACATCTGCATCTTGAATACTGGGTCCAAAACACACTTCAACATTTCTAGTGGCACTTTCTCCTCAATTGATCTCAGCTTATATGATCCAAGGTTAACACCACCTCTAACTTAGACCATAATGAATTGCTTTTAAGATAATAACCACTTTCCTCTTTGGATTTCTAATTATATCAGCAAACCCAGAGCAAAAATTTCAAGATGAAAATTATCTCAAGCTAACTGGAAAATTTTTTCAGACTTCATCGAAAACAAGATCAACTAGCTGCAACCGTCAGAAGATCCTGATACAGCACTAGACTCCTTAGTGAGTTTAATCACATTAGCCGCTGAAACACACATCGGGACATGCACAATATCGGCTTCTCAAAAAACTGTACCCTGGTGGAATACTGAATGTAAGAACGCTATCCGAGAAAACAAAACGGCATTAAATAAATATCGTAGAACCAGAACCGAGGCAAACCTGATCAAATTCAAACAACTAAAAGCTATAACACGACGAATCATAAAACACGTAAAAAATATTGTTGGAAAATATATATCCTCCATATCTGTTGACGCTCCTTCCAGTTAAGTTTGGAAGAAAATTAAACAAATGCACGGGAAAACAACAGACTTGTCAATTTCAGCCCTTAGTTTTCATAATTCAGTAGTAACGGAAGATGACCAAATTGCTAACATCATGGCAACTCATTTTCATAATAAAAGCAAAAATGACCACTTCAAAAATACTCTAATTCACCATAAAGATATTCCTTCGACTACAGATCTGTCAGATGGCCTTCATGCTTTAAATTCACCTTTTACCTTTCAAGAACTTAGTTTTCCGATATCCACTCTAAAAAATTCTGCAGCAGGAACTGACAATATACCATCCATATTCCTCAAAAATTTAGCCATCAATGGACTCACAAAATTACTTTCATTTTATAATTCTCTTTGGATCAACGAAAAGTTTTCCAACCTATGGAGACAATCAATCATTCTTTCAATTAAAAAACCCGATAAACCTTCAATAGAGCGATCCTCTTATAGACCCATCTTGTGCATGTGCAAATTAATGGAAAAATCTATCAATAATAGACTTATATCTGGTTTTCTGAAAAGCAGAATATAATTAGCTCAGTTCAATCGGGATTCAGACCACAACGAAGCGCAACGGACAATAATTTAGTATTACTACAAAATCATATTATCGAGAATTTCAATAAGAAACATCATGATACAGTTGTGGCAGCCTTCGATATTGAAAGCGCCTTCGACAATATTCCAAAGAATGTAATATTACAGAAACTCATCGATAATAATATTATAGGCAATATTTGCGCATTCATAGATAACTTTTTAAATCGCCGTAAATTTAAAGTTAGAATAAATGGAAGTGAGTCGCATGTTCTCGAACAACTCAACAGTGTACCTCAAGACTCTATTTTAAGTCCAACTCTGTTCAACTTAACAATTAATGATATTTCAAAAGAAGTTAATCGACCGGTAAAAGCTCGACTGTACGCTGATGATCTACTTATTTACTGTAGTGGAGCAAGCATATCCAGTACATCAAATCTTAACCAAAATGCTGTAAACAACGTATATTCCTGGTCCAGAAAACATGGCATCAAACTTTTCAACTCAAAATCTAAAATAGGATAATATTTACCAGAAAGCAATCAATTGCTCATAACCCGGAAATATATCTAAACGATGTTGCTTTACCTACATTAAATCATTATAAAATCTTGGAGCTAGTATTCGATCAAAAGTTAAACTGGAAAATGCACTAAAAAAAATCTAAAGGACAACTGTGCTGGTAAACAAAACATCTTGAAAACACTTGCACATCATCAATGGAAAGCAGAAGAGAAAATGATGCTGATAATATACAGATCCCTGATTCGTTCCAGGTTAGATTATGATTGATTTTTGTACATGACTGCATCAAAATCTGATTTAAAGAAGCTAAATCCGATACACAACAGTGCTCTGAGGCTATGCTTGGGAGCATTCAGATCCAGTCCCTCAGATAGTTTACACGTTGAAGCTAATGAAGCTCCACTTTGGGTCAAACGCCAGCAGCTACTACTTAACTACGCTGCTAGGATATCAGCCACTCCCAGTAATTTAGTATATTCTTTGATAGGACTGGATGAATGACCATGGTTTGAGTCTTGCGGCGGAGAAGACGGAGGCGGTAATCCTTAAAGGCCCGAGAAAGAGAGATGGAATGGTGTTTGATTGTGCGGGCGTACGGATCACTCCTAAGAAGTACGTCAAATATTTGGGAGTGGTCTTACATACGAATGGTAGTTGGGGAGAGCACGTCCGGGAGGTGACCCGTAAGGCAGCGGAAAGAGCAACTGCGCTGGGGAGTGGGATGTAACGGAGCATGTGGTGCAGTGGACGAAGTCACTGATACCGAATCTGCGAAGCTGGCTGGACTGCGGACACAGGCGCTTAGACTATTATCTGACGCAAGTGCACACAGGACATGGGAGCTTCCGTAGCTACTTACACAGATTCAAAAAGACCGAATCGGACAATTGCTTGGATTGTGGGACTTCGGATACTGTGTCACATGCCCTTTTGGAGTGTGTCAGATGGGTAAGGGAAAGGAATAAGTTGGAAAGAGTGTTTGAGTCTGTGAGAGAGATGGTAGAGAAGATGGTGATGGATGAGCGATGGTGGGAGAAAATCCACAATTATGTGAGAAAGGTTTTGTCGATAAAAGAGAAGGAAGCGCGAGAGCTAGACGCAGTTCTAGCAGGTAATGAGGAGGCAGAACTGGGCCCGCAGAGGTAGGAAGAATGAGAGGTTGACAGCATAGGATTAAAGGACGTAGTGGTCGGATGAGTGCGAGAGACGGAAGCTGATGCGTGATGACGAGCGACTGAGAATCGGGCAAAGGAGGGACATCAGGGAGAAGTCATGCCCTAACGGGCGATTCCACCCTGATGCCCTAGTATGAGAGGGGTGGGGTTTAGCTGGTCCCGGCCACATCGGAGTTACGGAGGACAGGGAGGTCCGAGGTCCGACGTGACACTGATGAGATTTTAGCTCAGGAACCCAGCACTGTCGGAAATGTTTACCTCCGTCGTCTGTTTGCAGATTCCCCACCTAGTGATGAAAAAAAAAGTATATTTTTGATAGCTAACCCCCAAGAAAATATTGGTCTTTCCGCTCTTTACTCTCACCGCTTTTACAAAATATAGACTTGACAGCTATTTTCCCCCAATAAGATCTCCTCCGTTCCTCCTTGGAATAAAACTATCCCCAAAATAAATATCACCTTAAGTCAATATCCCAAGCATGAAACTCATCCGTTAACTCTCCTACACATGTTCCTAAATATTATTAGCCAATTACACTCTGACCTACTAATCTACACTGATGGCTTCAAGCATAATGACGGAGTTAGTTGTGCAGTCACAACGTCAACAGAAATCATCAAAACATCGACCCTTCCATCGTTTTGAAGCATTCATACATCTGAATTAGTAGGAATACTTCACGCAATAAACTCTTTATCGCCTAATTACGCCTCTCCTGCAATTTGCACTGACTCCTTAGCATCTATCAATTCCATAAAAAATATTTTCACAAGATATCCAATTGTTGAAGCCATCCATGACTCAATTAACTTACTGACCTCTCAAGGAGTTATTCCGACAATCATCTGGTTACCCTCTCATGTAGGTATTCAGCGCAAAGAAAGAGCAGATGCCGCAGCCACATCCGCATTATCACCAACCAGTGATCCTGAAAGTATCCAAATAGACAAAGATCTAAAACGTTACTGTAAACACTTAACAGGCAACTGCTGGCAAACCCACTGGAATAGGTTGCCTTCGAAACTGAAAGAAATTCAACCGAATATTGGTACATTAAAACCGCCGAATATCTGCAGAAAATGAACCGTAGTACTTAGAAGACTAAGAATTGGGCATACCAGACTAACCCACGGATATTTAATGACTTCTGAAGACCCTCCTATGTGCCAATATTGCAAATGTCAGCTGTCAGTGAAACATATCGTATATCGTATTCGATTGTCAAAAATATCAACATAAACGACGACTTCATGGACTCAAGAGTAGCCTGAACGAAACACTCAACTCGCCAACTGATATACTCCACGCCATAAGCTATCTACTAAATATAAATATTTTCAATAAAATATATAAATGTTCATGTAATATAAATCACTCGAATCTATGTATTTATTGTATGTATGTATATATTGTTTATTATTGTATAATAATTACACCTGTGTCAATGATCATTGTAATCGAGACACGTTAATTCAATATAGTCGAGGCATTCAAGCACAAAAAAGGCCTTACTGTCGATTTTTGGGATTTTAATGCAGTTTGGTGCGTTGGATTCGTGAGAATGTCAGGAAATTTTGTGAACTAATGTAATGAATAAGAAATCTCAAATTGCATTTGTGCATAAGAAAAATGCATTTTAAAAATGCATTTCGGTAAATAGTGGGAAAAATTGACTCAATTTTCTTACTCGGGGGTTTTTGAGGTCGCTGAAAACGAATATTAGGTCGGCGAGAGTGTGCAAACTACCTGGTGCCTGCAGCGGGTGTAATAAACGTCTTCCTCTGGACTATTATGGTAATTTGTTAAATAATTGGCCCAAACTTGCTACTCGGGGTCTTTGGGGTCACTAAAAATAAATATCGCAATGACTAAATTCTAATTTCATATCATTTAAAGCAGTTTGAATTAAGTCGCAAGTGAATGATGTGGTTTTTCCTTGAGAGAAAATTACTAGATACAGAATGTACTTAACGGTTATTGCCAAAAATAAAAAGATTGTCATTGGAAAAATTCTTTCATCTGTTGATGCATTTACTCAGCATTTAAAAAGGGTATATTTACAAACACAAATTTGGCTGCATGGAGAGAACAGTAACATGAACCCAACCGACTGGGGATGGGCATTACAAAATAATGTATTAATTCCAGTTAGAATGACTCAGCCACCTGGTCCTCCAAATATTTTAAATTTAATATTTTGTAGTTGTAAGTCAGACTGCGGCAACTCATTCGGGTGCAGGAAGCATGGATTAGTTTGTAATTTAGCCTGCAAAATTTGTGTAGGCTCTTATTGCACAAATATTGCATTGGACTCGAGAGAGGAAGGCAATAAAGAAGAAGAAGATGATAATGATGAAGAAAATTAATTTTAAAGATAAATTGGGATAAATTTTTTATAATGAACTTTTTTAACCATAAGTATATTATAATAATAAAAATTTATGTTTATTTATAATAAAAATACCACCCTTTTCGATCACTATAGTTACATCGAAGAAAATAGATTACCCCAAAAACAGTAACGAGTTTAAACTAATTATATAATAAATTACCATAATACTCCAGAGGAAGACGTTTATTACACCCGCTGCAGGCACCAGGTACTTTGCACACTCTCGCCGACCTCATATTCTATTTCAGCGACCCCAAAAACCCCCCGAGTTACAAGTTTGGGCCAATTATTTAACAAATTACCAAAATACTCCAGAGGAAGACTTTTATTACACCCGCTGCAGGCACCGGGTAGTTTGCACACTCTCGCCGACCTCATATTCGTTTTCAGCGACCCCAAAAACCGCCGAGTAAGAAAATTGAGTTAATTTTTCCCACTATTTACCGAAATGCATTTTTGTAAATGCATTTTTCTTATGCACAAATGCAATTTGAGATTTCTTATATATTACATTAGTTAACAAAATTTCCTGATATTCTCACGAATCCAACGCACCAATCCGCATTAAAATCCGTCTTACTGCAAAAAAATCGACACTTCAATCCTTCAGTGCCTCGACTAATAAAGAAATATGATATTCGTATCGGCGTTAAAATAGCAATAGTACCTAGTTAGTTTTTTCCTTTAGTGATAAAGTTACAATTATCAAGAGAAAATCGTCTATCAAATACATGTATACTTGTTAATTTTTACCATATAACTAGATACAGATTTAGTTTACTATATGAGACGTTTATGGAGAGCAATAAAGAAGACTTTCTAAACTAAAGTAAAACACCCACAATGGATTAGACTCGTTTAAGAGTGAAAACAGTAGTTGGTAGTGGATATTCGCTTTATTTTTAGCTTATATGTCGCTGCAGAAGTTGTAAATTCTAATAAACAGTGAAAACAACTAGCTATCTCCCACAAGTTTGTTATACGCCGTTATTTTTTTTATTCCATTTGAAATATTGTTGAAAAAGAAACAAATTTTAAAATTACCTAGAGAGGTTTCAATAATAATGCAGTGTGTAAAATCACATAAAATATTGTGGGAAAAGGATTCTGTAACATTAATTACATTTTACTAATTCACGAAAAGGATATCAAAAAAGGTAAAAAAGTACTTTGACAGTTTGTTAAATGAAGAATTCGACAGAAAACCATTTGAGTTAACAGAGACAGTAACAGCAATAGTCACAAAAATAACAATCGAGGAAGTGGTTCAAGGACTTCAAAAAATCAAGAAAGGAAAAGCAGTTGGACCAGATGATATTCCTGGGAAAGTGTGAAGAGCGTAAGGAAATACAGAAACAAGTTGGCTAACAGGATTATTTAATAGAATTATCGAAGTTGGACAAATGCCAGACGAATGATGAAGCAGTATGTTAGTTCCTGTTTAGAAAAAACATGGGAGATATAAAACAATGTAAAAGCTACAGGATGATAAAACTACTTAGTCACACAAAAATATTTGTTTATAAAACTATATCTTCTCATATATTCATCCGCTTATATTGGGATATATAATCTGCGTTTAAAAATAGCTACTGATATCCGAGTACTGAGACCCAGATTTTGCTGAGGATTAATGAAGAGAAGACGAAATATATGTGTATAAATAGAACGACACGAAGAGACAGGATAGGACAAAATGTGACGGTTAACACCTTAAATTTCGAAAGAGTACATCGTTTTAAATATCTGTGGGCCGTAATCACAGCTGACAAAGATGTTACTGAAGAAATAAAAGACAGAATAAAATCAGCAAATGGCTGTCTATTCGCACTGCATAAGCTTATAAAATCAAAAAATTTTACAAGAAGTTCCAAGATCAAAATATATAAATCCATCGTCAGACCTGTACTAACATATGGTTGCGAAACGTGAACCTTGACCAAATCAAACGAAGAAAAGCTCAGACGTTTTGAACGAAGAATACTTAGACAAATTTTCGGACCTCACCACGACATTAACACAAACCAGTATAGGAACAGAACCAACTTCGAATTAAAAGAACTCTACAATGAAACCGATCACAGTGACTAAGATGGGCAGGCCACGTGCATAGACTTCATACCGAGAGACTTGTAAGACTGGTATGAGAGGAGATTCCTACAGGCAAAAGACCACTCGGACGTCCCAGAATGCGATGGAGAGATAACATCCAAGCAGATCTCTGAAAAATGAACATCCCATTTGACCCTAGGTTGATGGAAGACCGAACAAATTGGAAGAAAGTTGTACAATGATGATGATGACGAGACCCAGATTGAGTACGAGTACCTTAATAAACTAGCAACCGCTTCGTCAACTAGTATTCGAATATTTTGGTTTAAGTTCTAGATATATATCTCGAGTACTTCCAGGAATCGAATACTCGTCGATTCATGGTATTCGCGCACCCTATCATTAATATTGCTAGTACGAGTCAAGTTGGCTACAAACTATGTGTGCATTGTGCATGCATTCGCGATCGTGATGCACGATGCGTGATTCACGGGCAGTAGTTCACAAATAGTGTGTATAGGTAATGGATTTTAAGAAGAGCTATGACCTTGAACATTTCACATAAACCTGTGTACTAAATCGGCATAATTCATAGCTCTTGTCAAAATCCAATACCTTAACAATATAACTAATATTTTGGATTCTAAAATATTGTAAAAGAATTTACAGAGTCTGAGTAAGAAAAGAGATATTTAGTTATATTCCTTTGTGATATTTTCAAGGTCACAGCTCTTCTCAAAACCCATTATCTATAACAACGCTATAACATTAAATGGAAGTTATGATCCAAAAGTAAGACTAATATTTATTTATGAACCAAGTCAGTAAAGTTACTCTTTATCGAACGAGTCTGATATTATGAGCAGAGCGAGCGTCAGCGAGCGAGGCAAATAACAGTCGAGTTCGATAAAGAGTCTTTACTGACGTGGTACATACAAAATTTTATCGCCAATCATAAAAAACATTAACACTTACTTAATTACATACTAATGAAAAAAGAGTGAGTGTACTTGGTACGCACGTAAGACTTTATATTTCTATTATTATAATTTTAACGATATAATTATATTTTAACCAGTTTAATCGTATTTTTATTTAAATATTAAACCAACTTTAACACTTAAAATATAATACCAAAAATTAAAAATACCGTTAATAGTTACGTTATTGTTTCTGAAGTGTAGGCTTCCGCAGCGCAGTTGCTTTTCCCTTGATGAATAGTAGAAAATCTAAATAAATACATTTGCTAACAAATTATTATTAATATCTGTCACAGTCCTGTGTAGGTATAATCGAATTAACAAAAACACCATTTCATAATATATTTGCATTAATACAAAACTTAAAATATTTAAGAATTTTATTAATTTTTAGACGAAATAAAAATTTCGGATGACAGTAATGACGATGACAGAATGTTGTTCGATAGTTGTTCAAGTAATCAATATTGAATAAGTACCTAATTACTAAATCTGTTAAAGTTTCGATTTATGTTTTATGAATGTAATTGCAAAATACTAGAGAATTTCACTTTTTGGCATAAATTTAATTAATAATAACGTAAATTTTGTACAATATTTTTAATAATTAAAGTAAATAAATTTTAAGTTCACTCAAATAAATAATCGATTACTGCCATCGACCGCTTACATTCAATCTCAGTTAATTTGATTAATCGCGGCAGGCAAAGTAAAATTCTTCTTTCAGTACAATAAAGTGTTACTTTACTGCCGCAAATTGCGTCAAATGAGTACAATAATGAATGACTTTAGTGATGGTTGGCGATAAAATATATTTTTCTAAACTCATCTTATTTTGAGGTGCGTCTTGTCGTCCGAAAAGTACTTTTTAATAGCGAAAATTGTTGCTCTAATCATACTATACTTTATACAAAGAGGATCTAAATTATGAAATAAATTCATTTTCTCTAAAATGGACGACTTTATAGAAAAATCCCGAAACAGGTCGATTTTTGAAGTAAAAACTCCTTTAGGGAAGTTGTGCACTTTTTTGATAGGGGAAAAAGCGCACTGAATTCGCGACCATCATCGCGACCGTCTTCGCAACCGTCATTCGGATTCTTCCTGTCAAGTCATTCGAATTCTTCTAGCTATTTCTCCCGTTTGATTCTGTTTTCCTAGTTTGATCGTGTGACCTAGGTATATATACTTTCCGACACTTTCGATATCACTTCCATCTAAGTCGATTGTGATATACTGATTTGTCATCACTTTTGTTATATTTGTTTTTGTCCTCTCTCTAACTTCTCTCTCCGTTCTTATTTTGCTTGTTGTTAGACCTTCTGGTACATTTATTTGCATAGTTGCATTGTCGTGTATGTATTTGAGGAGTATTCTATATCTAGAATCAATCCTTGCTTTATTCATTCCTTCTAATACACCCCAGAATTCTATGGAATCGAATGCCTTATTGTAATCCACAAATGCCAAATGAAGAGGTTCATTGTATTCGTTGCAATTTTCGATAAGTGTCGTTATTTTCTGTAGGTGTTCTAAGGTACTATGTCAACAGGCTGGTAACTATCGAATTTATTTGATAACCTGTTAGTAATTATTTTGGTAGGCATTCTGTACGGATGTGGCAACAGGCTTATTGGTTTGATATATTCGCGTTTGTGGTACCTACATATTAGGTGTATGTATGTATATATAAAACAATATAGAGAGCAGCGGAAAAGAGTTAAAAATATAGTAGTAGCAGCAAAACAAAAGTCCTGGAAAGATTTTGGAGACAAATTAGAACACGATAGCAGAAGCAATCAGAAATTATTTTATAAGGTCATAAAAGGAATAAGAGTTAATAAACATAAAGAAGTAACATCACTAAAAGATCAGAACGGAGATCTACTGACTGATGAAGGGAGCATTATGAAAATATGGAAAGAATATTTCCAGAAACTACTACAACACGAACCACACAGCACAAGTGAAGAAGATGAAGAAAGAACTGGCGAACAAGAAGTTGAATTTATACCAAACATTACAATGGATGAACTAACTGACGCGATTAGGAAGCTAAAAAATGGAAAGGCACCAGGTCATGATCAAATTACGGCGGAAATGATCAAAAACATGGGTGATGTGGGACTACAAAAGTTATTAGAACTATTTCAAATGATTTGGAGAGACGAACAAATACCTACAGACTGGGAGATTGGTCTGATTGTACCTATACATAAAAAGGGTGACAAAAAGAATTGCAATAACTATAGAGGAATAACTCTGTTAAGTACAGTGATGAAATTTTATGAGCTAATAGTAGAGAGTAGACTGAGAAAAATAATAGAATCAACTTTAGAAGAATAGCAAAGTGGTTTTAGACCTGGTAGATGTACACAAGATCACATTTTTACGTTAAGAGGATCGGTACGCATTTTCGGCTGCAATGCTATTCAAATAGGGATTCATTTTTTTCGAATCCTGAGAAAACTAATAAGTATTTTTGAAAAATTTAAACGCAGAATGAAAGATTACGTTATTAGCGAGGGCCGAAAGTCCCTGAGAACTTCTATAATGTTTATTTTAATAAGTTACAGGGGTGAAAAAACTAAGAGAAAATTTAGTGTGATTTTTAATTTCAAATATCTCATTGAAAATAAACTTTTTATTTATTCTAAGGGACTTTCGGCCCTCGGTAATAATTTAGTCTTTCATTCTGCGTTTAAATTTTTCAAAAATATTTATTGGTTTTTTTAGGATTTGAAAAAAATGAACACAATGCCGTGGTAATATTTTCCAAATCTGTCTTTGTCTTACAACGCACTCAACCGAATATAATATTGTCAGCATATATTGTCAGTCCGACACTGACAATCAGTGACAATTTTAAATATTTGACATTGCATCGGGAATATTTTGAGAAATTGATTAAATATTATTGATATATAGTGTATTTGATAAATAATTGATTTAAGACGTGAACTTAATAAAAAGTTATTTATTGTGTATTATTTGTGGAAGATCCAAGCAGAGAATACATCAGATATATCCTGTGATCCAAGTATTTTGTTGTTAGAGATGTTCAAAATTGTAAGCGTTCCAAAATAACAACATATTATTAAAAAATCACTTTAACACTTTTCCTCTTTTCTCGATTGATTATTAGTTTTTGTTGTACAAATAAATTATTACAATCACTGAAAACATAGTTAGTGAAAAAATGATCACATTTATTAACTGAATTAATAATTTGCAATTATAAAAATAACAGTTATCCAAGAACATTCAAAAGCCATCTCTTTAAATTAATTATGACTTTTTCAAGTAGAATGACATTCTAGTAATGTTTACATATCCACACCAGTGTGAATTTTACTACACGTAATTTGCCGTGTAAAGACAGAAAAAGTAGGGATACACGTAAAATATTTGCGAATTATGTACCCATAGCCTTAAACGATATAATAAATAAAAGATTATCTTGGAAGAAAAAAACGTACCTCAGTTTCCTTGATATGGAAAAAGCATTCGACAAAGTACCTAGATCAAAAGTATGGAAAAGTCTGAAGAACAGAAACATACCAGAGAAGCTTATACAGGTAACTAAATCAATATACAGAGACACTAGAAACCGTGTGATAAGTAAAAATATGATATCTGACCAGTTCAGAACAACTGAAGGTGTAAGACAAGGGGAAGCTTGAGCCCGTTACTATTTATTACTTTTATGGACGAAATAATAAAAGAAACAAAAACAAAAGTCAGACCATTACAGATAGGGTATAGAAATCTGAAAAGCACGGAGATAGCAGATTGTACATTTGCCGACGATGTAGTAATTTTAGCAGCGACTGAAGACGAGCTACAAAGAAGCGTAAAAACATGGAACACAGTTTTAAAAAAGTATAGTATGACTATGAACAAAGAGAAACCGAAGGTAATGGTAATAGCTAAAGAAAGAGAGGATGTGCATGTCCAGGTAGATGATACAGAGATTAGACAGGTACAATCATTCGAGTACTTGGGAGTAACCATTGAAGAAACAGGTAGACAGGGAGCTGAGATCAACAAAAGAATTGATAAAGTGAATAGACTGTACCACGCAATAGGAAAAACAATTATTAACAAGAAAGAAGTATCGAAACATACGAAAATCAAGGTATTTAAGGCTATATACAGACCAGTACTTACATATGGATGTGAATCCTGGGTACTAAATAGACAACAGAAAAGTAAGATACAGGCAGCAGAAATGAGGTATCTACGCAGAGTTCAAGGAGTCACTAGAAGGGATAGGGTAAGGAATAACTACATAAGAGAAGAACTGAAAATCGAGACAATGATGGAGTATGTTGAAAAAAGACAATTAAGTTGGTGGGGGCATCTACAACGACTACAGAAAGAAGTACCAGTTAAAAAGATATGGGAAACGAAGGTGCAGGGAAAAAGAAGTAGAGGAAGACCGAGAGAGACATGGAACGAAGTGATGGGAAGGATTCTGGACAAAAAAGGAATAGCATGGAACGAAGCAAAGGCGATGGCACAGGACAGGAAACAATGGAAGAGATTTGTGCACTGTTAACAGAGCACACGTTAATACCTACACCCGAAAGGGTAGAAGGTATAAAGATTATATGTATATATAAATAGTATAGTACGCACGCTACGCGTGTATAATATAGGTATAGAACTTCTTTTTGGATTGAGAAAAAGCATTGAATTCGCAAACGTCATCGCCACGGCTAGATATTAGTAATTTATAAACTATAGGTTGAATTGCGTATGTATAAGTTCGAACGAAGTTATAATGGTTGGAGGAGGGATTGAGTGTATACCCGAAGGAGCTTGCGAAGCAAGCGCATAAGGTGATTAGTGTTTAAAGTATTTTTGAAGTGAAAACTTTTGTAGCGATTTTGTGCACTTTCTGGATGGGGAAAAAGCATTGAATTCGTGACCGTCATCGCTTCGAAATAAATTCTGTACGTTTATGTATTATGTGTATGTATATATAAATAGTATAGGATGCACCCAATGGCCATCATTTCTCTTTGGATGGGGAAAAACATTGAACTCTCGATCGTTATCGACACGGCAGATATTACTAATTTATATACTATAGGTTGAATTGCGTATAAGTTCGACCGAAGTTATAATGGTTGGAGGAGGGATAGTGTGTGTACCCGAAGGGGCTTGCTTCGTAAGAAGTTTTTACTTCTGTCGATATTTCCACGAGTGCCCTAATTTTTATTTTCAAATTACAATTTTTTGGCATATATTTTATACTAGTGACGTCACCCATCTGAGCGTGGTGACGAAATCGATGATTTTTTTTAAATAGGAATAAAGTTCGTGTGGCAGCTCATTTGAAAGGGTGTTCAATTCTCTATACAGTAATATTAACATGAATATCATTATTTTTACAGGCTGGCAAAAATAATTTTTGAATTAAATTAATTGACGAAAAAAGAAGAACGTATGCAATTTATTTACCTCAAAATACATTCTATCGCAGTCAGAAAACATAAAAAAATGTTACATAATTACATACATTCTTCTTTTTGCGTCAATTAATTGAATTCAAAAATTATTTTCTTGTTACCCTGTATAAATAATGTTATTATCATTTATATTACTGAATAGAGAATTGAACACCCTTTCAAATGAGGTGCCACACGATCCCTATTCCCATTTAAAAAATCATTGATTACGTCATCACGCTCAGATGGATGACGTTACTAGTATGAAATATATATGCCAAACAATTGTAATTTAAAAATAAAAATCGACCTTTTTTAGGATTTTTCTTCAAAGTCGTCCATTTTAGAGAAAATGAATTTATTCCATAATTTAGATCATCTCTGTATATATGACAAAAAAGAAAAATCTATAGATTTTTAGACATATACCTCGAATGTTAGTAGTCTTAGAATTAATTAAAAAAATCTATAATTGTTTACAGAATAGCATAAGCAAGTAATAATAAATAATGTTGAAACGAATGGCACTTAAAAATTTATTTTTCAGTTTTTAAATTCAACCAAACCACACATTACCATAAAATGATTAGCAAATTTTCTTGCACTGTATGCTCGTTAACAATTTGTTGATTATTTTTTCTTCAGACAATTAAAATGATTCTGCATTTCATAACTAAACGGGCTCCTGATTTGTTTATTGTATTCACTCACTCTTAACACAGACAAAATCACAATAACTCCTCTTTAAAAACCATAAGTGGGAAACAAAAAAACTAAACAAAATAGTTTATGGTAATATTAATATTGTTAGTAGTTTCGTTGGTACTTTAAAGGATATTGAATAGAGAGAAAGTCAATTATGATTGTCAAGCAGATGTACAAGTCGGAAAAGAAATTAAAATACAATAACCAAACAAAATTACTGTCTATGAAGAGTTGATTGGACAGGACGATACAATACAAAAATAATCTTATAACAATGCTTTATTAGCAAATCAAATTAGATGGCCTTGTTCCAATTATTTTATTAATATCTAATGGCCTCATAAGAAATGATTCGACACATGTAAGCCTTTCATAATCCATCATTTTAAGTGTCATATTTTTTCAAACTGCTTGGAAGAATTACATGTAACAAAGATACCTTTCGTAATTGATTAGAAGTGGAGTATTAATAGCATACTAATAATTTTTGTACGTTACTAATATCCAAACTTGTTTGATTCGCTCAAATAATATTTTTACGAACACATTAATGCCAACGTTTTGAGAATATATTTTTGACAATCATAATTATTATTTTTTATTTATGTAAGTGTGCATATAATCAAATGTAAATATTGGCGTTTGGAAATAACACATTTGTTATTTATTTGTAAGAGCGTAGGCTCAAAATTTCTAGCCAATGCTTTTTAAATGTATTAATGTTTTTCGAATCCTGAAAAAACTAATAAATATTTTTGAAAAATTTAAACACAGAATGAAATATTACGTTATTATCGAGGGCCGAAAATCAGTATAAACAAAAAGTTTCTTTAGGATAAGATCTATTTGAAATTAAAAATCACACTCAATTTTCGCTTCTTGTTCACACCTGTAACTTATTAAAGTAAACATAATAAAAAATTTCAGGGACTTTCGGCTTTCAGTAATAATATAATCTTTCAGTCTGCGTTTAAATTAAAAAAAAATACTTATTAGTTTTCTCAGGATTCGAAAAAATTGGGAGTATTTAAAAAGCATTGGCCCGAAATTTTCCTTGTTCTACTTACAGAATTTTCACAGGGTATAATTGCAAGGTCACTTACTTTTTAATTTGGGCGGCTTTATATCACTAGCGTCTAACTAGTATAACAACATTACTCCGCAACAATTTTTTGTGGCCGCCCTTTGAAATAGATTTATGTTTGTCTTCAAAATAGGCTTGAGGTTCGGTGATTACTTCCTCATCAGAGTGATATCTCTTGTGAAGCATTTTTTATTGATAAAAGGTGTTAGTCGTTACAGGCAGGATCAGGACTATACGGTGGGTGTGGAAGGAACTCAAAGGCCAATTCTCTCAGTTTTGTCATCGTTTTCATCGATAGCGATATACTGCATGGTGGTGGTGAAACAAAAATTTTGTTTTCAACAAATGAGACCTTTTCTTTATGATTTCGGTATTCAAAATCTACAATAAATTAACGTAGTATTCCCTGTCTATTGTTTCTCTATGTGTCAGGAAGTCGATCAAAGTATAGTATTTTTACTACAAAAACGTTATTACGTAGGTCAAAATTTTTGACGTAAGAGAACTGTCAAAACATTAGAATGTGACTTTTCATTATTGCTATGTTTATTATAAACACGGCAATAATGAAAAGTCACATTCTAATGTTTTGACAGTTCTCTTACGTCAAGAATTTTGACCTACGTAATAACGTTTTTGTAGTAAAAATACTATAGTAGTAGTTCCTTGCGGGTCCCGCAATACACATAATACATATGCATAATAGTCTGGGCAGATTATCGGAGAGTAGGCAATTTTTGGGAAAAGTTATTTACCAGCAATTTTATTGCTGAAATCGAATCTTAATATTGTATATATTAATAATATAGGTATGCAAAGTCCGCAAATAGTGTGCTACTTTTTTTATAAACAAAATGGCGCCTGAAAATCGTGTTTTTTCAATTTTTGCTCTATAACTCCAAAGCTTTTAAGTTTACACGAAAAACACCCAAATAAAAATTCACCTTAATTAAATTCTGCATAGAGACGTGTTTTTCCCGATTTACTTCGACGAAAATTTTCCCCGGAAAATGCGGGTTTTTCCAGCAAAATCTTTAATTTTGAACTAAAATTTTAGATAACTAATTGTTTATCAATAATTAAATAACTTGGTAATATAAAAGCTATTTTCATATAGATAATAATTCCAGAAGCCGATGGAAATTTAATAAACAGTTTAGCAACAATTGAATTGTTAATTAAAAATTTAAGGTCACTATAATAACCACAATAATTATGATATATAAGAATAACTATCATTTTGTATAAAAAGAAACAGTACCTATCTAATGTACTTTATAGAATTGAAATTGGACTATTTATGCGGCCCCAGGAATATTTTAAAATTCTAAATTCAATTAAATTAAATCATGAAAACGGTATTGGAAAAAATCGCCATGAATGAACAGTTTAGCAACAATTGAATTGTTAATTAAAAATTTACGATCGCTATAATACCCACAATAATTACGATACATAAGAATAACTATGATTTTTGCATAAAAAGACACTGTACCTATCAAATGTACTTTATAGAATTGAAATTGGACTATTTATGCGGCCTCAGGAATATTTTAAAATTCTAATCAATTTTTTGGCTTATAAACAAATATAATATCTCGGGAAATATTAAATTGAATTAAATCATGAAAACGCTATTAAAAAGCGGCAGGACGCTTCTTTTAAAAGAAAAAACGTTTAATTGGGATGAGTGGTTCCTGAGATAAAACCGGTCAAAGTTGACCGGCATTTACGGCAAAGATATAAATAATAGGATCATAATTTATAAACCATCACCTTTTTATTTTCAAATTGGCCTTTCAAATTGACCAAATCTGCCAAATTGGCAGAAAATTGCCAAAAATAGCAAAATTCCAATAAAAAATTAGGTTGGAGAAAATGTAATCTCAAAGTTAAAAATCGGTATACGTTAAAAAAATGCATTTTCTCGGCTTCCCATGGAGCAATTTTCTTCATTCTTTTTTTGTTCCCAAGTAACTCGAGTAGAACCATCTAACTAACGCATTATTAAATGTCAACCTTTCTTTTGTTTTGTTATAATAAATTAATTTTTTGATTATAACAAAAATTTTTAATTTGTTTAAATAAAGATTGTTTAAATAATTATACAGCTTTTAAATGAAAATATTTGTGCTTTTAACGGTAAAAGGTACACTTCTACTAAGTTAACTTAAAAAAAGTCTACAACTGGAAAAATATGTAGTTTTCTTTTCTTATAAATAAATTAATCTATTATAACAAAACAAAGGCAAGTTTGACATTTAATAATGCGTTAGTTAGATGCCTCTACTCGAGTTACTTGGTAACAAAAAAAAAATGAAGAAAATTTCTCTATGGGAAGCCGAGAAAATGCCATTTCTTTAACGTATACCGATTTTGAACTTTGAGATTACATTTTCTCCAACCTACTTTTTGATTGAAATTTTTATTATAATAATATATGTTATGAGCATTTTAAAGATATGAAAATTGGTGTGGAGAAAGAGGACAAAATTAAAAAGGTGATGGTTTGAAAATTATGATCCTATTGTTTATATCTTTGCTGTAAATGCCGGTCAAATTTGACCGATTGTATCTCAGGAACCACTCATCACAATTAAACCTTTTTTCTTTTAAAAGAAGCATCCTGTCGATTTTTTTCCAATACCGTCTTCATAATTTAATTTAGTTGAATATTGTTTAGAATTTTAAAATATTCCTGAGGCCGCATAAATAGTCCAATTTCACTTCTATAAAATACATTAGATAGGTACAGTTTCTTTTTATACAAGAATCATAGTTATTCTTATATATAAAGATTATTGTGGTTATTATAGTGACTTTAAATTTTTAATTATCATTTCAATTGTTGCTAACCTGTTTATTGAATTTCCATCGGCTTCTGGAATTATTATCTATATAAAAATAGCTTTTATATTACCAAGTTATTTAATTATTGATAAACAATTAGTTATCTAAAATTTTAGTTCAAAATTAAAGATTTTGTTGGAAAAACCCGCATTTTCCGGGGAGAATTTTCGTCGAAGTAAATCGGGAAAAACACGTCTCTATGCAGAATTTAATTATGGTGAATTTTTATTTGGGTGTTTTTCGTGTAAAATTAAAATCTTTGGAGTTATAGAGCAAAAATTGAGAAAACACGATATTCGGCGCCATTTTGTTTATAAAAAAAGTAGCACATTATCTGCGGACTTTGCATACCAATATTATTAATAAATACAGTCATAAGTTTCGATTCCAGCAATAAAATTGCTGGTAAATAACTTTTCCTTGTATTTTGCTAATTATTAGCCCAGAGTAATAGGCCATAACTAATTTTCTGGCGGTTTTTTGCATCTATGTTAGCTTTGGATAAATTTTTTCGGGTACTGTCCACTCAAGTGACTACCGACTTAATTTTTGAGAGAAACAGTGAACAGTGTTTTATCCGTTAGGTCATACCGGCGCAAAAACTCTGACTTAAACATGTCAAAACAGCATCATGACACCTATTATGATGGGTGAGTTGCCGGAATTTAATTTAAAATGAATATAATAAAACGAACGGTAATTTTATTGTTGTAACGCAAATGTGCTTCGTTTAGGTCTCTCGGAGAGGGTCGAGTCGGTGTGTGTGTGAATCATCACGTGCTGTGTAGTAACTGAAGAAAAAACCACAAACGATAATAATGTTTGTGTTCCTTTTCCCCTGACCTGACCAGATGAGCAAATAAATCACTAGGTCTGGCGTCTACTTTTGCAGTTTTAAGAAAAACAATTTCGACTGCATTAAGTGAGTTGTTGACACAATAATTGTCTGATAAATTACTTAATTAATGAGGGTGCAGCTTGTTGCACCGCACAGACGAAAAACAGATGTGACAGGGTAAAGCCATGTCTCTTAACATTTGTATTTAAATGTGCATTTCGAATGACAACGTTGTTTCGTTTTTGAGAAAAAATATTAAAATTAAAATTAGCAAAAATAGTAATTAAAGCGTATCGCTATACACCCCCCTCTGAGAGACTAAGACGATAGATAATACATAATATACAAATTACATATAATGAAAATTGAAAATAGGAAAAAAAAAGATAATAATGCAAAGTGTATACGAGGAGAAAGAAAAAAAATCACTGTGAATTACTGTGAAGCAAAGAATCATTGTGAACTAACACTTTCTTCGTAGCTTCCCGTAAATCTTGCTCTTCTGTTGTTTCTTTTGCTGGATACTGCCATTTCTTTTGTTTCGTGATGGGTAGAGTCGTGAAGCTCGTACGCTGGATTCAATCTGTCTATGGAAATTGTTGATTCTTTTCCATTTACCCGGACGAGAAAAGTCTTGTTACCTCGTTTAACAACTGGAAAAGGCCCGTGATATGGGTTTTCTAAGCTGCTTTTGATTGTATCACGGCGGATGAAAACGTGAGAGGTGGTTTTCATGTCTTTGAAAATGAAGGTACTTTTGGATCCATGATGCGACGGTTGCGTAGGACGGAGGTTTTCGAAATGGTTTCGAAGCGTTTTTAAATAAATGTGAGCATTGTCGTCGGTGTTTCTTTGTGACGAAAACAATAGTTCACCTGGCAAACACAATGGTTCTCCGTACACGAGTTCGGCGGCTGAAGTACCTAAATCTTCTCTCCACGCTGCTCGTATGCCCAGTAACACTGAAGGTAGGCTTTCGGTCCACGGATGTTTTCATGACATCGAATTGCTGCTTTTAACTGTCGATGAAACCTTTCTACCATACCATTTGCTTGCGGATGATAGGCGGTTGTCCTTAAATGGGTAGTTCCAGTTAATTTGCATATTGACTTGAAGAGGTGCGATTTGTCGGCCTTGATCTGTTGTGATGCGCTTGGGAGTGCCGAAACGAGCCATCCAACCAGAAAAAAATATTCTGGCTACTGTGTCTGCTTCTTGATTAGGCATCGGGAAAGCTTCTGGCCAACGTGTGAAACGATCGACACATGTTAAACAATATCGGTTTCCTTCTGAAACCGGCATCACTATAATGTCTATGTGAACATGTTCGAATCGGCTGGAAGGTGGTAGAAAACTTCCAGTAGGTGAAACAATGTGGCGCGATATCTTCGATTTTTGGCACTGTAGACACGCTCGAGTCCATTTCCTCACATCTGATTTAATGGATGGCCAAACATATCGCTGTGTGATCATCTTAACAGAACTGTTGATTCCGGGATGCGCTAGGTTATGCATGGTGCGAAAAATTGCCATTCGAAGTGGTTTCGGTACAAATGGTCTGGCTGTAGATGTTGATATGTCACAGTACAAACTCACGTTTTGATCGGAAAGGCGTATTTTCTTCATTTGTAATGATGTTTTCTCACTTAAAAAAGTTTGCAGTTCTGGATCAGTTTCTTGTGCCAGAGCTAAGTCAGTGATGTCGATATTTTTCTTGATGCTATCGACTCGAGATATTGCGTCTGCCACAATATTTGTTAAACCAGAGATGTGCTGAATGTTAGTGCAAAACTGTCCTATATAGTCTAAATATCTAAACTGTCTAGGACTATATTTATCTAGCTTCTGAGTAAAGGCGAAGGTGATTGGTTTCTGGTCTGTGTATATCGTTATGTCCTTGCCTTCGATCATATGTCTGAAGTGTTTTATGGCCAGATATATAGCTAATATTTCTCTGTCGTATGCACTGTATTTCTTTTCGCTAGATGAGAATTTCTTAGAAAAGAAAGCTAAAGATTTCATACCTGTATGCGTTTTTTGTTGTAGTACAGCTCCCGCACAAAAATCAGAAGCGTCACAAGTGATGGAGATATCAACATCGTTTACAGGGTGGCTCAGTACAGCAGCGTTAGCTAAACTGTTTTTGCAGTCGTCAAAGGCTTGGATTCGCTGTGGTGTCCATTCGATTGGTGCTTTTCCTTTGACATTACCTTTTACGGCATCATGTAGTGGGGCTTGTAGCTCAGCTGCATTGGGTATGAACCTTCGGTAGAAGTTTAACATACCTAGAAATATGCGTAGGTCTTTCGCTGCTTTTGGCTGAGTGAAATTTTGTACAGCTGCTATTTTTTCTTTTGGAGGTGTGAGTCCTCCGTCTGATACTGTGTATCCCAAAAAGGTAATCTCGTTTTTGCCGAATTGACACTTCGCTGGATTTATCACAACGCCAAACTGCTTGAGCCTTTTGAAAATCTCTTCCAAATGCGACCTATGCTGCTCTTCGGATTCTGATGCAATGAGAATGTCATCGATGTAGGCGTAGGCGAAGTCTAGACCATGTAAAATCTCGTCTATGAAACGCTGGAATGTCTGTCCTGCGTTTCCTAAACCAAAAGGCATATATAAGTATTCGTACAGCCCAAATGGTGTGGTAACGGCGGTTTTTGGTATGTCTTCGGTGGCTATTGGTATCTGGTTGTATGCTCTCACTAAATCTATTGTAGAGAAAATTGTCTTACCAGCTAGCGCCTGACCGAAATCTTCGATGTGCGGAATTAGATATCGATCTGGAACTGTTTTTTGGTTTAGACGTCGATAATCTCCGCAGGGTCTCCATTCCTCACTTTTCTTCGGGACCATGTGCAGTGGAGCAGACCAGTTACTTTTCGATGGTCTTATGATGCCTAGTCGTAGAAGATTTTCGAACTCTTTTTTAGCCCATTGCAGTTTGTCAGGTGCTAATCGTCGAGGCTTCGAAAAAACGGGTG
Source organism: Diabrotica virgifera virgifera (assembly GCF_917563875.1). Classification (NCBI taxonomy): domain Eukaryota; kingdom Metazoa; phylum Arthropoda; class Insecta; order Coleoptera; family Chrysomelidae; genus Diabrotica; species Diabrotica virgifera. The sequence continues at coordinate 108,448,051 of NC_065448.1, read as the reverse complement.
TACCTGGTATTGTATCGATGTGGTGCTTCGTTTGATGTTGAATGTCTTTCACGATACCGGCGGGTTGCGTGATTTCCGGAAATCGTAGCAACAGTTCGTGGTAACGCGATGCTTCCGCGATAGTCTTTACGCTGCCGTCGAAACACTCTTTAACGAGTCCCTTTGTTCGAAGGTTTGTAGTACTGTCTACTAAGCACTGGTTAGCAATGTCCACTAGGAGCGCGAAATGGGAAAGAAAATCAGCTCCGATAATGGGCTTTGAAATGTCCGCCACTACGAATCGCCACATAAAATCACGCCGTAGTCCGATGTTTAATGTCAAGTTCACATAGCCGTATGTCGCGATTTTAGTGTCATTGGCCGCGTATAGTTCGTATGAAGTCTTTTCGCGTGCACCCCGTACATATTTCCGCGGGAAAACGCACATATCGGCACCGGTGTCGATTAAAAACTGTTTTTTGTATCGTAGTCTGTTATGTAAAGGCGGCGACACTTTGGGCTTAGATCGGATGCCGCGCTCACCGACTGCCGCGACGTTTCCCTGATGCTTGCACGGAGGAGAGCACTTTTGAGCCTGGTCACCAAAACAGTAGTGGTACCAACAAATGTCACTATTACGTTCCCTGCTGTAGCTCCTGTCTCTAGGATAAGGTCTGCCTCTTGAGTTGCTGCGGTTTCGACGGTATGTGTTAGATTGTGCTTGAGCATTTGACAAGCTAGATAGCTGGATTTTCATTTCAGCTAATTCGGCTGTCAATTTCTATATGGTACTTTCAAGAGCGTTAGAAGCTTCTGAAATTTGGGCCCTAGGAGCTATCGCTTCAGATATTGTGTCAGCTAGCTCGGCAACTGCGTCCAAACTAGCTTTAGCTTGAGTAGCTAGAATAGCCTGTGTAGACGCTGGCAGTCTACCTAACCACAGAGACCTTACAATATGTTCTGGTACCGTTGTGTCTGATAAAGTACTTAATTAATGAGGGTGCAGCTTGTTGCACCGCACAGACGAAAAACAGATGTGACAGGGTAAAGCCATGTCTCTTAACATTTGTATTTAAATGTGCATTTCGAATGACTAACGTTGTTTCGTTTTTGTTCATATTAAAAATACTTAAAAATACTAAAAATATTTCATTTGGGGTGCTAAATTGGGGGAGACTTTCACGATTTTTTTTTTACCAAAAAAAGGGGTCAACTTTATTTTGAACGCAACTAGCTTAGATTTAACGCTAAAAACTTTTATAAAAAATAAAAATAAAACTTTTTACATACTACGAAAAAAGGTACAGTGAGTTTTCTTCAAAAATGCGTCAGTTTTTACTTAGTTCACGTTAAAATATTCGATTTGTGTTTTGACGAATAACAACGTATTTTCATGAGCTACAACTTTACTTTTGTTTGATCTATAGAGTTCTCAAATACACAACAGTTTTCGTTTATTTTTATACTCTATTTTTTTGGGTAATCTTTTTCGATAAAATTCTTAGTCTTTGAGTTATTTGCGAAGAACCGCCAGAAAACGTGTCTTTTTTCAACAAACATTTTCAATCGCAAATAACTCGAAAAGTATTTACTTATTTGAAAACCTCTATATAACGAAAGTTGCTTAGAATTATCTAGTGAATTTATCCATTTCCCGACCTATTTTATACGCGCGTTTATTCATCGCCGAGAAGGGGTAACTGTCATCACCAAAGTAAAAGCAACCAACGACACAAGTTCAACTTTGAAGTGGAGGGTAAGTAGAACTCCAAATGTTCACGCAATTCAGAGTTGACCCTGAAAATTACACGCTGTCGCCGTATATTTCGTTCGTTTACTGGGCCACAGTATAGAGAGGGACAGTAAAACCTCTTCCATGTCGGCACTTTGATCTCAAGAAGTAATACCGGCAGTACGCAATTGATAATTGACCAGTGGTGGATGCGGATTTCCCTGTTAAAACCCGTACGTTTCCATGCGACTAGCAATGCCAGAGTGGGGCAAAAGCGACTGGGAACATTGCGCGGTCGCCATGCGCGACTAAAGATTTTACTTCCAATTTTTCGGAGAGTGGTTCTACTGGTGACTGGGCTAATCAAATATCATTGATAAATCAAGACATACTTTGATCAAATTGGGAAAATAACAAGTGAAACATTTTTTATTTATTTTTATTTAGTTAATGCCTCGACAATTAATGGTCATTGGCATGGTAGGTACGGTAAATTTTTGCAGTTAGGTACTTAGTGTCATCTGTAGTGTGTGTGTTGAGTAAGTGTCTTGTTACTTTGCAAAGTCGACGTCATTGTCTTTGCAAAGAGACGCTAACTGTATCAGAACGTCTGCGGTCCCTCCGGCGAGTACCGATCCCACAAGGACAGAAACTATTTTCATTTATTAATTTGTAATAAACGAAAAATTTCTGACCCTGGTGAGATTCGAACTCACGACTATTCGGACCTTTCGATCCAAAGGTAGGCGCTCTTACCACTGAGCCACGGAGGGGGTTGAAACATTTTTTAGCAGTTATTTTATTGCTGGAATGGAATCTACTCTGGGCTAATTAGCAAAATACAAGGAAAAGTTATTTACCAGCAATTTTATTGCTGGAATCGAATCTTATTATTGTATGTATTAATAATATAGGTATGCAAAGTCCGTAGATAGTGTGCTACTTTTTTTATAAACAAAATGGCTTCCGAAAATCGTGTTTTTTTTTCAATTGTTGCTCTGTAACTACAAAGATTTTAACTTTACACCAAAAACACTCAAATAAAAATTCACCGCAATTAAATTCTGCATAGAGACATGCTTTTCCCGATTCACTTTGACGAAAACTTTCCCCGTAAAAAGCGGGTTTTTCCAAAATTATTTTTAATTTTCAACTAAAACTTTAGATAAGTAATTGTTAATCAATAATTAAATAACTTGGTAATGTAAAAGCCCTTTTTGTATAGATTATAGATCCAGAAGCCAATGGAAATTGAATAAACAATTTAGCAACAATTGAATTGTTAATTAAAAATTTACGGTGGCTATAATAACGACAATAATTATGACGCATAAGAATAACCATGATTTTTTCATAAAAAGACACTATACCTATCTAATGCACTTTACATAATTCAAATTGGACTATTTAAGCGGCCTCGGGAATATTTTAAAATTATAAACAATTTTTTGGCTTAAAACAAATAGAATATCTCGGGAAATATTAAACTAAATTAAATTGTAAAAAGGGCATTCGAAAAACAGCGACAGGGACCTTCTTTTAAAAGAAAAAAATGTTTAATTATGATAAGTAGTTCCTGAGATACAACCGGTCAAAAGTTGACCAGAATTTACGGCAAAGATATAAACAATAGGATCATAATTTTCAAACCATCACCTTTTTATTTTTGTCCTCTTTCTCCACATCAACTTTCATATCCTTAAAATTCTCATAACATATATTATTATAATAAAAACTATCGATAGTACGTGTGAAAATTGTCAAAAATAGCAAAATTCCAATAAAAAATTAGGTTGGAGAAACTGTAACCCTCAAAGTTCAAAATCGGTATACGTTAAAAAAAGCATTTTCTCGGCTTCCCATGGAGAAATTTCCTTCATTCTTTTTTTGTTCCCAAGTAACTCGAGTAGAGCCATCGAACTAATGCATTATTAAATGTCAGACTTGCTTTTGTTTTGTTATAATAGATTAATTTATTTACAAGAACGGAAAACTACATATTTTTTCCAGTTGTAGGCTTTTTCTTACATAAACTTACTACAAGTGTACCTTTTAAAGTTAAAAACATAAATATTCTCATTTGAAAGCTGTATAATTATTTAAAAAAATTTTATTTAAACAAATTAAAATTTTGTGTTATAATAAAAAAATTAATTAATTATAACAAAACAAAAGCAAGTCTGACATTTAATAATGCATTAGTTCGATGGCTCTACTCGAGTTACTTAGGAACAAAAAAAGAATGAAGGAAATTGCTCCATGAGAAGCTGAGAAAATGCATTTTTTAACGTATACCGATTTTGAACTTTGAGGGTTACAGTTTCTCCAACCTAATTTTTGGGATTTTGCTATTTTTGGCAATTTTCACACGTATTATCGATAGTTTTTATTATAATAATGTTATGAGTATTTTAAGGATATGAAAATGGGTGTGGAGAAAGAGGAAAAAATAAAAAGGTGATGGTTTAAAAATTATGATCCTATTGATTATATATTTGCCGTAAATTCCGGTCAAATTTGATCGGTTGTATCTCAGGAACTACTTATCATAATTAAACATTTTTTCTTTTAAAGGAAGCTCCCTGTCGCTGTTTTTCGAATGCCGTTTTTACAATTTAATTTAGTTTACTATTTCCCGAGATATCCTATTTGTTTACAGGCCAAAAAATTGTTTATAATTTTAAAATATTCCTGAGGTCGCTTAAATAGTCCAATTTCAGTTCCGTAAAGTACATTAGATAGGTATATTATCTTTTTATGAAAAAATCATAGTTATTCTTATGCCTCATAATTATTGTCGTGATTATAGCGACCGTATATTTTTAATTAACAATTCAATTGTTGCTAAACTGTTCATTTAATTTCCATCGGCTTCTGGAATTATAATCTGTACCAATATAGCTTTTACATTACCAAGTTATTTAATTATTGATTAACAATTACTTATCTAAAATTTTAGTTAAAAATTAAGATTTTGTTGGAAAAACCCGCTTTTTACGGGGAAAGTTTTTGTCGAAATGAATCGGGAAAAACACGTCTCTATGCAGAAATTAATTGCGGTGAATTTGTATTTGAGTGTTTTTGGTGTAAAGTTAAAATCTTTGGAGTTATAGAGCAAAAATTGAAAAAAACACGATTTTCGGGCGCCATTTGGTTTATAAAAAAAGTAGCACACTATCTGCGGACTTTGCATACCTATATTATTAATACATACAATAATACGATTCGATTCCAGCAATAAAATTGCTGGTAAATAACTTTTCCCAAAAATGGCCTATTCTATCAGCCCAGACTAATCTAAAAATTGTATATAGTAGTAATATCAGTTTGCAAAGTCCGGAGAAAGTGTGCTAGCTTGTTTATTAAAAAATTAGTCATACGAAATCTTATTTTCTTCAATTATTGCTCAGTAACTCCGAACATTTTAACTTTAAACCAAAAAACAACCTAATTAAAATTCACCGTAATTTCATTCTGCGTTCCTCTTCTGATTATTTTGATGAAAATTTTCTTCGAAAATTATAACAACTTCTTTTATTTTCAACCAACTTTTTAGGGAAGTAATTATTTATTAATAATTAAATAACTTGGTGACATAAAACTTATTTGTAATACCTAGATTATATTTCCAGAATCCGATAATATAAAATTGTTTATATTAATTATGAGATAATTTATATGCATACATTTTTGTTTCCCGAAAATTTATGAATTATATTTAAATCTTATGTAAATGTAAATGTACCCCCTGCCAAGCAAACGTACCATATGTTCTGTTAAATTTTACTAACCATCACTGAATAATATTTAACTGTAAAATATTAATGTTGTTAAAAGACATATTTAGGTACGGTCCTGACAGTAGTAATATATGTCACGTTGTAAACCGTTGCGAAATTTATCAGTTTTTAAATGATAAAATCACAGTTTAATAGTTATTTATTATATAAGTGTTAAAAGTACACGTTTAAGGGACGCATGTGAAAATTTGCAGAATGAGCGAAGCGAGTTCTGCAATTCACATGAGTGCCTTAAAAATGTACTTTTTAACACGCATATCATACAGTATTTTTTCTACAAACGTAATTAGAGGACAATATCTACAAAAAATTTTACTTGAACTTGACTGACATTCCATTTTTATATTTTTTTGACATTACATCAAAATTACCTATACGGTCAATACAAACTGCAGTGCCTTAAAATTTTTAAAGCACTAGTATAGTGCCTTAAGGTAGCATTTTTAACGCTCTTATGGAGTGCTAAATATTGCATTTTTAACACGGTTGTAGAAAAAATTATTTTGTTACTTCCCCCAAATAGTTATAGTGGAAACACCATGTCAACCTAGCAAACCTGACGTGAGTACCTACCTAAAACCACATCATATTATAATTATATTAATAATAATATAACCTATAAAATATCCAAGAACTAAGTATAAATAAGACCAGTTTTTGAGCCAAGATCCACACCAGTTTTATCCAGCCGGCGACAGGGTCGGCCTTGCAACGTCTCCGAAATTAATCTATCATGACTTCGAATAACACCACGAACACTACCCATACTTCATCTCACATCTCATATTTCAGTGTTGTTAACACATTTAAACAACCAACAAAAGACGAAGCCATAGTTCTTTCTAGTATTGAAGGAACCAAAGTTCAAGAGTGCATCATAGCCGTCGGTTCACTAGTTGGTCCACGTAACGTATCTTTCGCTTCCATAATCGCCAACAATAGGATATGTCTATATATTTCTTCTAAAAATATGGTTGATTCATTTCTGAATTCCCACAAATACGTCAATATAAAAGAAACTCAAGTAGAAATAAGAAGACTTATGATGCCAGCTCAAAGACTGATAATATCAAACGCTTGTCCTGTTCCAACCACGTTAATTGAAAAAGAACTACGTAAAAGGGTATAAATGCCGTCTCTAAAATAACTTTTCTTAGGGTAGGAATGCCTGAAAGCCAATACAGCCATGTCTTGAGTTTTAGAAGGCAAACGTTTATCACACCCTTAGAAAATATGTCCATTCCCGATTCTTTCATTATCTCTCACGATAATACCACTTACATATTTTACCTTTCTATAGAAGGATTCAGCTGTACAAAATGCAAGACTATTGGTCACCAGGAAACAAAATGCCCTGACAATTCTAATACAACCACTTCTAATACAACCAATTCTGACCCAACCAATTCTAATCCAACCACTTCTACTGCACATCCAAAAATCTCTCAAAACACACAATTTACAACAAATATATCTTATGACCAAACAGAACAAGAATATTCTGACAAATCCTAAATAACATCCACCTCTAACGCACACCCAGAAACTTCCCAAAATATACTAACTACAGTACAGGTCTCTAATAACCAAACAGGGCCAAGCATGGAAACTGACGACATGACAAGACCTATAAATAATACAAATGAAACAAACACTTTAAAAATCCCAACAGGATCAACTTCTAACAATATCAGCAATCCTACTCCATTAGAAATAACACAACCTCCAATTATTCCAAACGTCACCAAACAACTAGAAAGGGTCATTTCATCTCCAGAAATTAACGAAAACACCACACAGACCGATTCACAGATGTTCACTTCTCCTGTAGCAAGAAAATTAAAGAAAAAGACAAAAAAGTAAAAAATAAATTCTCGCGAAGAACTTTTAGCGAAGATTATTCGAACGAAACAGCCGAATTAATTCAGATCCTTAATTTTGTTCACGCATATACCCAAGATTTAAAGTTAAAAAATAATATAACTCGGTTAAGAAAGAAAAGTCCCAATAATTTCTCGTCCACAGAAGAGACCGATGAAACACATTCTCAGGCGGAATTCGAAAATGTCTAACTCCTTTATATTACAGTGGAATACTAATGGATTCTATGTCCATTTAGGATAATTAAAACTTCTAATAAATGAAACATGCCCTAAGATCTTATGTCTTTAAGAAACTCATTTTAAGCAATCCATTATTAATCTTCGAAATTACCAATGTTTGCCAAAAAAAAAAAAAGAATAGCCCAACAGGCAAGTGGCGGAGTAGCTATCTCTGTAAGAACAGAAGCTAAGCCAATCACATTAAGTACTAATCTCGAAGCTGTAGCAATTAGTATTACATACCTTAAACATCTTAACATATGCAACATTTATTTACCACACCCTAGCAAATTAGATCTACAAGAACTAAATAACCTTCTTGAAAAAATTCCACATCCAAAAATAATTTTAGGGGATATAAACTGTCATCATCCTGCATGGGGAAGCTCTAAAATAGAGAATTACGGTAATTTAATGAACCATCTCATCGACTCTTCTGATCTGCTATTACTTAATACAGGTAAATCTACAAGATTTAACTCTTATAACGGCTCATATTCCGCCATAGATTTATCACTATGCAGTCAATCCTCATCAACGTTTCTCACCTGGAATACTTTAAAATCTTTAAAATATTTATATGACACTGATCATTTTCCTATATGTATCTCATCAAATGAAATTCAGTCGACTAATTTTCAAATCAATCACTCCTGGAAATTAAAGACTGCAAATTGGTCGTCTTATCAAGTCGACATTCAAAAGAAAATTGAAAACTACCATATAAGTACTGACAAACTCTAATATTTCGTCCTTAAACCACATAATTACAGGAGCAGCTCTAAAAGATATAGGTAAAACGAAGCTCTGCAAAAGACCACCAGTACCTTGGTGAAGCAATGAAGTAGCACAAGCTCTATCTTCTTGTAAGCATGCTTTTAATAAATTTAAAAAACACAAAACTAATGAAAATTTATTCAATTTTAAAAAATTCAGAGCAAGAGCAAAATATCTTATAAAAAAAGCAAAAGAGATACCTGGAGAGAATACGTATCTTGCATTAATCCTTCAACGCCCTCCGAAGTTATTTGGACAAAAATTCGCAAACTCAAAGGCTCAAATTATTTTAGACGTATAAACACATTAACACACAATAATAAATTATATATATATATATATATATATATATATATATATATATATATATATATATATATATATATATATATATATTGATACATGTATCCATGTGACTTCCAAAGTAGATTCTCGTAATACGTTGTTACTTCATATATACCGTTATGACTTCCGATTTCGGAAGTCACAACGTTTTGCCTATATTTTTACGAATTTGGCTACTAGATGGTATCAGAAGGCTTATATTAAAAATTTCGCTGGAAGTCATATCGTATCTAACATACTCATCAGATCAGATTTTAGTTCGACGGTATATCACCAGCGCTAGTGTCGCTCCCGTGCTACTATACAGGCTATGTACACAACGCGTAGCGTCTTCCGTATACCACACCGCTCGGTGTGACTTCCGTTTTTTGGCAACCCTGTGTAACGGTTTCCAGACATTTATCTGTTGTAGATTCGCGGTCCTAATCGTACTTCGTGTTTTGTGTGCCTTTTGTTTTTAAACATGAATAATAGCAGATCTGCTTTACTTTTAAAGTTAGCCTTAAATGAAGGTACAATAAGTGATTATATATCTCTATAATTATATATTTTCTGTACTTATTTTAATCTATAATATTTACTTACCTATTTACTTATATAAATTCATTTTTCTCGTGTTTTTGTTTACTTCCTTTTTTACAATGAACTTCTAATTTAATCTACACTCACCGGCACGAAAAACGGGCACCCCAAAAAAATGGGTAATTTTTGATGTCTCGTATCTCCCAAACCTGTTGTCCGATTTAAGTAATTTTTTTTAATATGTTATAGCCTTATTCTTTAACAAAATAGCTATGATAATATTGTTGATAGACAGGTAAATTTTCATTGTATACCGGGTGTACCAATCAAACTGGGTTTTTTTTCTCAATTTTCACAACACCCTGTGGAATATTCTAGCCTTTATAAAATATTTAAATCAAAGCCTAACTATAGCTCCAGGTTTTATTAACATTCTGTTTTTTTATTCATTCGCTTACGTTGGATAATAAAAAGTTAAGGACTTTAACAACTAGCCATGTTCTTTATCGATACAGGTGTTTCTAAATATAAGTGCGACAAACTTTAAGGGGTAATTTCTGCATGAAAAAATAATGATCGTTTGGCAAAAGAATTTTATATTTGCAAGCATTTGCGGACATAGCTTTATCAAGTAAACGATCATTATTTTTTCATGCAGAATTACCCCTTAAAGTTTGTCGCACTTATTTAGAAACACCATGTATTGATAAAGAACATGTTTAGTTGTTAAAGTCCCTAACTTTTTTATTATCCAACATAAGCGAATGAATAACAAACAGAACGTTAAGAAAACCTGGGGCTATAGTTGGGTTTTAATTTCAATATTGTATAAAGGCTAGAATATTCCACAGGGTGTTGTGAAAATTGAAAAAAAAACCAGTTTGATTGGTACGCCCAGTATACAATGATAATTTACCTGTCTAGAAACAATGTTATTACAGCGATATAGTTAAAGAATAAGGCTATAGCACAGGGGTGGGCAAAAGCAGGCCCGCGGGCCGGGTCCGGCCCTTTCGCTTACTTTGTCCGGCCCGTTGAAAAACCCCGCAAGTACCTAATCTTTTTAATCCCTTTTATGTGATTTTGTTGAAATCAACAGTAATAGTTTGCATAGTGTTCACAAAAATTATTAAATATATAAATAATAGAGAGTATTATAATTGCGAACAGCCTTAGCTAACTATATTTTTAAAAACTGTTTAATTGTAACTATTTACTTTAAATTTCTTTTAAAATATAGGGAAATCCCCGGAGATTCATAATTGTTTATTCGGTATTAATAATCGTATTTAACTCTCAAGGTCTCAAGACAAGCACTCGGTGTTTGGGTATCTATTTCAACCATATCACTGACAGTTTATGATCTAAATACCTCAGCACTTTGGTCCCAATAATATGATTCTTTATTTATTAAATCTGAATTAAGTATGGTTGCTTGGAATACCTACTTCAGCATAAAATTCATTGTTACCGATTTTTGCCGAAGTTTTACAACTACTTCGAAAGACGCGTATAAGTTTATTTTGATTTAGCAGTGGTCGTATTTCCTATTACTCCTCATATTTCTTTTGATACAGTGTGTGTTATTTTGCAAATATATAATAAATTGAAAAAGTGGAGGACATTTTGTAAGTAAAATTTGAAAACATTGTTTTTATTTTATTGTATTAAAATATTTATTTGTAAGCATTTGCAAAATGATACAATCTAAAAAAAGAAAAGTTGATTTGGAATGCAGAAATTTTAATGAAGCATGGACAGAAAAATACCTTTTTACGAACATTGGTAAGAAAGCAATTTGTTTAGTTTGCCATTAAACCATTGCTGTTTTCAAGGAATATAATTTAAAGAGGCATTTTACATCAAAACATCCAAAATATGCATCGTTTTCTTTAGAAGAACTTAAAAATTCTGCAGACAACTTAGCAAAAAACTTAAATAAACAACAAAATATTTTTAGCAAACAAAGTAACATCGAGAAATCTACCACACAAGCAAGTTATGTTATTGCACACAAAATTGCTAAATTATGTACCTACACCTTTTTCTGAAGCAGAATTTGTTAAACAGTGCATGGTAGAAGTGTCGGAGATATGTTGTCCTGAAAAAAAAACATATTTTTGAAAATTTAAGCCTGTCAAGGAGAACAATAGTACGACGGATCGAAAATATTTCAGGAAATTTACTCGACCAGCTAAAAACAATAATTGCTGATTTTACATATTGTTCTCTGGCGTTGGATGAGTCCTGCGATATTACTGACACAAGTCAATTATTAATATTTATTCGGGGCATTAACAAAAAATGTGAAATTCGCGAGGAACTTCTTAGTGTGCATCCAATGAAAGATACAACTACCGGTGAAGACTTCTTTAACGCTGTTGAAGAGTGTTTATTTAAAGTAAATTTACCTTGGAACAAAATAGTAAGCATCACTACGGATGGCTGTCCTAGTTTAACAGGGAAAAATGTGGGCTTACTAAAACGAATCAGCGACAAAGTAAAACAGTTGCAGCCAGAACAAGACATATTATTTTTACACTGCATTATTCATCAAATCGATGGTAAATGCATAATGTATCGATGCCAAATTGATAGTAGGATGTATATATATATATATATATATATATATATATATATATATAATATATTATTATTATTAATAATATATAATAAACATTATATAAGAAATATATAATAAACCACTTGTTTGTTGATATTGACAGTCACTAATATCCAGTATTTCTTATATATATATATATATATATATATATATATATATATATATATATATATATATATATATATATATATATATATATATATATATATATATATATATATAATCTTTAGACCTTCTACCCTCTCGGGTGTAGGTATTAACGTGTGCTCTGTTAACAGTGCACAAATCTCTTCCATTGTTTCCTGTCCTGTGCCATCGCCTTTGCTTCGTTCCATGCTATTCCTTTTTTGTCCAGAATCCTTGCCATCACTTCGTTCCATGTCTCTCTCGGTCTTCCTCTACTTCTTTTTCCCTGCACCTTCGTTTCCCATATCTTTTTAACTGGTACTTCTTTCTGTAGTCTTTGTAGATGCCCCCACCAACTTAATTGTCTTTTTTCAACATACTCCATCATTGTCTCGATTTTCAGTTCTTCTCTTATGTAGTTATTTCTTACCCTATCCCTTCTAGTGACTCCTTGAACTCTGCGTAGATACCTCATTTCTGATGCCTGTATCTTACTTTTCTGTTGTCTATTTAGTACCCAGGATTCACATCCGTATGTAAGTACTGGTCTGTATATAGCCTTAAATACCTTGATTTTCGTATGTTTCGATACTTCTTTCTTGTTAATAATTGTTTTTCCTATTGCGTGGTACAGTCTATTCACTTTATCAATTCTTTTGTTGATCTCAGCTCCCTGTCTACCTGTTTCTTCAATGGTTACTCCCAAGTACTCGAATGATTGTACCTGTCTAATCTCTGTATCATCTACCTGGACATGCACATCCTCTCTTTCTTTAGCTATTACCATTACCTTCGATTTCTCTTTGTTCATGGTCATACCATACTTTTTTAAAACTGTGTTCCATGTTTTTACGCTTCTTTGTAGCTCGTCTTCAGTCGCTGCTAAAATTACTACATCGTCGGCAAATGTACAATCTGCTATCTCCGTGCTTTTCAGATTTCTATACCCTATGTGTAATGGTCTGACTTTTGTTTTTGTTTCTTTTATTATTTCGTCCATAAAAGTAATAAATAGTAACGGGCTCAAGCTTCCCCCTTGTCTTACACCTTCAGTTGTTCTGAACTGGTCAGATATCATATTTTTACTTATCACACGGTTTCTAGTGTCTCTGTATATTGATTTAGTTACCCGTATAAGTTTCTCTGGTATGTTTCTGTTCTTCAGACTTTTCCATACATTTGATCTAGGTACTTTGTCGAATGCTTTCTCCATATCGAGGAAACTGAGGTACGTTTTTTTCTTCCTAGATAATCTTTTATTTATTATATCGTTTAACGTAAAAATGTGATCTTGTGTACATCTACCAGGTCTAAAACCACTTTGCGATTCTTCTAAAGTTGGTTCTATTATTTTTCTCAGTCTACTTTCTACTATTAGCTCATAAACTTTCATCACTGTACTTAGCAGAGTTATTCCTCTATAGTTGTTGCAATTCTTGTTGTCTCCCTTTTTATGTATAGGTACAATCAGACCAATTTCCCAGTCTATAGGTATTTGTTCGTCTCTCCAAATCATTTGAAATAGTTCTAATAACTTTTGTAGTCCAATATCACCCATGTTTTTGATCATTTCTGCCGTAATTTGGTCATGACCTGGTGCCTTTCCATTTTTTATCTTCCTAATCGCGTCAGTTGATTCATCCATTGTAATGTTTGGTATAGATTCAACTTCTTGTTCGATAGTTCTTTCTTCATCTTCTTCATTTGTGTTGTGAGGTTCGTGTTGTAGTAGTTTCTGAAAATATTCTTTCCACCTTTCCATAATGCTAACTTCATCAGTCAGTAGACCTCCATTCTGATCTTTTATTGATGTTACTTCTTTATAATATTTTTGAATATTTTGAAGTTTATTTAGTTTATATAGTTTATTTGAATAATAAATTAATTAGTTGTAAAAATACAATTGCAGAAGGATTAGCTAATATCTATCAACAAAATTCTAGCGATAAAAATATTTCTTGCGAATCCCTAATATACAAAAAAACATAGAAGCTTCTACAATCCCTATAAATAACTCCGACATCCGCTTAAATGCGCCTATAACTCTTCAAGAGTTAGAGTTTTCCCTATCAAATCTAAAAAACACACCTGCAGGACCAGATGCTATTCTACCAGTCTTTATAAAAAACTTACCCTTCGAAGCCAAATTAATTCCGTTAGATTTATTTAATACCTCTTTCGTAAAGCATGAATTCCCAGATCTCTGGTCTCAAGCAATAATCATTCCTATTATTAAGCCTAACAAACCAAAAGACAACCCACCTCTTACCGACCTATCTCTCTTACTTTCGGTACCCCGTCGAGAAAGCTCCGACAAAATAGCCCCGACATAATATCCCGCACACAAAATAGCTCCGACAAAATAGCCTGCAGACAAAATAGCCGCGGAATAATAGCCCGCCGACGAAATAGCCCCGACAAAAAAGCTCCCTCCAGAATTCATCATGAAATAATTCCTTAAAAATACATTTTCTCGGAAATGGAAATTAGAGCTCGGGAAATATGCAAAATGCATATTAAGTGCGTATTTGCATATTTTGGATAAATTTTATAAGTGCATATGCATTTGTTAAAAGTGCATATTTTGAGTTATTTATGAAAAACCGCTTTAAAACATGCATTTTTTCACGAAAAATCAAAATTTTTGATCTTTGATAACTTAAAAAGTATTGATTTATTTTAATAACTTTATATAACAAATTTTCCTTAGAATTTGTCTCTCTATCTATTTGTGGAGTTATTTTTAATAAAGTCCACCCCAGGTGGTAAGAACACAAGTTGACACTATTTCACTCTTGTTTATTGAGGTATCGTCCAACCATTCACCAATTTTCGTGAAAATCGATGAAGGTTGACTGAAATCGAAGGTAATAGTTGATTTTTACCTTCAGTGACGGCACTATAAAAAAGACATTGCAATTCAATAATTGAAATGTGCATATTTTGCAAGCTCAGAGATTAGTAAACGATAGGTAGTCGCAAAATAATTAATTTTTTAATTTTAATTACAATTCTCTCTTGAGCCGGGAAGATGGGGACTTTTTCTTGCGAAGGGGTTGTAGCTCAATAATCGAAATGCTCGTATTTTGAAAGTTTATTCTTAATTTATGCGCTATACGAATTATATCCTCGATGCGATATATTTTAATTTTTCTCGAAATTTTTCTCTTGAGTTGAATAAATTAAAATGTTGTACGAGGGTTAAGACGATAAGCTCAAAAATGTAAACTAAACTTCCGTGCATAGAAATCGGCCCACCTAAAAATTTGGTCATTTTTGAAGTCTCGTGTTTCCTAAACTTGTTGGCCGATTTAAGTAATCTTTTTTAATATGTTATAGCCTTATTCTTCACCAATATTGCTGTAATAATATTGTTGCTAAATAGGTAAGTGTTATTTTATACCGGGTGTAACCATGATAGTGTGTTTTTTCCTAAAAGTTCGGAACACCCTGTGGAATATTCTAGCGTGTATAAAATATTGAAATTAAAACTCTAGTATAGCCTTAGGCTTTCTTAACATTTTGCTTTTTGACTCATTCCCTTACGTGGGATAATAAAAAAGTTAGATATTTTAACAACTAGCAACGTTCTTCATCAATACAGGGTGTTTCAAAATAAGTGCGACACACTTTAAGGGGAAATTCTGCATGAAAAATAATGACCGTTTCATTTATAAACATATGTCCGCAAATGCTTTGTTTTCAAGATACGGGATGTTGAATTTTTTTTTACACACTGACGATTTATTTACTGCTCTAAAACCGGTTGAGATATGCAAATGAAATTTGATGGGTTTTATGAGGTAGTTATTGCGCATATTTGACATACAATTAAGAATTTTATATTCACCATTGGCGTGCATACGGGTCATATTACCCGGTCATATTACCCGTATGCACGCCAATGGTGAATATACAATTCCTAACTGTATGCCAAAAAATGTGCAATAATTACGTATTAGATCCTACCCAATTTTATTTGTATGTCTCGTGCGGTTTTAGAGCAATAAATAAATCGTCAGATTGTACGAACAAACTCAACATCCCTTATTTCTGAAACGAAGCATTTGCGAACATATGATTATAAACCTAACGGTCATTATTTTTTCATGCAGAATTACCCCTTAAAGTTTGTCGCACTTATTGGACTTTATACTTTATACTCTTATTCGTATATACGAATTGGAATAGATGGTTACTTAACAACAGACATTGAGAGGAAACAGTTGATTTGGTATGGTCATGTTCAAAGAACGGAAGACACAAGATTGCCCAAAAAGATCTTGGAGTGGGTACCACCAAACCGCAAAAAACGAGGAAGACCCAAAAATATATGGAAAGAAGGGGTAACCAAAGCAATGAGTACAAGGGATCTTAGAGATGGCCAATGGGATGATAAAAGGACGTGGAAGTTAGGCATCGGATAACGTCGAAAGACGTTCTAAAACCGATACGTACATACATAAAATAACACTTACATGGTTAGCAACAATATTATTACAGCGATATTGCTGAAGAATAAGGCTATAACATAGTAAAAAATCACTTAAATCGGCCAACAGGTTTAGGAAATACGAGACTTCAAAAATGACCAAATTTTTAGGTGGGCCGATTTCTATGCACGTAAGTTTATATCACTTCGAAAGTTCATAAATAGCTCGTAATTTCGCCCAAAGATCAATTCAATATCTCTATTTTTAAGTAGTGGGATTGGGGCTGCGTCAGTTTCCACAAAAATATTAAATTTCTGCCCAGTGTAACGAGCCCGAAATTTTTAATCTACGTTATATGAAATCTCATAAATAGCTTCTAATTTATCGATATTTGTATTTTAATCTCTACAAGGTGGGGGGCCAGCTTAACAGGGGTGAAATATACACAAGTTTTTCCGCGTATAAACAATTTTTATCAGATAGACGGCACAGTTTTTCTCTAGAAAATTTAGAAAAACAATTAATAATATATAGTTTTAACTTTAATAACAATATAATAAAGAATGATGATGATGATGATGAATATAAAGAATACATGAATATAATAATGTAGACATTTAAATAAATATTTTTGTCATTTTAGCATAAAACAAATTAAATATTTTCAATAAAAAGATTGGTTCGTTTTTTGTTAAGATGTATTAAATGCATAAGAGCATAGTTTAGTGCATATTTCAACTGTTTTTTGTGCATATTTGCATGCATATTTTAGGGTTTTTTAAGTGCATATTTCCCGAGCTCTAGTAATTATCCTCTATTCGGATGTTTATCTCAACCACATTAAATAATAATGGTCTTTTCAGAGAACTCGAGTCCTGTCTTCTCTGCCTCTTGGAAGTCTGAACATTTAATTTAAGCGAAAATCGAAAACAGTAAAATGCATTTTAAATTAAATAAATTACATACATTCTTCTTTTTTTGTCAAATAATTTAAATTAAAAAAAAGTTTTTGGACACCTTGTATAAATAATTATGTAATTGTTTATATTACTAAATAGAGAATTAAATGAACTTTCAAATGAGCTAGTATACGACCCCCATTCTCATTTAAAAAAATTATCGATTACGTCATTACGCCCAGATTGATGACGTCACTAGTATGACGTATATAACAGAATATCGTAATTTAAAAATAAAAATCGATCTATTTCAGGATTTTTCCTTAAAGCCTCGAATTTACGAAATAACGAATTTATTCCTTCCATTTGTTCCATACTGTACGTTTGAATTGCCGATATGAATTAGTCAGATTAAATTGAATTATTAGAAGAATTTTTTTACTGAGCAACAACATTTTTGTTTAATTTATTAATATTTTGTATTATGACAACGACGTCCGAAGTTGAAGTCAAAACGTTAATAAAATAATTTTTAAAAAAATTGTGGCTTATTTCCCAATTAGAATAGTAATTTAAAATAAATGGTACTCCGTTCAAAAGTAAAACTTTATATTGGAGGTGTTTTCTAAGAGGCTGTTTTAGCCGTGGTTATTTTAGCCGGGGTTGTTTGACCGGGGCTATTTTGTGTGCGATCTATTTTGTCGGGGCTATTTTATTTGCGGGCTATTTTGTCGAGGCTATTTTGTGTCCGGGCTATTTTGACGGGGCTTTTTTGACGAGGCTATTTTGACCGGGCTATTTTGAGGGGTCACGACACGTTTCATGAGCAAGATCCTTAAAAAAATTTTTACTCCTTTTTTAGTCCTTACTCCTTTCCAAAGCTGTTTTCGGAGTGGTAAATCCACAACAGGCAACCACGTTGCATTACAGACTTCAATTAATAAAAAACTAATAGCAATATTTTTTGATATAACCCAAGCTTTTGATAGAGCATGGCACTGTATTCTACAAACATTGAAAAGAGAATGGAATTGAAGGTCATATGCTGCCATTTATAAAGAATTTTCTAAAAAATCGCTTAATTCAAGTTAGAATAAATGGTGTTTTCACAAGTTCACCTAAGAGATTATACAACAGAATCCCTCAAAGTTCGATTCTTAGTCCAACTCTATTCTTAATCGCTTTCAATAGTATTATGAATATAATTAAAGCACCCACTAAAGCTAGTATTTATGCAGATGACATTGTTGTTTACACTAAATCAAATACCGTAATGACAGCCACAAAAATTATACAAAGTTTCCTAAACCGGCTTCAAAACTGGACAATGAAAACTGGATTTACTTTTTATAGTGAAAAAACACGATACATTAGTTTTAATAGAAATAAAACCCATTTAACAACTAATCTAACATTAAATAATTGACTTTTAGAGTAGTCAAAATAAACAGACTTTCTAGGTCTAACTTTCTGGAGAACTTTAAATTGGAATTCACATATAAATAAACTACAGCTTTCCTGCCAAAAGAGACTAAATATCCTCAAAATATTATCCAATAAAATTTGCGGAGCTGATTATAAAATACTAGTTAATCTTTACAAATCTCTTATCAGAAGTAAAATCGATTATGGTTGTATATGTTATGATGCTGCATGCAAAACCACCCTAAAAAAACTAAACAGCATTCAAACTACAGCTTTGAGAAGCATTCAAACTACAGCTTTGAGATTGGCACTAGGTGCTTTTAAAACTAGTCCGGTAAGAGGGTGAGAATAAATTGAAAATAATGCGACAGTTTTTTGAAAATTTGTTGTCTGGCAATAGACACGAGAGCCCGCAGGGCTCGAGTGGCTATTGCCTAATGACAACAAATTTGAGTAATAATGAAGCATTATTTTCTTATTTATTCTTACTGTCGTGTGATATTAATAAGCAGTGGCGGCTCGTGGTAATTTAAAATGGGTGTTCAATTAAGAAATGTAGGTAATTATAGAAACGGTGAATAAAAGCCGCGGGCAATTGCGGCACAGGAGAAAAATTTTTGGGAATCCTTTTTTTAACTATGTCATGTAGCATGCTAGTTCTTTTTACTGATCTTGAAAAATGGGCGGAAATGCATGTAAATTGGCAAAAAAGTTGGCTACATTTGCATGAACACAAACACATTTCTGCAATATCAAATTAATTGATGTGCATAACAATGTACATAAAATGCGTAAGGAAAATCATTTCTTATTATACTTTGAACGCCACCTTCCCTTCCTGACATTACAACCGCTCCATCATAGCTTTGACCTACTAAATAGCTGATTTACGGAAATATTTAGCAGTTCCAACTCTTTTTTAATTTCTGTGGCTATGTCTCTGGAACTTTGTGAAACAGGTTCTAAAAATTTCCAAAAACGTTCGTAAATTGGGCCATTGATGGGCAGAAACATCAGTAGTTTCATCACACTTAATGGATACAAATCGTGCTTTTGAAACCTGTTTTTTAATCTCGTCCTGACAAACAGTTAGAATAGCATCTAATATGTCATTTTGAACTGACTTTGACGTACCTTTAAAAACAGTATTTCCCTCCAAATGTTTATGTGATTAATGTTAAAAATGTTTTTCTGATACAAAATCAATGAGGCCCCTGTATATTCCTGGATTTAGGTTTTCTGATGACTCGTCATGTCCCCTCAAAGCCATTTCGAAGACGCCACAAAATTTTACGCAATCGACAAGACGGGATAAAATGTAACGATTTTTTTTAACTTGGTCGTTAAAGTCTTTTATCGATTTCCTATACCCAGAATCTAATAATTGGCTAACATCAATATTGCCAATATCTGAGAGTTGCAATTCATTTTTTATATGAATTTGAAAAGATCCGTGTTTTTAATTTTTGTCGATAAATGAGATAAATCCCGAACGCCCGTTTTTGTCCACTCTGAAGAAATAGTTTCATTTTTCGAAAATACTAAACATGGAAAACAAAACAAAGAATTTAGTTTATCACAGCCGCACAACCACGAAGTTTTTTTATATTGTTCAACTTTAAAGCAACGTTTAAACTTTTTGTTTTTTATAGCACGTTCTTGTACCAAGTTTATCTCCGGCCGAGGTAGACCATTATTTTTTATAATAAGTCGATTTTCAAAACTATTTGCATTTTCTTTTATAAAATCCACTGAATAAGGCTCCATCATAAAACTATTAATATTGTATTTAAGATTTAACCGTATTTAGCTAGAACCCACAACAGAAAATTCCATACTGTGAACCGAAACGTGCCAAAACGCTTCACTGGTCTCCAGGTGCACTGCACAAATTCTTGCTGTTTTATATAGGCGAAATGCTTTTTCACCGATTTTAAGATTTCTCTTTCTAACTTATAGCGGTAGGTTACTAGTGGCTGGTTCAATTTGAATTCTGCACCCGAGCAAAGTCATCTGAACTTACCAAGTGCATCCAGCGGCGTAGAGCAAATAAATATGATTAATAAATAAAGTTATATTTTAATGATTCTATGAGATTAAAAAAATATTTTAATGATATTTTAATATATTTATGAGATTTAAAAAAAACTGTATTTTAATGAACTTTTATTGGGTGTTCACTGCACAAGTGAACCAATGGAGAAACCGCCCCTGTTAATAAGATTATTTTTAATACGTACATTATGGATATTTTCTTAAATGTGACAGTTGTCAAAACTAGGAAACTGGTTGCCATTAAACAGAAACAATCTACTTAAAAAAATTCTATCGGTAATTTTCTACAGTAGATAATTCTCAGTATAATTTTAATCTGATTGGACAGAAATAAACACGTGATCAAATATCTTACTACACGATTGGAAGTTAAAATCATCAAAAAATAATCCCAGAAACAGCATCCTGTTTTCTCTCACATCTGCAACCTTGGTCTTCCTCCTAACAAAAAAACTAAAAACTCTACACCCCTCATAGACAGAATAAAGCTCACAAATTTCGATAGGAGTCAACTCAATGTATAGCTAAATATAAATGGTTTGACATCTTATCGTAGTGACAAAAAAAAACAAAACAAAAAAACAAAACAAAACAAAAAAAAAACAAAAAAAAACAAATACAAAATACCGTTTCGTAACCCTCGCGCCATATTGCGCCAAATGCATTAATTTTTTTCGAATCCTGAGAAAACTGATGAATATTTTTGAAAAATTTAAACCCAGAATGAAAGATTACATTATAACCGAGGGTGGAAAGTCCTTTAGCATAAAAAAATTTCTTTTGAATGATACACACACCGGCAAAATTAGCCGAACACGTTAAAAATGGGACATGTTTGATGTATCGTATTTCATAAACTAGTGGTCCGATTTGAGTGATTCTTTTAGTATGTTATAGCCTTATTATTTAAGAATATCGGTGTAATAATATTGTTGCTAGACAGGTAAATGTCATTTTCTACCGGGTGTAACAAGCATACTGTGTTTTTTTCTTAAAGTTCGGAACACCCTGTGGAATATTCCAGCACATATAAAATATTAAAATTAAAAGTCGATTGTAGAATTATACTTTCTTAACATTTTCTTTTTTGATTCATTTGCTTATGTTGGAAAATAAAAAATTTATGTGCTTTAACAACTAACCATGTTTTTTATCAATAAATCCTCATAGTAGGGGAGAAAACTATGCTAAATTTGCAATTACTCGAGCATTCTTGGGACCTGGAGTGGATTGTGAAGAGTGGGTGCTACAACCAAAAAAAGTTAAGTTAAGTTTTCCATTAAAATTTTTCATTTATTGGGGACTCTCCATTTTTGAATTTAATTTTCCATTTCCAGCAGTCGTTTTTTCCGATTATAGCGCCATTTATCCATAATAGGAAAAAATGTTGCGAATAAAAGTTGCTTATTTCTACGCCATGGATCCAAATCTGCAATAAAAATTGGGGGCTCCTATTAAATATTTTAATGTAACCCCCCACCCCACCTCCGTGGGGGGTCGTGTTTGGTGCCATTCGGTAGATTTTTGAAAAATATTGAATAGGTGTATTTTACAGTTTTACGATCTGATGTTCATTTCGCAAAATATCGCAGGGTTCGTATTTATAATTTTTAATTTAACCCCCACCCCTCTCCCTGAGGTGTCACGAGCCACCGCGGAGGTGGGGTGGGGGATTTAATTTAAAATCTTAAATAGGAGCCCCCAATTTTTATTACAGATTTGGATTCTTTACGTAAAAATAAGCAACTTATATTCGACATATTTTTTCGAAATATGGATAGATAGCGCTATAATCGGAGAAAAATGATTGTTTCAAATGGAAAATTAAATTAAAAAATGAAAAGTCCCCCACTTTATGGAAAACTTAACTTAACCTTTTTCTGATTTTAGCACATATTCTTCACAATCCAATAGGCCCCAAAACGCTCGAGTAACTGCAAATTTAGTATACTCTCCTCCCCTACTATGAGGATTTATTGATGAAAAACATGGATAGTTGTTAACGCACATAACTTTTTTATTATCTCACATTAGTAAATGAATCGAAAAGAAAAATGTTAAGCAAGCCTAAGTCTAAAATCTAGTATTAATTCTAATATTTTACATATGCTAGAATATTCCACAGGGTGTTCCAAACTTTAAGAAAAAAAACACAGTATGGTTGGTACACCCGGTATAAAATGGTATTTATCTGTCTAGCAATAATATTATTACAACGATATTCTTAAATAATAAGGCTATAACATACTAAAATAATCACTCAAATAGGACTACTGGTTTATGAAATACGAGACATCAAACATGTCCCATTTTTAACGTGTTCGGCTAATTTTGCCGGTGTATATTTGAAATTAAAAATCGTACTAAATTTTCTCTTGGTTTTCACCAGTGTAACTTATTAAAATAAACATTATAGAAGTTTTTAGGAACTTTCGGCCCTCCACAATAATGTAATCTTTCATCTGCGTTTAAACTTTTCAAAAATTCTTATTAGTTTTGTCAGGATTTAAAAAGCTTTTAAATGAGGTGTCACATGATGTATCTTTCCATTTAAAAAAATCAAAGTTATGACTGTAACCTGAAGAGGGATGGCGTAAAGTTCAAAACATTGATGCTATAATATACTATGATTATTTTAAAAATATACGTGTCCGAGCTTTTTGCCTATGTGCTACAAATAAATGAGTTAATATGGGGGGTAGCACTTATTTCAGAGTACTGTATAAAACACGGTAGTATCCATATATGAATACATATTTACATAATTTCAAGCTGTACTAAAATATGCTGGATTATTTGTATGTGGCTTAATCGTCCACACTATAGCTTTATATAGGTATATTAAGGAATCAAAATGTTCGTTTAATAGCACAGAAGGCAGCTTTATCTACTTTACATATTTTTCATTATCCGCACAAACATGTATACGCAATACCGTCGCCGTATATTCAAATCTAAAAATCTCCATCGCTGGCATTCTCGACTTACGCGGTCATAACTTCGCCTAAGCTAACAATTTCATTAAGTACTCCTCATTCGGTATTACTTCTCATAACTGGGTAATACCAAACTTCGTCGTGTCTAGTTAAATACATTTTACGATACCCCTTAGTACATAAAATACGCTAGAATAGGACGCAACGATTATGTGAGTCCATTATGGTTGTTGTTCTGGATTAACATACATAATTGTGGCTGCGCAATGTTGTCCACCGCTTCGATCTTCGGTTTCTGTCTTTGTCGCGCTTGCAATTAACATAGAGAAGTCATAATGTTCATTTGCGATGTGTCGGTTATCCGCGCATCGACACGAAATTCACAAGTGCCGCATGGTTTATTTCCAGGGGTGGAGATAATATTTCAACTCATATAAAACACGCACTGCTTTAAATACTATATTTATGAAAAATAATAACGTATTGAATTTTTTGTATCCATAGACAAAGTACCAGAGTTTCTAACATTAGATTATAAATGGATTGAGTTCGGTAACTGTAAAAAGGGTGAAGTAAGGAGACATTCTTATTGAAAGCCCCCAGATCACAGGGATTAAGCTTTTATTAGAACTTCCACGTTCAAATGATGAAAGCGCAATATATGCTAAAAATATTATTTCAAACTGAATCGGTACAATAAATTATAATCTTTTATAAATAGCACAACTTACACAAATGGAAACGCATATGTAGTTACGTTCATTTACCCTATTCCACGAACATACGCCTGTTTTGGATTACTTCGACAACGAATATTTTACTGTGCAAAATAAGAAGAACGAAAGTACAAGAACGAAGTTACATTGTTGTTTATTGGAATAATTATTAGCGCCATTTACTTTCGTACTTCTTATGTTGCACAGTAAAATATTCGTTGTCGAAGTAATCCAAAACAGGCGTATGTTCGTGGAATGGCCCATATAAACCACATATTACAAAAATGAAGAAAAGAACACATAAAATAAGCTACAATCATTTGAAATGTGGTGTTACAGAAGGAAGCTTAGAATAGCATGGATGTGTACACAGAAGAAAAGGAACACGGAAGCATTGCCAGAAATGGGCAAATAATGCCAAATAATAAACACAATAAAAATAGGAAAGTTACAATATCTGGGACACGTTATGAGGGGACAGCGACATGAAATGCTAAGACTGATAATACAGGGAAAGATAAGAGGCGGAAGAAATATAGGAAGAAAGAGAGCGAAAATTATGGACTTAAATTAATTATTAAAACGACCAAGTTAGTGTACAGACAATGAATCTGGGTGTCATGATCTTGAAATTCTTATACATAGTTTATTTAACCTTCTGCAGCAAAGTAAGTTTAACATTTTTGTCAACCATAAAAGACGCTTTCTAATAGAGTTAATAGAATCTATAGTGAATATCAACGCAAACCTGTATAATGAGACTTAGAACAAGCTCCATCAAGCAATAAAACGGAAACGTCAGTGAAACTCTCACTTGGTGGCACTATTCTGCACGACAATACTCGGCTTCATATTGCCAAAGCAGTACTTAAATGGAAATCTAACATGAGATGCAGGATATTAGAGCATCCACTTTTTAATCCCGATTTATCTCCGTGCTATAGGAGATAAAAGTTATAGTTTTCAGTCAGACCAAAAAGTACAAAATGCCCTAAACGAATTCTTCAAGTAACAGCTACAAAAATTCTTTCAACATCGATCGATGATATAATGGAATCTGTGCCTAGTTATTGTAGTCATCATGGCATCTACACTCCTAGCGGAGTTATTGCCGCCCTCTTTGGGCTCTTCCGACTCGTTTGTCGCGGTGAATCAATCCGCATTAACATTTTCGTTTTACAATTGGTTGTGTGACTTGGCATCTTCTACAATTTTCTTCCATTCGTTTCTGTTTTTGCTTCTGGTTACATATTCTCTGACTCCCATCTTCTTAAGGTCCTCCACTATCTGGTTCTCCCATCTAGTTTTGGGTCTTCCTCGTGATTTGCCTGATACAGGTATCCATTTGGAAAATTTTTTGACAACGGCTTCTGGATTCCTCCTTTCTATATGTCCCATCCATCTGAGTCTCTGTGCCTTGATAAATCTGACGATGTCTTCTCCTTTTGGAAGTTCTCTTACTTCGTGGTTCATGAGTTTTCTGAATTTATTATTACCTAAGTTTAGTGGTCCTGCTATCCACCGAATTATTTTCCTTTCTAGGATCCTCAATCTTTCTTCCTCTTTCTGTGTCATACACATTACTTCAGCACCATATGTGATTACTGGTCTAATTGCTGCTTTTTTAAATTTTCAGTTTTGTATTCTGAGTAAGCTTCTTATCTTTGAGGAAGTTACTGTATTTCCAGTAGGTTCTGTTTCCTGCCTGGATTCTTTCATTAATTTCGATACTTCTATCATTAGTTTCATTAACTGAGACTCCAAGATATTTAAAATGTTCTACCTTTTCAAATTCATATTCACCAATATTTAAGCTTATCATATTAACTGGGTTTTTTCTTGAGCATATTAGGTATTTTGTTTTGTTTTGATTTATTTCTAAACCCCTTTTGGATGCTTCTTTGCATAATTTC
The DNA here is from genome assembly GCF_917563875.1 of Diabrotica virgifera virgifera. Lineage (NCBI taxonomy): Eukaryota > Metazoa > Arthropoda > Insecta > Coleoptera > Chrysomelidae > Diabrotica > Diabrotica virgifera. The sequence continues at coordinate 108,421,668 of NC_065448.1, read as the reverse complement.
GTAAATTCTTCCTTTAAACTGTTTAGGTTTCTGCTAATTAATGCTATGTCGTCAGCATACGCCACAAGTTGCGACGTCAATTTTATAATCGTATCTTTTATTTCTGTAGCTCTTATAGTTCCTTCTATAGCGACATTAAATAGTGACGTTGATAGAGAGTCCCCTTGTCGTACTCCACTTGCTATTTCTATATTTTTGGTGATTCCGTTATCTGTAATTATTGCTGCAGTCGATCCTTTCATTATCATTTTCATAAGCTTTATAAGTTTCATTGGTATATCTAGGTTTTTCATGTCTTCTATTAGGTCGGGTCTTGTTAAGCTGTCAAAGGCTTGCTTGAAGTCTATGAAAAGGATGTGTAAGTCGATATCATGTTCGTAACATTTCTCAATTGACTGTGTGATTATGTGAACTGCGTCTATTGTTGACCTTCCTCCCTAAATCCGTGCTGGTAGTCTCCTCTTTTAGTTTCTATGTGTTTTGAGAGTTTTTGTGTGATTAATGATGTCAATATTTTGAAGCAGCTGTTTAACAGCGTTACTTGTCTATAGTTGTTACATTTTGTGGTGTCCCCTTTCTTAAGAATCGGAAATATTCATCCAGTTTTCCATTCTTCGGGCATTCTTTCTTCTTCTCAAATCTTTATTTTTAGGTCGTATATTTTCCGTTGTAGTTCTTCTCCGCCTCGTTTTATCAGCTGATTTGGGATTTCATCTGGCCCTGCTGCTCTCTGTTGTTTTAGTTGTTTTAGATTTCTAGTTATTATAGTGGTAATTATTTATAGCTATATCTTTTGCCAATAAAGTTTTTCTGGGCCAAAAATATGTTTCAATGGAACAAGCCTGGTACATTCAATTTTTTATATATTGTGGTTATCTTCTTCTCTTACAATACTTCGGCTCTTAATAAGCACTAAATTATGTTGTGTTATAACTTTTGCTGACATTAGCGTCGTCATATCACGTATGTGGCTGGATTGCAGTTTTCTGTTGTGATTAAAATTCGATCATTGACTTTTGGCCTCTGGTGTTGGTGATTTGTTGTTTTTCGTTCAATCTCTGCCTAATTCCTAGTATGTTAGTATTGCTAATTCTTAAATTAAAATATCTGACTAGGAATACAATATCCTGATTTTTAATGTTGTTGAGTACCTATGTCCTGTTCGCTCTTCAAAGAATCGTTCTCTTTCTTCCTTTGATTTGCTTATCTCAGTTTGTATTCGCAGTTTGATTCCAATAAAGATTAATTAAATATAATTTCTGTGTCATAACTGTAAATATCCTTGTTTTTAATATATCTACAAGCTTTTTCCGTTGAACCTTTTCAAATGCATTTTCAAAGTTTATAAAACATCTTAATTTATGTCCATTTGAAATCAGCCAGAATACGATAAGGAACTTGCCGCAAACGATCTCCTCCTTGGAAGGGCACTCACTGGCCCATTATTGACTAGAGAGAAGGCAAATATTACATTTTGGTTATGAATTACTGCATTTTGCATGTTTGAAACCTGTTGTTTGGAATAGTGACGATTGGGGAAGAATATTATTTACCGATGAATCCAGGTACTGTCTTTTTTCTGATGACAGGCAGAGCAGATGTACAGAGGGTATGGGGAACGCTACGCACAGTCTCACACTATAGGAACTGTACATTATGGTGGCGGCTGGGTAATGGTGTGGGGTGAGATTAATTTGGAGACTCGTACGGAGTAAGTAAGAATAGATCAGGAGTGGCTTACATCACCACACAGGCACATTACAGATATTTTAGAAGAGCATGTCGTACCTTTTATACCAGTTATTGGGGATAATTTCATGCTTTTGAAAGATAATGCCAGGCTACACAATTCAGGAATTGTGCAGCAATATTGTCAAGAGGTTGGGATTCCTGCCATTGTTTAGCCTGCGAGAAGTCCCGATCTCAACCCAATAGAACATAAACGACATCGTACGGAGTCGACTAGGATAACCAGCTAATACACCCAGGGCCCCCGTAACCGGGCGTGCAACGCGTGCGGCGCACGCGGGCGTAACCCAAAGGGGCTCCAAACCGAAGGTTTGGTAAATAAGAAATATTTATTTTAAATGAGATAATCATTTTTTATATACAATTTTAATTATTTCATGAACAGCTAGAGAAATCTCAAAAATCAAATATTTGTTACTGAAAAAATAAATATTCGTGTCCTTAATTGTTGAACTCCCTCAAAAATATATTACATTTTGTTGTTTCTTCCTAATTTTTTTCTTTGAAGTATATTGAATTACGCTTGGCATACCATCCAATGGATTTTATGTTGTAAACTAAAGCGATACTCAAAATAGTCAAATAAACATCAAATCACACTCCATTGAAGAGTAGAAACATAAATTAACACGCATAAACGCAACTTAGCAGTTTTACTCCAACAAAAATACAACTTGCTTGATCAAGCAGTTTTACTCATATAAAGTGAATCTTTTACTTGAATTTATGATAATTACCCTTAAGTAAACAAATACTCTATGAATTATGATTATGTATTTGACTTGAGTATCTTTTCCCTTCTCGTCTATGCGTCTATTAGGTACAAACATTATTTACTGTTACTGGTGAACAGGTGGTTTCCTGCAGTGAAAGGTTTAAAATTTTACTTTATATTGGTGTTAATAATTACCTACAACTATTATTGCAATATCCGTTGGGTTTGTTCTGCCCTGATTTTAAACTTTTGTTTTCGTGTGTTGTTATTTTAAGTGGTGTGGAAATTAAATTAATTGTGAAAATGGTAAGTATCATAATCATTGCATAGAATAATAATAATTTATTTTAAATAGTTATACCGGGTTTTCTCTAATAAAATTCACAATTTACAATTTATTTTGAAAAAAAAAAGAAAATAATCAAGACATTGCGTCTGCGTAAGTTAGAACGATATGTGAAATTTTTTTATTAATTTTACGGAAAAAATTTATTCTTCATAAAATGCTTTGTTTAATATAGTTTAAAATTTAAAATGCAACCAAATATAAAATTGTGTCAATCTTATGAGTATCAAAAATATGAATTTCTATCAAGAGTACCTTATATTTCACAATACCGAAAATTATTATTATGAGAAGTAGTTGTTTGGAATTAATCAAAAACTAAGTTTTTATATGCAATTAATCCTTTTTCAACGCCTTTTTCATTTATTACGAATAATGCGAAAACTCTTTTATTGTTAATGATTAATTAATTCATAATAATAAAATAGTTATCACATTATTTGTTATAACTGAAAAGGGCTAATTGTGAATAATAAAAGACATCACATTATTTCTAATAAATGAAAAGGGCGTTGTTGAAAAGTACAATTAATGTACGGTAAAAAGTTCTTTCTAAAAAGCTTTGCATGGTCTAAAATCTAAGATGCAACCATCAAATCCTATAAATTTTTTTCAATTTTATATAATATATAATATATATAAAAAATATGATTTTCGATCAAAAGTAAAGTGCCTTTCTAGATCACAATATTTCAGGCCTTTAGAACACAAGGGGTATAAGTGACAAGTTTTGAGAAAACAGTGTTCAAAGTTCTAGAAAAATTTAAAAAATCTAGGTAGGAACTACTTAGCATGTTTTCAATGACATGTCTTTTTGATCATTTTATTATTAGTTTATGTAGAAGAGACCATTTTTGTATTTACAATCGGATTTTCTAAAATTGTCACTTATACCCCTTGTGGTCTAAGGGCCTCATTTCAATCAGAAGGATATACCTAATTGCATAAAGAAACATAGTTTTTAATGCTGAACAGCTTTCAATATTGTGAAAACTAAACGTACTTGCTCTTGACCGAAATTCATATTTTTTTACGTACCTCGTATAAGATTCATAAAATTTGATATCTGATGGTTGCATTCTGAGTTCTAGACAATGCAGAGCTTTGTATGGAGAATAACTTTTTCTCGTAAAATTAATAATAAAACAGTTTCCCATATGGTTCCTAGTTTCCTAGTTAGTATAAAATTTGTTTGAAAATTTTGAAATGACAAAATATTATTGGTTATTTACTTAAATGTATATTTTTAATTTAATATGCAGGGTGCTTCATAAATGTTGCAAAAAAAAATTTAAGAGGAAAGGCGCAAAATGTCGCCTGTCAAAATTTTCAATGTGTTTTAAATGTATTCATTTTTTCGAATCCTGAGAAAACTAATAAGTATTTTTAAAAAATTTAAACGCAGAATGAAAAATAACGTTATTGCCGAGGGCTGACAGACCCTTAAAATAAATAAAAAGTTTCTTTTGAATTAAATATGTCCAATTCTTAAAAATCACACTAAATTCTCTCATTTATTTTCACCCCTGTAACTTATTAAAATAAATATTATAGAAGTTTTCAGGGACTTTCGGCCTCAGTAATAATGTAGTCTTTCATTCTGCGTTTAAATTTTTCAAAAATATTTATTAGTTTTATATAGTAGATTTAAAGGGCGCTAAAATATGTCCCGCACGCGGGCGCCAATCAGCCTTGCGGGGGCCCTGAATACACCAAGCATATTAGATTAACTGTTTTTGCGTTAAGTTGAAATTTGAGGTCAAATTAATCAACATGAAATAAGAACAGTAATTCTCATTATAAGAGATCATTGTCAAGCAGTAATCAATGCCAGATGAGACAATACCAAATACTAGTTAAATTTTCTTGAACTTTAAATTTATTCAAATCTTTCATGTGTTTATGATGTTAGGTACATTTATTGCAATACATTTTCCGTAAAAAAAAGAAAAGTTTTTTATTCAAGATGTTATAAAAGCAACCTTAAGAAATAAAGAAAAAGCAAAAATGTTTGCATCACGACTGAAATTAAAATTTGAAAATTATGTAGGTAAATAAGACCAGTAATTCTCATTATAAGAGATCATTGTCAAGCAGTAATCAATGCCAGATGGGCAATACCAACTACTAGTTTAATTTTCTTGAACTTTAAAATTTGTCAAAACTTCCATTTGTTTATGATTTTAGGTATTTTTATTGCAATACATTTTCCGTAAAAAAAAAAAAAGTTTTTTATTTCAAATGTTCTAAAAGCAACCTTATAGGTCTGGATCCCGCGTACGAAAAAAAGTTGATTAATAGCAAGCTGAAAATTTGTTAATAGCTTTAGGGTGTCTTGTCGGATAAACTTTGATATATGGGAACACTGGAACAGGGGAAGTTTTAATTGTGGAACAGGTTAAAAATTTGGAACGGTCACACCACGAAAACGGCTCATTTATTTTGTCCGACAGAACAGACTTAAACTCTCCGAACAGAGAATGAACTCTCATGCAAAAATCAGACTGCTATTTATCACCTGTCATAATTGCTGTCATTTGACATATTCTATATTTTCCACTCATTAAAACGCCGATTTGGTGATAAATAGCAGTCTGATTTTTGCATGAGAGTTTAATCTCTGTTCGGAGAGTTTAAGTCTGTTCTGTCGGAAAAAATAAATTTGCTGTTTTCGTGGTGTGACCGTTCCAAATTTTTAACCTGTTCCACAATTAAAACTGCCCTGTTCCAGTGTTCCCATATATCAAAGTTTATCCGACTAGACACCCTTAAGCTATTTACAAATTTTCAGCTTGCTATTAATCAACTTTTTTTTCATACGCGGGATCCAGACCTATTAAGAAAAAAAGAAAAAACGAAAATGTTTGCATCACGACTGAAATTATAATTTGAAAATTATATCAATATGAAAATGGTGTTAACTGTTCATTAAATGGGTAATGACTTTATTATTATTGTATATTAGTTAGTAATTTATAACCCTATTACCTATCATTTATATTTTACCCATATTTATATCTTTTAATAGGTTTTATTAACAAAATTTATTTTTATATAGTAAAGAATGGGTTACACTCTTATTCCATGTATGGAGCCGCCTATGATTCCAGTACTGCTTAACATATAGTACCATTTGATAGTCGTATTCGAAGAAAATCATTTGGATAAGGTTCTTTACAACACCAGATAAGTAACAGAATTAGTTCTAATGTTTCAACATGGGATTTTACTTTCTATGTTTACGGATATTATCATATTTAAGCGATTTCAAGATTTCTACACAACGCGCGTTAAAATTGCAGTAATGGACTATATATACAGTTAAATTTTGAAAAGCTGTTTAGTTTTAAAATATGTAAATAAAGTTCGAAAATAGTAACACATTACTAAATTTTATCAAAATTTTCATCCTTGCTTCTTATAACTTTCCCAAGTTATGAAAATTTTTGGTTTTTTATATTACAAATAAATTCCCTTTTCTTATTGAGTCTTTGGGGGATTCCCCCCGTTGCGTACATAATCCGTCCAGAGTATTTTGAAGACTTTTCTTTAAATCTATGTTTCAAAGGTTTCTAAACAACGTATATTATTTATTTTGAATATCCATGCTTCATAGTCATATAAGAAAACTAAGTAAAGATGAAAGTGAACGAAAAGAACGGGAAAATTGATGTTGATTTTTTATGGACGAATGTAATTAGGGAAGCCGACCCCGCATAGGTATAAAAGAAAGGAGAATGATGATAATAATAACACTAGTTTAGTATACATTTTAAATCAATAAATATCAATAAATATATATATTTTTAATAGAATTTTGTAACCTGGTGGAGTTTTGCTAATCCTCCTTTTGTTACTCCTCAAATTTTAGTATACGACTCTGACTTTCATTCTGTTCCATTACTGTTTTTTTTTAATTATTAATTTTCTCCCTATTTCTACCTCATTAATGGGTCGTTAATCAATGTTATCTCTAGATAACAAATTGCTGCTCTAAAAGGAAATACTTACGCCAATCTGGACAAATGGGTTGGAACTATGGGGAATAACCAATCACTACAATATCGAAATCATTTAACACTTCCAATCAAAATCCTCCGAACTATCATTAAATGCACCTTGGTACATCAACAACAGAATTATTATTCATAGTGTCCTTAAAGGCACCCGAAGTCCCATTTAACGACATTGTTAACATTATGTACATCACATATCTCTGTAACCAAAGCACTTAGAGACTTATTTTTTTATTTTGAAACTAGATGTATTGTTTAGTTCGGCGTAGAGTTTTGTAAAGTTATAGTAAAAAATACATTTATTTTAAAAAATGTTAAAATACTTCTACAAAAAAACCCAAAAAACTTTAGATTTTATAAAATAAAAATGTATACCATTTTTATTCAGTTGCAATGCGAAGGCAAAACAATCTTACTTTTTAATTAGAATACGGAGTGCAATCCAGCTCTCTGAATCGCGATTTTCGATTTTAATTGGAATCTCATCGGAGAGAGCGCAGGCTTGTTCTCCATATCCTAACTGACCAGCACCGAGAGCTTTTCCCACACATTGCAACTGAAACAAATAGGGTAGGTGACTAGCGTCATCTGGCAGTAGAGAGATGAAGTTTTTCAATCCTAATAGCAACATTAATAATATTGAAAATATTAAAAATATTACTAAAAGATTTTTAAATTGAAAAACTTATTGGTACACTTTCCTGGTGACACCCCCAAGGCTTCTACAATTTGCAAGCCAAATGGATGCTGCAGTGAAGACAAAGGAAAGGAGTTCTATACTATGCAATTCACATCCCCCGTCTGCAGCTTGGTAAAGTTTCAACGGAAAATGCACCCAGTTACTCTACGGAGTAATACGACTCTAAAATAAAAATGTATACCATGTTTATTCAGTTGCAATGCGAAGGCAAAACAATCTTACTGTTCAATTAGAATACGGAGTGCCATCCAGCTCTCTGAATCGCGATTTTCGATTCTTATTGGAATCTCATCGGAGAGAGCGCAGGCTTGTCTTCCATATCCTAACTGATCAGCACCGAGAGCTTTTCCCACATATTGCAACTGAAACAAATAGGGTAGCTGACTAGCGTCAGCTGGTAGTTGAACGATGAAGTTTTTCAATCCTAATAGCAACATTAATAATATTAAAAATACTAAAAATATTACTAAAAGATTTTTAAATTGAAAAACTTATTGGTACACTTTCCTGGTGACACCCCAAGGCTTCTACAATTTGCAAGCCAAATGGATGCTGCAGTGAAGACAGATTTTTTTAGATTTTATATTTTATTTTAATTGTTCTTGTACATTTTTCTTTACCCGGAATTTGATTTTAACTATTTAGAATGGGAAATAAGCCACAATATTATTAAAAAATGATTTTTATTAACGTTTCGACGCCCAAATCGGGTGCCGTTGTCAAAATACAAAATACTATTAATATAAACAAAAATGTTGTTGCTTAGTAAAAAAATTCTTCTAATAATTTATTTAATTTGACTCATTTATATCGGCAATTCAGATACATATGATACATTTTAAAGTAGAAGACTTTAAAATGATATTGCCAATATTTATGAGTTGCGTTCCTGGGACGACTTTACTGAAAGATAGTTCATTCGATTACATGAAATCAACCCCAACTCAAGAATATCCGTCACAAAAAAATCACAGCATGTGATCTGTCTTTAAAAAGACAACCACATGCAACGGTGACATTAAAATTCTCGCGTTAGAGATCTCATAGTAAATCACGAGGGAAAACCAGGAAAAACCTCGTGATACTATCCCGACATCGTAAGTATTTGGTCTTACATTTAATTTACTCTCAAAATTAATACCAAATTCTGACTTTACTATAATTTTGTTTAAATTATAAATAATATCAATAATACATGGGTATATAAGTAATACTAAAATATAAAATATGTACTAACTCGACTATTAACTTACTAATTGTGGTATTTTCTTTCTATTGACTTCCTCTTTCAGTATGGGTATCCACATCCTACTGCATTCCACCGAGGAATTTGCGACACAATTGGTTTCGTTTAGCATAATTAGAGCCGCTTCTTTGATTTTTCTCTTTTTACTATCTGTTTCTTTCAGGACTATACTTGAATCTCTCCACTGAACTCTATGTTCATTATCCCATGCGTGTTGACATATTTGAGATCTATCAAATTCTCTATTTTTAATATAAGATTGATGTTCACTTATTCTAACGTTTAATGGTCTTGATGTTTCACCTATATAAAACTGTTCGCATTCACAAGGTATTTTATAAATACAATTCTTTGTCCTTTCTTGTTCATTGTTAGGTTTAGTTTTAGATAGAATAGATCTCAATGTGTTGGTTGTTTTGAATGTTGTTGAAATGTTGAATTTATTTCCTATTGTTTTAAGTTTCTCGGATAGTCCTTTTATGTATGGTATTGATATTTTCCTCGTATTATTTCTTGTGAATGTTGTAGGATCCCGTTCTATGTTGTTCTGTTCCATTCGATCCAATCTTGACAATTCCTTATTTATAAACGATAAAGGATAATCATTTTTTAATAAAACAGATGTTAAGAATTGTTTTTCTTCTAAAAAGGAATTTTCGTTAGAACAAGTAATTTTGGCTCTATCATATAAGGATTTTATGATTCCATTTTTAACGTTGATGTTGTGATTTGATTTGTAATTGAGATATCTGTTGGTATGTGTTGGTTTTCTATACACTTGAGTCTCATATCCAGTATCCTTCTTTAAGACTAAAACATCGAGGAAAGGCAGGGTGTTATTATATTCCTTTTCCATTGTAAATTTTATTGTCTCTTCTTGATCGTTTATAATATTCAGGAATGTATCCAACAATTCTGATCTATGAGGCCATATTGAAAACACATCATCTACATATCTCCACCATACAGTGGGTTTTAAACTTTGTTTAGAAATGATATTAGTTTCGAAATCCTCCATAAATATATTAGCCAATAATGGAGATAAAGAGGAGCCCATTGCTAGACCAAAATTTTGTTTATAAAATTCATTATTTAGTTGAAAATAGGTATTATTAGTACATAATGTCAATAACTCCATTATAGCTGATACATTTAGTTTTGTACTAGTTGTCAATGTATCATCATTCTCTAATTTCGTTTTGATTATGTTTAAAGTTTTATCTAATGGCACATTTGTAAATAAACTGTTTATGTCAAAACTTACTAAAATATTATTTGGATTAAACTCAATAGTTGATAATTTGTTTACAAAATGTTTTGTATATTTTATAAATGTGTCATCATTATTAGCAAATGGTTTTATAATGTTTAATAAAAATTTTGATAGTTCACTACAAGGAGAACTGATGGTACTACAAATGGGTCTAAGTGGTATGTTCGCTTTATGAATTTTCGGTACTCCATAAAAATGTGGTGACTTACTGTAATGAGGTGTAATTAATTTTCTTTGATAGTATGTTAGATCATTTTTAAATTTGAATAAAGTTCTATAGATTTTGTTTTCCAGTGTTTTCGTTGGATCCTTCGTTAATTTGGTATAAGGTCCATTTGTAATTAGATCTGTAATTTTGTCCTCGTATTGTATTTTATCCATTATTACAGTTGCATTTCCTTTATCCGCTGGTAGGATCGTTATGGAGTCATCATTTTTTAAAGTTTTTAAAGCTTTAATTTCCTCTTTACTGATGTTCTGTTCAATTTGATTTGTCTTTTCCAATTCAAGTTTACATAGTACCCTATACTGTTCTTTTTCATGAGTTGGTAAACACTGTGATATTTTTTCCACTGAACTAATTATGTCTAATTTTGGAATAGATGGATGAGTAACAGCATAGTTTAAACCCTTTGACAATACCAAATTCTCCGTTGCATTTAACTGTCTATTTGATAGGTTGACAACTGTCGCTAATATGTCATTATTTCTATTTAGGTTATCAAAAGTATGTATACTATTTTGTTCTAAAAGAATATTAAATTTATTTAAATGTATATTTCTTTGTTTCTGATATGAATTTTGATAAATTATGTGTAAACTAAAAATAATTCGATCAAAATCAGAATTTGATATCATTCCGAAAAGCAAATCTTTAATACTTACGATGTCTTGTTCATAAAAAATAAATTTTCCCTCGTGATTTACTATGAGATCTCTAACGCGAGAATTTTAATGTCACCGTTGCATGTGGTTGTCTTTTTAAAGACAGATCACATGCTGTGATTTTTTTGTGACGGATATTCTTGAGTTGGGGTTGATTTCATGTAATCGAATGAACTATCTTTCAGTAAAGTCGTCCCAGGAACGCAACTCATAAATATTGGCAATATCATTTTAAAGTCTTCTACTTTAAAATGTATCATATGTATCTGAATTGCCGATATAAATGAGTCAAATTAAATAAATTATTAGAAGAATTTTTTTACTAAGCAACAACATTTTTGTTTATATTAATAGTATTTTGTATTTTGACAACGGCACCCGATTTGGGCGTCGAAACGTTAATAAAAATCATTTTTTAATAATATTGTGGCTTATTTCCCATTCTAAATAGTTAAAATTGTAAAAATGCCACAAGAAAATAGCTTCAGAACAACATTAAGAAACCGGTATGGGCCTAGCGTGTGTCAAAATTTTAGGAAATTGGAAACCTTCTACGAGAAACTGGCACACTGTCAAAATTCTATCAAATTCTTAAAACGATGTAGAGATAACAACTTAATACCGAAGGGCTTGAGGTTACGGCCAGCATACTCAAGCAGAAGACTCCAAAATATTCTACATAGAGCCAGTTTGTCAATGATCCGGGAAAGGTTACAATTTCACAGGTCAAATTTATTTTTTATTGAACAAGACATCGTAAGTATTAAAGATTTGCTTTTCGGAATGATATCAAATTCTGATTTTGATCGAATTATTTTTAGTTTACACATAATTTATCAAAATTCATATCAGAAACAAAGAAATATACATTTAAATAAATTTAATATTCTTTTAGAACAAAATAGTATACATACTTTTGATAACCTAAATAGAAATAATGACATATTAGCGACAGTTGTCAACCTATCAAATAGACAGTTAAATGCAACGGAGAATTTGGTATTGTCAAAGGGTTTAAACTATGCTGTTACTCATCCATCTATTCCAAAATTAGACATAATTAGTTCAGTGGAAAAAATATCACAGTGTTTACCAACTCATGAAAAAGAACAGTATAGGGTACTATGTAAACTTGAATTGGAAAAGACAAATCAAATTGAACAGAACATCAGTAAAGAGGAAATTAAAGCTTTAAAAACTTTAAAAAATGATGACTCCATAACGATCCTACCAGCGGATAAAGGAAATGCAACTGTAATAATGGATAAAATACAATACGAGGACAAAATTACAGATCTAATTACAAATGGACCTTATACCAAATTAACGAAGGATCCAACGAAAACACTGGAAAACAAAATCTATAGAACTTTATTCAAATTTAAAAATGATCTAACATACTATCAAAGAAAATTAATTACACCTCATTACAGTAAGTCACCACATTTTTATGGAGTACCGAAAATTCATAAAGCGAACATACCACTTAGACCCATTTGTAGTACCATCAGTTCTCCTTGTAGTGAACTATCAAAATTTTTATTAAACATTATAAAACCATTTGCTAATAATGATGACACATTTATAAAATATACAAAACATTTTGTAAACAAATTATCAACTATTGAGTTTAATCCAAATAATATTTTAGTAAGTTTTGACATAAACAGTTTATTTACAAATGTGCCATTAGATAAAACTTTAAACATAATCAAAACGAAATTAGAGAATGATGATACATTGACAACTAGTACAAAACTAAATGTATCAGCTATAATGGAGTTATTGACATTATGTACTAATAATACCTATTTTCAACTAAATAATGAATTTTATAAACAAAATTTTGGTCTAGCAATGGGCTCCTCTTTATCTCCATTATTGGCTAATATATTTATGGAGGATTTCGAAACTAATATCATTTCTAAACAAAATTTAAAACCCACTGTATGGTAGAGATATGTAGATGATGTGTTTTCAATATGGCCTCATAGATCAGAATTGTTGGATACATTCCTGAATATTATAAACGATCAAGAAGAGACAATAAAATTTACAATTGAAAAGGAATATAATAACACCCTGCCTTTCCTCGATGTTTTAGTCTTAAAGAAGGATACTGGATATGAGACTCAAGTGTATAGAAAACCAACACATACCAACAGATATCTCAATTACAAATCAAATCACAACATCAACGTTAAAAAGGGAATCATAAAATCCTTATATGATAGAGCCAAAATTACTTGTTCTAACGAAAATTCCTTTTTAGAAGAAAAACAATTCTTAACATCTGTTTTATTAAAAAATGATTATCCTTTATCGTTTATAAATAAGGAATTGTCAAGATTGGATCGAATGGAACAGAACAACATAGAACGGGATCCTACAACATTCACAAGAAATAATACGAGGAAAATATCAATACCATACATAAAAGGACTATCCGAGAAACTTAAAACAATAGGAAATAAATTCAACATTTCAACAACATTCAAAACAACCAACACATTGAGATCTATTCTATCTAAAACTAAACCTAACAATGAACAAGAAAGGACAAAGAATTGTATTTATAAAATACCTTGTGAATGCGAACAGTTTTATATAGGTGAAACATCAAGACCATTAAACGTTAGAATAAGTGAACATCAATCTTATATTAAAAATAGAGAATTTGATAGATCTCAAATATGTCAACACGCATGGGATAATGAACATAGAGTTCAGTGGAGAGATTCAAGTATAGTCCTGAAAGAAACAGATAGTAAAAAGAGAAAAATCAAAGAAGCAGCTCTAATTATGCTAAACGAAACCAATTGTGTCGCAAATTCCTCGGTGGAATGCAGTAGGATGTGGATACCCATACTGAAAGAGGAAGTCAATAGAAAGAAAATACCACAATTAGTAAGTTAATAGTCGAGTTAGTACATATTTTATATTTTAGTATTACTTATATACCCATGTATTATTGATATTATTTATAATTTAAACAAAATTATAGTAAAGTCAGAATTTGGTATTAATTTTGAGAGTAAATTAAATGTAAGACCAAATACTTACGATGTCGGGATAGTATCACGAGGTTTTTCCTGGTTTTCCCTCGTGATTTACTATGAGATCTCTAACGCGAGAATTTTAATGTCACCGTTGCATGTGGTTGTCTTTTTAAAGACAGATCACATGCTGTGATTTTTTTGTGACGGATATTCTTGAGTTGGGGTTGATTTCATGTAATCGAATGAACTATCTTTCAGTAAAGTCGTCCCAGGAACGCAACTCATAAATATTGGCAATATCATTTTAAAGTCTTCTACTTTAAAATGTATCATATGTATCTGAATTGCCGATAAAATGAGTCAAATTAAATAAATTATTAGAAGAATTTTTTTACTAAGCAACAACATTTTTGTTTATATTAATAGTATTTTGTATTTTGACAACGGCACCCGATTTGGGCGTCGAAACGTTAATAAAAATCATTTTTTAATAATATTGTGGCTTATTTCCCATTCTAAATAGTTAAAATTGTAAAAATGCCACAAGAAAATAGCTTCAGAACAACATTAAGAAACCGGAATTTGATATTGTCGATCTACAACTACTGTAAAAATTTGGACCTTCCATCATCTAAGGATCCAGAGATATTTGACATCAAAAGTTAACAAACCCAGTATTTGGGAAATCGCAAAAACATAAAACACTCTAATAGGCTATAACGAAAACTATCGGTACGGGTGGCGTAACCAGGGGGTTTAGGGGGTTATAACTATAACCCCCATTGGGATATACTTTGAGCTTAAATTGGCGGTATTACGCCATTAACCGGTACACGGTAAGTTGAGTGCAGAAATAATTTTTCAACCTTGGATATTTTCTACTACATATACCTAATGTTATCCCGGGAGGTAGTGTCAAATTTGACCGAAGTATTTTAGCATGGCTGTTTTTTTTTTTTATTTAGTTAGGTGTCCCAAAGCTTATTAACAAATGATGTGTCAGCTGGCCCAAAAACCGGGGATTTTAGGCAAGAAAAGATAAAATATAAAAGTAGATGGAAAACCCAACAACTTATGTCAAATATTTATCTCCGTACCTTACATCCATAATGGCCTAGTCGTTAGAATGACTTGCTCCTGGCTTTCACGCAGGCGAGTCGGGTTCGATTACCGGCGTCGAAAATCCTTTTTGTTTTTAAAATTGACATTTTTATTTGAAAAATAATTGTTTTTAAAATACTTTTTATGGTAGGGGAGCAAAGTATGCTAAATGTGCAGTCACTCGAGCGTTATGGAGACCTATTGGGTTGTGAAGAGTAGGTCCTAAAACCAAAAAAAGTTATAAAAAAGTTTTCCATTTTAGTGGGCGCTTGCCATTTTCTAATTTAATTTTCAATTTCCAACAAACGTTTTTCCGATTATAAGCCATCTATCCATAATCCGAAAAAATGTTTCGAATAAAAGTTACTTATTTTTACGTAAGGAATCCAAATCTGCAATAAAAAATGGAGGCTCCTATTTAATATTTTAAAGTAACCCCCCACCCCACCTCCGTGGGGGGTCGTGTTTGGTGCCATTCGATAGATTATTCAAAAATATTGAATCAGTGTGTTTTACAGTTTTTCGATCTGATGTTCATTTCGCGATATGTCGCGGGATTTGTATTTAAAATATTAAATTCCCCCCCCCCCCCAACCCTCTCCGTGGTAAGTCGTGTTTGGTATCATTCGATAGATTTTTAAAAAATATTGAGCACATATTTTTTAGTTTTTCGATCTCTCATTCATTTCGCGAACTATTCGCTTTTTTCTTGTGAAACTTTGGGACTCATCCATTTCCTTACGCCCGGCTCAAATCGTCAGATTTTTTAAATATACACTCTTTGTATGTACTTAACTTACCTTATCTGACAATTTCGAGTTTTTTTAAGGATAGATTTTTTTTTCAGGCCCCCCTTTACGAACTCCCCTGTGTTAAGAGCCAATATATGGTAGAGGTACATCTGCAGAGTACCAGGTTTCTCCTCATATGATAATCTGACGCGCTCGAGTAACTGCAAAAATCCCCGCTTGGGCTCCCCTACCATTATATTTTGTCGTATAAATAATAAATCGTGGTATTATAAAAACAATAATTTTTCAAATCAAAATGTCAATTTTAAAAACAAAATGGATTTCCGACGCCGGGTATCGAATCCGACTCGCCTGGGCGAAAGCCAGGAGCCAGGCATTCTAACCACTAGGCCATTATAGATATAAGGCACGGAGGTAAATACTTGATATATAGGGTGGAAGGCACTTATGGAATAAAAATTTTTCTGTCCTTGTTTCAAAAAATTAGAAAAAATGCTGAAACCCGTCGATTTTTAAATAAAAATGTGCACTTTTTAAACATAAAGTTAAATGTACAGGGTGATGCTTTCAAGTCTAACAGAGTCCATAAGCTTTATTTTTAATGGAACACCCTGTATATTCTTATATTTTTAAAAGATGCTTAACAACCTGATTTCAACAAACTTTATCATGTAGGGTGTATTATGAATAATATAGGGCGAAATTTTGAAATTAAAGAGTATGGAAACTACTTATGGAATAAAATGGTTTGTGTCTTTGTTTTAAAAAATTATAAAAAATACTGGGACATGTCAACTTTTAAATTCTAATGGGCGCTTTACAAACATAAATTAAAATATACAGAGTGATTCACGCCAGTACAGCATAGTCCATGATCTTTAGTTTTAATGGATCACCCTATATATTTTTATATTAATACAAGGTGAAATTTTAAAAGTATGTGTAATTTTCGGCAAGATATTAAATACCTACATAAAGTTTTAAAATTAATAATTTATCATGCTTTAAATAATGGTATATAATATATAACATATTTAATATATAACATATTATGTTAAATTAGCTAAATAAAGGCATCAATTTTGTAAACTAAGTATTAAATCCATTGGGTTTTGTATTTAATGTCTGGACAAAATTTATAAATAATTTCAAAATTTCACCTTATATTATTCATAATGGACCCTACATAATACACTTTTTTAATATGAGGTTGTTTAGCAGATTTTAAAAATATAAAAATGTACCGGGTGATCCATTAAAACTAAAGATCATGGACTATGCTGTACATGCGTGAATCACCCTATATATTTAAATTTATGTTTGTAAAGCGCCAATTTGAATTTAAAGGTTGACGTGTCCCAGTATTTTTTATCATTTTTTAAAATAAGGACACAAACAATTTTATTTCATCAGTGGTTTCCATACTTGTTAATTTCAAAATTTCACCCTGTATTATTCATAATGCAGCCTACATATATAGTTCACTGAAATCAAGTTGTTAAGCAGCTTTTAAAAATATAAGAAAATACAATGTGTTCCATTAAAAATAAAGCATATGGACTCCGCTAGACTTGCAAGGATCACGCTGTATATTTAAATTTATGTTTAAAAAGTGCACATTTTTATTTAAACGGGTCTCAGCATTTTTTATAATTTTTTGATACAAGGACAGAAATAATTTTATTCCATAAGTGCCTTTCACACTGTATAAATTGTAGGGTTTTTTCATCTAATTTCATATTTTATCTTTTCTTGCCTAAAGGCCCTTATTTTGGGCCAGCTGACACATCATTTGTTAATAATCTTTGGAACACCTAATTAAATAAAAAAAACAGCCATGTTAAAATGCTCCGGAAAAATTTGGCACTACCTCCCGGAATATGTGTTATAGATATATATATATATATATATATATATATATATATATATATATAAAAATGAAATAGAGAATGTAATATGTATATAAGAATGAAATATATATATATATATATATATATATATATATATATATATATATATATATATCGTTGGAAAGAAGATTTCAGAGAATAATTTTCAATCATAACCCCAAAAAAGTAAAAAAATTCAATTTTCGGACTTTGGCTGCCCTTAAGTAGGTATAATACAAGAAGTCATCAGAAAACGTAGCACTTCATGAAAACCAGTTTGCACTTAAAGTTTGCACTTAAAGTTTGCACTTCAGGTTAATAAGATTCAAAACACTGGACTTACCAGTTAGAATAAACTTTTAAACTAATTAGTTAGTAGTTATAACATGTACCTGGTACCTATATTTATTTCCTGTATGTAGGATCAGTATGATCTTCTCGTGTATATATCAAGCAGATTGTTGGATGTTAGGTACCTACCGCCATAATAATCAATCTGGTTTTACATATGAAATAAAAAGAGATTAAAATGGTAGAGGTGGGAAATTATCGGTATAAACTTATAAATTTACGTTACATTAAGATATTTCACACCCTTATGCATTAGCTTAAGAACTAGTTGATTTCAGTCATAATTATTATAGGTACGACGAAGAACATTTTATTTTAATATCCCGTGTTAAAACAAATGATTGAATAAAGTAAGGCATACGCTAGTAAACAAACAATAGTAGCCATTTTAATTATAAATCAAACAAATAATTAAAATAACTCAACTAAAATGAAGAGTACATGGGAAAAACAAGGAATTGTCACATTTTATACATATTGAGATAAACACCAATAAAGGTTTAATTCTTATGGTATCTAAAAACTAGTTAGAAGATTATTAGCAGAACTCTAGCAATTCTTATTCTATAATCTTAATATAATACGAATCTCTATTAACTTATTCTTATTAATTTAATAATGCACCAAACAATTGCTAACATTCTTTATTTTTGTTCAATGGCGTTCGGACCAACCTGGTCCTTCGCCTGTATACAAATTCTTAGAAAATTTATATTGGCTGATCTTTCCGTTTATTGTCCTGAATATACAGTTTCAGCGACCAAATTTCGTAACATTGCATTGACGACATATACAGTTGAACTGTATTTAACATAGTGGACCAATATAAAATTTCGACACACTGAAATCCATACCACGTTGATAGACATTGTATAAAATATCATTCAACTATCTGTCTTCTTTGAGGAGGTGCTATTATAGCCCATAGCGCCTCCCAAAATCAATGTTGCTAAGCGACCTTTAATAATCTGATTTGCGGATATTTTTGAAAGTTATATCTGCTTCGTGTCTTCGAGTAAATTGGATATTTGCCTATATTTTTCAGTGTAACTACCAATCTACAATACAACAGACTAATACCAAAAACAAACTTAATGATTAATGGTTTGTAGTTATTTCCTCTCTTTCCTGTAAATATTTTATGGTTAAACGTTATACCTTGTTTGAGAGAAATATCTAGAGAAATGCGATTGGAAACACTGTCCAAACGTCTTACTGCTTAGAAAAGGCTTTCTACGCATAGACAGTAAGAATAGATTATTATAAGTTTATGGATATGTACTTAAAACATAATTTTACCTAAAATACATCAAAATTTAATAACTCTATATAATATAGGTAAGTATAAGTATGTACATTAACTCCTTCAGTCATAATCGTCGCAGATCTTTAAAGTTACCCCCACCCCACCTCTAGGGGGTGGAGTGGGGGGTCGTGTTTACTGTCATTGGATATATTTTTGAAAATTATTGAACACGTATTTTTCAGTTTTTCGATACGATGTTTATTTCGCCAAGTTTCGACCGTTCCGCTACTTTTGGGACATCCTATAATAGTTATTTATGTAGTAAGAGCGAAAAGTGATACATTATTGCTTAGAGTAATAGTTATCACGCGACGTGTAGCGGAGCGCGTTAATTTCTCGAAAGCAATTATGTCACTTTATGCTTGTACCTAATACATACAACATTTTTTCTACAATCATTTAATAAAATGAAACTATTTTTAAATCATTAACTTTATGAGTTTGAATATTCAATTTGTTTGTATTGTATGGATTTATGGTTGCTACGGACGACGCGCCTTTATGAGTATGAATTTTCAATTTGTTTGTATTGTATGGTGGTATGGTTGCTACGGACGACGCGTGTTTTTCAAACTTTAAAGCACTAGAGCGATAAAGTGACGGTACTCACTAAACGTCAACTTTTCGTTGCCATTGACAAGCGGAAAAGTCTTCTTTAGCAAGTGATTGTAGAAAAAATTATTAAAACTTTGTTGTATTTTAGGTGAAATTATATGTTTTAAGTACATATCCATAATATGTAGTCCATTCGTACCGCGTATGCGTAGAAAGCTAGGATCTGCAATTGGCTTGTGCTTGTAGTCGGTTCGGTAATAATCCTTGGGCTATTCGGACATGCAAAAGCAGTTTTGACACGTTAGTCAGGTTAGAGTTTAGTCTAGTTTTCGCCACAGGTGCGACGTCGCATTTATTTGTGTGGAGTTAAATTTTGACTTGTTTTTAAATGAGTTCAGAATCAAGTAGCCCGATGAAGTATTGTATGATGAATTATAATATACTTATTTGAAAACCTTTTGTTGGTCAACCACCTAGAGCAGAGTTGAGCCCAAACACATGTATCGTGTATGATCCGAAATTTTCTCGTCTTCTCTGTAAAGCCTAATCGATAGTACTCAGTTTTTACTACCACCTGGCGAGAAAGCCAAAATTAATGAAAAAGTGACATTCCTTGTTTTTCCCCTGTACGCTTCAAATATATTACTAAACACCACAAGGAAGAATTTCCTGTAGCTGGCTGTATACGATTAATTACAAAAAATGAAGAAAAATCTTCTGAGTAAAAGGTATATTTATTTAAAAAAAAACCCACAAAGGGTTACAAATACGATACAGAACGTTTTCGCTCTAAAGAGAGCATCATCAGTGTTCTTTGCAAGCTCTATATGCTAAGCCAACAAAAATACATGGATTATAATCCTTAAAATGTCGACTAAATGTCTTACACTAAAATATTAAATGCGTAATCCTGATGATGGATAAAATTATTAAGGATCTACCCTAAGGCATTATATGACTTTCCACGAAGCACGTGAAGGTTTTTAACATGGACAAAGGCTTTTATCTTTCTCTAGGTGAAGACAGAGAATTCAACTCAACAACCCACGTGCTTCCTGGAAGGTCATATAATGTCTTAGGGTTGATCCTTAGTAATTTCATCCATCATCAGGATTTAGCATTTAATATTTTAATGTAAGACATTTAGTCGACATTTTAAGGATTATAACCCATGTATTTTTGGTGGCTTACCATCTAGAACTTGCAAAGAACACTGATGATACTCTCTTTAGAGCGAAAACGTTCTGTATCGTATTTTTAGCACTTTTTTGTTTTTTTTTTTTTAATAAATATACCTTTTACGTAGAAGATTATTCTTAAATATTACTAAACGTCATAATAAACGTCATACGTGTAATATTATGACTGAAGCCCACCAGAGCTAATGTCTAAAGGTGGGAAAGATCGTAATGGAATGTAAATTTATAGGTTTATACGGATAATTTCCTAACTCTACTAGTTTCATCTCCTTTTATTTCACAGCGTATTATGTTTTCCATTTTTTGCATTAGTCGTTAGTTTGCCGGTGATAAGCGCGCTCATCACTTATATTTACAATGACGTATCACGTATACAGTTGAGTCCGCGAATCTTTACCCGTGCGTTTTCATTTAAAGCATACGGAATAAGTCGATGATAAGTCGGAAATTGAAATTTACTAAACGCAACAGCAAGTGACACTAAGTGACTTGCTGTTGCGTTTAGTAAATTTCAATTTCCGACTCATCATCGACTTATTTCGTATGCTTTAAATGATGACGCACGAGTAAAGATTCGCGGACTCAACTGTACATATTATAAGTCATTGATTAAGACTGCGAAAAACTTCGCGGCTGATCAAAAGCGTTGTGGTACAAAGGACTTAGGACCAAGTTGCCAGATATTAACGAGTCTCGCCTGAACTAAGAAGTAGTAGATGAAGAAGTTGTTGTGTAACAACCAAAACAAAAATCTGTTAAAGCTTATTTTGGTTGGATAACCTGGTCCTGAAGGGCAACTAGAAAATCTTTTGTATCGGGAAACATAGATTTCCTAATATTAACCAATAGTTCCACGCTGTATTGTCAATATACTCTTTGCTTACTTCATTGAGATGTACTCCATGTGAACATCTATTAATCCAGATACGGGTTTTTTTTTAGATGGTGTATGTAGATGATTTAGTCTGCTCCTAAAATAGATTCTTGAATTAGCCACCTTTCAAATTATTCATCTATATTCATAAGTCCTCTCCCTAGTAAATAGCGCCATATTGCTGTTATTATTTACGTTATTTAAACTGAAACATTTATTTATATGAAATGTTATGAAACTGAAATATATGCATACAATCAGTTAAATTGTTTAACTCTTAAATTATTGAATATATGATATTGGCAACCGATATTTCAAAAGATCGATATACCCCAAAGCGACACATACATAATAAAAAGGATATATTATATTTAAGTTTGATAAATTGTAGAAATTAAATCATGCAATAGTTGTTAAGACCAATTTATCATTTCTTGTTCCTTGAGTTAAGAGTATTATCTGTAAAAGAATTAATTCCACCACGTATGTTTGCTCCCATAAAGAGATTAGGTAAAAATTAAATAAAACATAATACCTATAGTCCAGTCGGGTTAGACGAATAACAGGCCTAACCTTGCATTAGGAGCTGCCCCAAATTTTATTCTTCTACTCTTTAGGGAGGATCAATATTAGTATAAATTTAAAATCTCGACTGAATTTCACCGTTGCGTTAGCCGCCATCTTGATTTTAAATGAGAACCGTTTTGCTCAATATCTCCGCCATTTTCAATTTTTTGACAAAAAGTGTAGAAACTGAAATTGTTGAAAATGCGATTTTCTATAATTTTATTAATTATAATATTTTTCGCGCGGTCGATATTTTCCGAGTTATGAGGGGAAAATAGTGAGAGTTGGAGCATCAATATTGAATTATTGAATTATCCCGTTTATTATTAGTTTTACAACAAATATGTACCTATACAAAAATGAAGAGAATTAAATTCTACATAATTTTCATCCCTTTCATTTTTTTTCTATAATTAATATTTAAGGTAGTACGTATGCGGAAATGGCGCGAACGTAAGACGGATTGATTTTATAGCAATTGTTTTTGTTCAATATCTACGCCATTTTCAACTAAAATTGTTCAAAATAAAATTTCCTACAATTTCTTTTTAACAATTTTTTTCATGCGGTTGATATTTTCCGAGTTATATGGGAGAATAATAAAAAGTGGTGGGGGAAGCATAATTATTGAATTGAATTTTGTTTCCGAGCTGCCCCAAATTTTATAATTCTATCCTTTAGCAGAGATCAATAAAAGTGTAAATTTAAAATCTCGACTGAATTCCGCGGTTGCATTAGCAGCCATATTGATTTTAAATGAGTACTGTTGTTGCTTAATATCTCCGCCATTTTCAGCTTTTCAACCTAAATGGTGGGAAGGAAAATTTTCCTACAATTTTTTTGGCACAATTTTTTTAAACGATCAATATTCTCCGACATCGTTGTCAAAATAACTGTCACAATTGATGTTGATATTTTGATCTGCTCCTGTAAAAGATAAAAGTTTTGGTGTTTTTTGGAAGATAAAGTAGTGGTTAATAATTAATTTAGTGTTTATAAACAAAAACATTTCAGTATATAGTGGTTTAAAACTTATTTCCCCCTAAATGGGGGATAAAAGTGAGTCAGGGACGTCTCTTTTGACGCGAGTGACTGCGGATAATGGTGATATTATTAGTAAAATGGAATTGAATATGCAAGATGATGGACAAAATGCGAGACCGAACATTAAACAATTCAATTTGCTTTCAGATAAGTATAATCTTGATAATATTTGGGTTTACATTGAAAGGATTGGTGATGATCTTATCAAGATGGCGGCTAACGCAACGGCGGAATTCAGTCGAGATTTTAAATTTATACTAATATTGACCCTCCCTAAAGATTAGAAAAATAAAATTTGGGGCAGCTCCTAATGCAAGGTCAAATGCTATCCCGACTGGGCTACTATGTCGGTTCGCTAAACTCAGACACAACTGGCTGGTGATTTTATTTTAGTAAATAGTTTTGGAAATTTAGTAAAATTGGCAAACAAATAATTACTAAATAGTTAGTAATTTTGCCAAATTTGGCAAAATTGGCAAAAAAGTGTCTGAATTTAGCGAACCGACATAAAAACTAAATAAAAACTTAGTCTAAGATACATTTAAAGTCGATCTTCACCGATCCGTTGAATGGATAAAAATTAACAATAATTATAAAAAACAAAGTGAACCCGATTTAATTTTGTTATGACTATAATAATTGACTAATAATTAAAAAATGTATTTTTTTATAAATTAGAAAAAACTCTTGGATCATTATAAACAACAAAAGTCTGTTGTAATTTTTCACTTAAGAAAATAGTCGCAAACTCTCGGCTTCAATGCTATTTAAATGCATTAATTTTTTTCGAATACTGAGAAAACTAATTAGTATTTTTGAAAAATTTAAACGCAGAATGAAAAACTACGTTATTAATGAGGGCCGAAAGTCTCTGAAAACTTCTATAATGTTTATTCTAATAAGTTATAGGGGTGAAAACAAAAGAGAAAATTTAGTGTGATTTTTAATTTCAAATATCTCATTCAAAAGAAACTTTTTATTTATTCTTAGGGACTATCGGCCTCGGTAATCATGTAATGTTTCATTCTGTGTTTAAATTTTTTTTAAATATTTATTAGTTTGTTCAGTATTTGAACAAAATGAATGCATTTAAACAGCACTGAAGCCGAAAATTTGCGCCTATCCACTTAAGTTGATCGTTTTCGACAATTTGAAACTGAAAAAAGAACGAAAGATGACGATTTTCAAGGCATAAAAAAAGATATGTAAAAACATTTTTGAAAATTCAAATTCAAATCTTATTCTATCAGTTCTTGATAAGTATTTTGGAATTATTTTATTTTAAAACATAGTTTTTTAGTTGTTAATGCAGCTTGCCCGTCTTACCATAAGGAACGTTCCTCGTTAACAATTAAATATATATTTTAGAATAAAACAGCAAAAATTCTTATCGGGACCTGATAGAAGAAAGTTTGAACTTAAGTTTATTTCCTTATTAATTAGAAAAATAATATTTTTAATTGTGTTTTTGACCATCGAAAATCGCGGCGGGTGTAATTTCCTCACCAAAATAATTTTTTACCTGCGTTTGGAAGTGTATGCCATAATCCCACAGGTATTTTCCTCACCAAAATCGAAGTGATTATTTCAGGTAGATTTTACAAAAAGGCATTCAAGGAAATTATTTATCTACCTGCTCTATGATTACAGTAGGTACCTATAATAATTAATGAGTTAATAATTATGGTATTTTATTTTTAGTCACAATTGCAATTTTGGCATATTTAATATGCAATGGCATATTTAATAGAAAGTAATCGCGATAAACCTTTACTGCTATTTGAAAATTTTATATTTTAATAAGTGAAAGTTTTATATAATGAAAGTTTTAAAAAGTGAAGAAGTGTACTGGAGGTGTAATAAAACAATTTGTAGTGCGAAATTGTTTACTATTGGTGCAAATTTTACAATTTCTAGAAGTAGCCTATAACATAATCATGTACCAGATCGTCAGTAGATAGATCGGAAAATTATTTCTAACTCTTGTAAACGTTAAGCCGAAGAGAATATTACTGAAAAACCAGCAAAAATTATACGCCAAGAGCTTGCAACCAATTTACCGGAAACAATTACTACAACTGATGTCAGTTATATACGAAAAAATATATATAATTATCGACGGAAAATGATACCTGGTCGACTTCCTTGCAGTATTGATGAGGTTCAAGAGTTTGTGAAGAAGTGTGCTCCAAAAACAACCAAGGGAGAAAATTTTCTTTTTATAAACTGTGTCGAAAGTAAGGTAATTGTATTTAGTTGTGAATCAAATATAAGACTTTTACCCACAATGAATTTTGTATATATGGATGGCACATTTTCTTACTGTACCAAATATTATTTGCAATTATTCAATATTCATGGGCTAATTAATGGGCACTATATTCCTTTATTATACTGTTTACTGCCAAACAAAAAAACAGAAACTTACAAAAATCTGTTTTACTTATTAAAATCAGAAATTTTTAAAGCTTTTAAAATTGAGTTTAATCCTAATAAAATTTTTGTAGATTTTGAAAAGGCTATACATAATGCAATTAGCCAAATATGGCCGAATGCTGACATACATGGTTGTAGATTTCACCTACACCAAGCTTGGTATAAAAAAATTCAGTCTCTTGGTTTAACATCAGAGTATACAAATGATTCTGAAGTAGGCAAGTGGCTCAAACTTACTTTTGGCCTTACATATATAAAACCAGAAGACGTATCAGATTGTTTTGTGTTTGATTTAATGCCATGCAAACCAGAAAATGATATTTTAGATAGATATGTTGATTATTTAGTTGAAATATATATAGACGAAAATGCCATATTCTCCCCATATTTATGGGCAGAGGCAAATTCTTCTGTTATTCGTACCACGAATGCTTGCGAATCTTTTCATTCGCATTTTAATTCATCTTTTTATAATACGCATCCATCCATATACATTTTCTTAGAAAAAATTAAAGAATTTCAGGTAGATACGTATGTTAAAATTCAAAGTTTGCATATTGCAAAACCAATCAAGATAAAAAAGTTAAACTAAAATTGAAAAATGTAGAAAATTTATTAATAAGATATCAGTTAAATCTAATGACTAGACTGGATTTTGTAAAGTGTGTCTCTTATTATAGTAAATATTAAATAATAATTTATAGGGGAGTCAATATAAAATATGTCCCTGTAGGTTGGAATCATATAAAACTTTTTTATTGTAAATTTTACGACAAAAAGTTATTTTTCATAAAAAGTTCTGCATGGTCTAAAACCTAAGATTCAACCATCAGATATTTTCTTAATAACAATTTTCGATATTTTCAAATACTAAGGTACTTTACCCTTTAGCGAAATTCATATTTTCAAATACAAAGGTATATTCGATATTTGATGCATTTTAGATTCCATATTCTATACGATGCAGAGCATTTTATGAAGAATAACTTTTTTCGTAAAATTTATAATAAATAAGTTTTCCATAGGTTCCAAGTTGCGCAGACATACTGTATAAGAGCGCAAAAATTTTTTTTTGAACATTTAATATTGTTTAAGCTTGTTATTAAATGTATTTTAGGTAAGTAAGTTGTACAGAAAAAATTTTGATGACTTTGTGTAAACATTTTTTTAACTGATAATTTTCGGATTTTGTATTACATTTTTTACCTTTCTTAATTTTCTCAAAAAGAAGTTGTTTATTACATTTTTGAAGTAAAATAATTCAGTGCACTTTAAAGACTATATCTTAAGCGTTAAAAAACACCTATAAAATTGTAATATATCCGTTTAAACTTGAGTACGGAGCACACTAGTTAGCTCGCGAGTTCAAAAATCCCTTTTAATATAATACAGTTTAAAAATAATAGTTTTCGATGCGAAAACTGTATACATACTGGTTAGCTTCAATGGTTAAGCAGGCTTTCACAGGCAATGGTTGTACGCTCAAGTAATGAACTGTTTTCCTTGTTCACTAAGTAATCAGCCAATCTAACTAAAGTCTATAGCAAAACATTCACGTACGTCTAATGGATCTAGGAAAATCCAACTTTTTTAATTTTTCTACACCATGATTGTCCGAGATGAAATCTACATCATTTTATTTTCGCAGAGAGAAACACTTCACTTACGGCTGCATGGATCTCTTTTTCGGAATCGGAATACATAATCTTATGATTAAAAAGATTTAATTTTTGACACAATTTAAGGCAATCACATATGAATTTGCTAACTTATTTGAAAGCAAAAGAATAACGGCACAAAGTGTCCATTATTGAGTCCATGAATTGTAAATAGTTAAGTAAAAAATTTTGTGCAGTATTTAAATGTTCCATCAACGTAAATAATTGCTTCTAATTTATTTAAAACGTAAAGTTGATTTTTTTTTTGAGTAAAACATGGTTTAGTAAGATATTTTTTCTACGAGCGTGCAAAAATGTCTACTTTCGCGCACGCATTTTAGTTTAGAAAGTTTCACTTTTCCGCACGCGTGTTACTTTTCCGCATGCGTGTTACTTTTCCGCACGCGGTTTTTACTTTTCCGCACGCGTGTTAATTTAGATATGTTAATATGGCATTAGAGTAATTATAATACATGCAATAAACTAATATTTAGATATTATTTACTAATTTATTTCAAATATATCTTATTGTGTTCCTGTTTTAATGAAATTAACGCGATAATTCGATGAAATAAAATTAGTTTGACATAATATTCGAAAGTCAAATCGGTAGACAATAACAGTCGTTTTGAATCATCGTCATGGAAACCAAGATCGTCGTCATGCTAACTAATTATATTGAAAGTTTGGTTTTGACAACATTGTCAAAGAATTAATTTGTGTATGTATTTTCATATTAATTAAATTAATTGATTAAGATTTTTTAATTTTTTAAAGACTCTTAGAAAAAATATTGTTCCTTACTCTTACAGAAAGTCTCTTTTCCGCACTCGACTGCTTGCCGAACTCCCGCTTCGCGTCGTTCGGCAAACTGCAGTCGCGTGCGGAAAAGAATGACTTTCTGCACTTGTTAGGAAAATAACTATAATAAGTAAGTTCTTTAGTAAGATTTTAGAGTCCTATAGGTAAAATTGTATTAGTTACAGTCGGAAAAACGAAAGAATACCCATGAACGAACATATAAAACACGCTGTATTTTCCTGTCACTGTGTCACACAAAAAATTGGCCAGCGCAAGTACATGTAATAATTATTGTTACATGTACTAGCACTGGAAAATTTTCTTTGTGACACGGTGACAGGAAAATACAGGGTGTTTTATATGTTCGTTCATGGGTATTCTTTCATTTTTCCGACTGTACACATTTTTAAACCATTTTTGATTATAATTCATGTACGTCTCACTTTCCGCCCACACCGTACGTTTGCCCATATTTTTTCTGTTTATTTCAACTTAAGATAGCTTTAATATTCTTCTTTTATTTCCAATTTGTAAAATTTAGTTTGATCAATTAGTTAAGAAATTATAATAAATTAAAAAAAAACCAATAGAATCCTTTATAAAAGGTATTTTGTAAGCACACATCATCAGTGCTTATCTAAAATGATTGGTCAACCAATCGAAAACTAGTTCTGTGATGTAGCCCTTTTTAGGGATTTTTAAATATATACCTTTTATAGAGGATTTTATTCGTTTTTTGTATTATATGGTATACAGCCTACAGGAAAGCTTTTTCCTTGTGGATTTTTATAATAAATTAATTCAAACGCGCGCAGCGTTGAACGCTTCTATAAAGTGCGCCAATGTTTGTGAGAAGGGTGACTTGAGCGTTCTAAATAAAAAAATTATAGAAGCTGTAGATTTAATATTAGACAAATCTTTGTATTCGGTTCTTTACGTAGAATTTTTAAGTCAGTTTTTTTCTAAAATTTATAATTTTCGTCGGCATTTAAAAAAACAATTAATTTCGCAGTTCATTTGTTTAATAAAAAGTGAAGCACCCACTTTTGGAGTTACCTACTACTTTTTGATATGTTGTTTATTTAACATTTCTTAATGAAATTATAAAAAGTTCTTTCTTATTTGATTTTTTCCATAAGCAAAAACTCCATTGACTCCTCTATTATACGTTTTGCCTATTATATTATAAACTATTATTATAATGTAAGGAAATTAACGACTTTATATTCGGATTTCGGATTCTTTCATAATAAATATTCTTAAATTACATCTACCTTTTTATTTTATTACCTGAGTGAGTTGGTGAGGAAAATACCTGCCGGATTAATATGAACCTTTAAATTTGGTGAGGAAAATACCTGTCGGATTATATGTTTTTAATGGTTGGTGAGGAATTTACCTCCGCCCGAAAATCGCCATCTTTCGTCAGTAATCATCAAATCGTCAATTTTAAATTGTTTATAACTCGAAAACGAACAAAAGAGAACAATTACAAAAGAGATTTTTTGTTTAAAATGATCCAAAAGACATGAAGTAATAACTGCCCGGATTGAATATTTTTTTTAATTCATAAAAAAACTAATTTTTAATTATTAATTAATTATAGTCAGGACTAAATTAGATCGGGCACCCCTTGTTTTTTATAGTTTTAACAAAGTAAACTACCTATTCAATCATTTTTATTCATTAAACATATCGGTGCAAATCAACCTAATATCGGATCCTCTGCTATTATCTTCATCTTCATCTTCATACAAACGTTTATGGGGTTATATCGTGGTCACCTTTTCTTTGGGTTGGTGAGAATCTTCTAAAAACCATCTGGGAAGGCGTCCCAGGTGTATTGGATTCATAAAAACTAAACTCACTCACCCCTTCCTTCTCCAGCCGACGGGTCTGGGACCACTCTTAGCGAGTATATACACGGGTCAGTCGACCTTATTCCCAACTCCCCTCTGACACATTTTGGGTGCGTTCCGCAGATCAAGTGACCACTTAACTGCCCCGTCCCACGCACACCTCGCAAAAGACTGACCAGTGCAGACGAAAATCCCGTGCAACCCATGTGCGGGTGATTCAAACGGGGTGCCCCCCATCCAGCATGAACCTAGCAAGATAATACCAGTCGACAGTTACGAGTAACTCCAAGCATTCATGTTTTCATTTACTCACACTCACTCTCTTACTCATTCATCATAAATTAATACGTAAATAGACTTCCTTATGAGAAATAATGGAAAACGTATATGGGTCATTCTATTTCAAATCACTCAATTTGGGAGCAAAAAAAATTTTGCACCTCCGATTTGTCTGAAAGTTGGTATATAGCTTCTGCGGGACGTAAAAATAAGATATTTAAGGTCAAAAATCTTCTTCTTCTTTTTTTCTCAAAATGTTATTTTATGCGATTTTACAGTGATTTGGTGTTTATTTATACAAATTTGCATTTTCTATCGTAAGGTATCAATGGAAAACATAATATTTTAATAGAAGGGACCCAAAAATGTCATTATATGGCATTATAACAAGTTACTTTGATTCAAAACAAGCTTTTGATCAAATTTTATAGTGTAGAAAACGTTAAAATACTGTTTTTTACATTTTTCTCCATTCTCAAAATACGTCATAATCGATTTGGCTGAAAATTTGCCCACAGATAGAAAAAATATAGGACTTTAAGTGGTGAGAAGGATTTGAATTATATTACAATACCAAAAAAGTTACATGCAATATTATAGTCAAAAATATAGGCGTCTACTGTAAGTATAATTAACTCGAAAATATCGACCTCACGACAAAAATTGTTAAAAAGAAATTGTAATAATTGTAAATACGATTTATTTGGAACAATTTCAGTTCCTACCATTTTTGTCGAAAAGTTAAAAATGGCGGAGATATTGAGCAAAACAGGTTCTCCTTTAAAATCAATATGGCGGCTAACGTAACGGAGGAATTCATTCGTGATTTTAAATTTAGGCTACCGTTGACTCCCCTAAAGATCAGAAAAATAAAATTTTGGGCAGCTCGGCATTCAAGGTCAAATGCTATCCCGACTGGACTAATATATACTTTTGAGTCTGATATTACTGCATGTAACTTTTTTGGTATTACAATATAATTGAAATCCTTCTATCCACTTAAAGTACTATCTTTTGGTTATCTGTGGGCAAATTTTCAGCCAAATTGATGATGAAGTATTTTGGGAATGGAGGAAAATGTAAAAAACGGTATTTTAACGTTTTCTACACTATAAAATTTGATCAAAAACTTGTTTTGGTTCAAAATAACTTGTTATAATGCCATATTATGACATTTTTGAGTCCTTTCTATTAACATATTATGTTTTTCATTGATACTTTACGACAGAAAGTGCATATTTGTTTAAATAAACACCAAATCATTGTAAAATCGCATAAAATAACATTCTGAGAAAAAAAGAAGAAGAAGATTTTTTGACCTTAAATATCTTATTTTTACGTCCCACAGAAGCTATATACCAATTTTCAGACAAATCGGAGATCCAAAATTTATTGCCTGAGTGATTTGACATGGAATGTACTATATAAAAATGTTTGTATGGATAAAATTATGGTACGATAATAAATGTACAAAAGTAAAAGTTAAAATCGATAAAATATTTGTATAAATAAAATTAACATGAACAAATAAATAAAATAAAGTGACATAACATAATAAGAAAGTCAGCGTAGGTTGGACGTATAAGGTCCTCCCACACTGGCTGATCTCTAAGACACAAATACGTTAAAAAATAATAAGGGTCATCCCGTTTGCAGTCGTCTCTCTTTTTCCTCTTTGTGCTTCATTGGTTTGGTGACAAAGGCAATGACCAGGTCGTGCGGTTCACCTAGAGGAGACCCCAGACCCAACCGCAGCTCGGTACGCCCTGCACGGTATACCGGGTATACGAATACGACATGTTGCGCGTCATCCACCGCTCCACACTCGGGGCATAGATCGTCCGCGGTCTTCTTTATATGATAGGTATATGACCTCAACGATCCATGTCCTGTCAAGAACTGTGTAAAGTAGAACAGTGTAGGCGCCTGTGCCTGCACTCGTACCACCTTACTACATCCGGAATCAGAGATCTCGTCCAGGCTGCCTTTTCGACCTCGGCTGCCCATTTCTTCTGCTACATCTCTAATCTTCTGTTTCGTTGTTGAGATCCTTCTCTGATACATTCGGACTCTTTCTCTGGCCAGGATGTGCAACGGCACAGAACCAGCCACCACCTGTAAGGCAATACTTGATACGGTTCTCTACTTGGTGCACACCATGATCAGAGGTTTTCTCTGTACTCTAAGAAGCATGTCTTTATAACAACGTGGAATGAAGTGAACACTTCTGTTGTATGTGAAGGCATATGAATTTATTAAAAATTCTTAAAATTTATCCACAACGGAGTGGAAGTACAAAACGTTTTCGGTCAAACTGACCATGATCAGTGTAAACCTGGGAATAAGTGAACCACTAAGATTAAAAAGCAAAAGGGTGAAATTTTGACAGTTGAAAAAATAAGAAAGTGTGGTTACTTACGTCCAGTGTACAAGTAATTGTAATTAGCCACTTCAATAGGTATAAAAACATCTAAACTACATTATTGTTACAAGAGTGTAACAATAATGTAACCACCAAAACAATACACCGTATCACAAGTCGATGAAAATCATGGAAAAATGCACGAATTGGGCTTTGAATTGCTTCCACACCCACCGTGTAGTCCAGATCTGGCACCCAGCGATTTCCGCCTTTGCCCGATCTGAACAAGTTACTTCGTGGCCAGAGATATAGCTCCGATGAGGAAGTAATCGCCGAAACTACCAATGTTATTGTTCAGAAAATAATAATGATACAGCAATTCTGTGGAAAACACATGCACGAAGAACACTTACCTATATTTTAAAAGTATTTAAAAAAAATCAATGGCAAGTTATTTTTATCATTCCGAAAACATTTTACTAAAGTAGAGTCATTTTTGGCCTAAAAACAATTTGAATAGTTTTGTTAATATCGACTGTAGATTTGGCATTTCAAAAGCTGGTATTTTTACACGAATTTTTAAAAAAACTTTCCGTCTAGGTTAATTGCGGTCAAAGTTAGCCACTTTTATTATTTATTTCACAGTTTATTTTTATGTACATAAAATTCTCCTGTAACAGTGTTAGTTACCATACTCCTCCGAAACGGCTTGACCGATTTTTATGAAATTTTACACGTATATCTTGTAGGACTGAGAATAGGTTCTAATCTATTTTTCGGACCCATACATTATAAGGGGGGTTGCCCCCCTGACATTGGTTAGTTGCCATACTCGTCCGAGACCGCTTAACCGATTTTTATGAAATTATGTATATTCGGTAGGTCTTAGAATTGGTCGTAGTCTATTTTTCATATCCCTGAGTGATAAGGGGAGTTTCCCCTAAAATTTTGTAATGTTAGGTGTGGACATGTGTACATAACGTACTCTACAAGACTACAAGTACATACAAAATAAAAAAAATTATGAGCAAAATCCATCAATAACCTCCGGAAATATTAATCGCAGCATATGTTTGAAGAATCAATTTCATTTTTTGAGTGTACGGATTTTAATAATTCCCCTCCACCGACCACGAATCGATTTCGTTAGGATGTCATTTTTAAAGCTTTATTAACCACTCGGTTAAAGAACAAAGTATACTCAAACTTTTACACATAAACTATATACCTTTAACTTCAAAATGGCGCTAGTTAGGTTGTTTAATTGTTACAAACAAAGAAGCTGTGAATTAAATACAAAAAAGTGAATAACTTTGACTGTAATTAAACTAGGCAAAAAGTTTTTTTTTAATTCGTGTAAAAATACCAGCTTTTTAAATCTCATAGTAGTTTTAGTCAATAGTAGTTTTAGTAGTTTTGGTCAATATTAACAAAGTTAATCAAATTGTTTATAAGACAAAAATGAGTCTTCTTTAGTAAAATGTTTTCGGTATGATAAAAATGACTTTTTAATGATTTTTTTTAAACACGTTGAAAACATAACTATTTTTCTTTCATGTGGTTTCCACAGAACTGCTATATCATTATTATTTTCTGAACAATAACATTGCAAAAAAAAAGCTTTTTGAGATAAACAAATTGAATAAAATTTAGACTAATTGACGAATTGTCTTAATTTTTTTGTGCATTGTATGAACTGTTTTAGTGCAATTTTCGTGCAATATGAAAGTCTTAAGGTCATTTTCGCAAAAGTTATAGCAAATTTTTTATTTTCGAAATTTTAGTTTTATTTCGAAATTTCCAAAGCAAAAAATAATCGGACCAAAATTCAAAAATTGCCATTTTAAACCTTTGCTGATACATTAAAAGAAGGATACTATAAATAAGATATTTAATTACGCAATTACGCTATATTTACCTGTGGCGATTTAAACGGAAAAATTTTTTTGACACTTATTTGTTAATAACTAATATTCTTGTCCGAACTGTGACGAGCATTTTTGTATTTATAATGTATTAGGTATATAGTACCCAAAAATTCTATTTGCAACCTAGCTGCCAAGTGTCCTGAACATGGTATATTTTTACCTTATTTCCCTGGCGTCAATCGCTTATTCCAGACAGTGTTCCTAGAAAAGTATGGTAACTCTGAACTAAACATTACCAGAATGTATGAGATACATATCTGAGTTAATGGAAAGCAATACACCCGAAGAAAACATTACTTAACCTTGGTTGTATTCAGAAATATTTCACATAGGATTTAAACGTTCATAAAAAACTTCCTTATAATGACACGTGTGATGAATGTGATAAATGAAATTTGGCCAAAATTCAGATGGTAGAAAGAAAAGAAAATATTAAACAATATTATCAACAATACCTTCTGGAGGCTAGTAACAGGTATGAATTACAACGATTTAATAAGGAAAGAGCAGCAACAAGTGGTATAACAATAAAATTATTGACAATTTATTTACAGAAATGTCTGCCAACGCCTTTTCTAAGTAACCAGCAGAGTTTTTATCAATAAGGTCAAGTTATGGACATGCAATTATACGTTTTCAAACACTTCAGATAATACATTTTTGTCTTGTATGATATGGGATGAATGAAAGTCTGGACGTGGAGCAAACGAAATGGATTCAGGATATTTGAAGTGTACTGAAACTATACATGAAAACGTAAGGGAGTGGTCCGAAAATATTGCAAAACCCAGAACATAAACGGTTATGCTTTACTTTTGGATACTACACAGTACACAGGTATCCACAGTTAAAAATTGAGGCGCTCAGAGCAACTAACAGTGGTCTAACCCACATCCAACAATTTTACTAAAACGCTTTTATTACATTAAAGTTATCCCTTATTTAGGTACTTTCAGATGCAGAGTGGCTCAAGCAATGGTTGTTTGTATTTTTTGAATTTTGTAAGAATATCCACCATTTTTTTAATATTATTGAAAAAATAAAGTTTATTTTATTTGGAGCCGTATTCTATTTTATAGCAGTGTGAAGAATAATTCCGTAGTTGATATAAAAAAACAAATACGTGATAAAATACAAATTCATATTAAAAACAAAGAAGAATAGGCAACGGTATGACATATCGCACGTCAGATTCTACGTCCTGAATCATTCATGTCAGTAGTTAAGGGTTAAAGTAGCAGTCGAGGGCCAAACAAGACACAGGGTCCAAAATATAACCCCAATAATTTGCTGACAGCAAAACAAAACAGATTTTTTGAAAATATCGCAATTCCCTTGTGCAAAGGATAAAGACACACCATTTTTAAATCTAATCTATCTAGTCAGCCCTAAACATCCATCCTTGGATATAGGCCTCCTCTTCATTCTTCCATGCCTCTCTATCTTGGGCAATTTGCATTTATTTTGACCCAGTGTGCTTCTTCAGGTCCTCTGACCATCGCATTTGTGGCCTTCCCCTTTTTCGTTTGTGGTTCCACGGTCTCCAATGTATAATCGTCTTAGTCCATCTTTCATCCTTCCGCCGTAGGGTGTGTCCGGCGAACTTCCATTTAAACTTTGCTACTTGGGTTGAGACATCTTTCACTTTTGTTTTGTTACGGATTCATTCGTTTCTTTTCCTGTCTGATAGTTTAATCTTCAGCATTTGTCTTTCCATGGATTTTTCTGTCTTTGCTATTTTTTCCATATTTTCTTTTGTAAACGTCCATGTCTGAGAGCCTTATATTAGAACATGGAGTATACATTGATTGAAGACTCTTGTTTTTAGATATTGCGGGTATTTTCTGTTCTTTAGAATATAAGACAGTTTTCCGAATGATGCCGATCTTATTCTTCTCTTTATTTTTTCGGTCTGATTTTCTTTATTTAATCTAGTGATTTGTCCTAGATATATATACTCTTTTACTTGTTCTATTCTTGTTTATGCCACTGTAATTATTAGTTCTTCTTGTTGATTGGTCCTGGTTTTTGTTGTACTGTAATTCATCTTCAGTCCTATCTTTGTTGAGTCTCTATCTAGTTCTTCCATTATTCTTTGTAGTTCTTCACTTATTTCTGTTAGTAATGCAATATCATCAGCATATCGTAAGTGATTCAGATATTGCCCGTTTATGTTTATACCCAAGCCATCCCAGTATAGTTGTTTGAACACATCTTCTAGCGCTTGGTTGAATAGCTTGGGCGAGATGGTATCTTCTTGTCTTACTCCTCGGTTTTTTTTAATAGGCTCCGTTTGTTTCATTAGCTTAATAGTTGTTGTTGCCTTATTATACAGTGCGTCCATAAAGTAACGCATTAATTCGTTATTTCGTAAACCGGCGACTTTAAGGAAAAATCCCGAAACAGGCCGATTTTTATTTTTAAATTGCGATTTTTTGGAATATATATCATAATAGTGACGTCATCTGTCTGGGCGTGATTACGTAATCGATGATTTTTTTAAATGAGAATAGGGTCATGTGATAGCTCATTTAAAAGGGTATCCAATTCTCTATTCACTAATATAAACATTAACATAATTATTTTTACAGGGTGTTAAAAAAATCATTTTTTTAATCAAAGTAATTGAGACAAAAAGAAGAATGTATGTAATTTATTTATTTCAAAATGCATTTTACTACTGTTAGAAAACAGAATAAATTGTATTTGACAAATAAACATTGATTTACGCTTAAACGAAATGTTCAAACAGCCAAGAGGCAAGTGGGTGGCAGCTTTAACATTGAATTTAAGCGAAAAACAATATTTATTTGTCAAATAAAAGTTTCTTTCCTGTTTTCCGACAACATTAAAACGTATTTTGAATTAAATAAATTACATACATTCTTCTTTTTGTTTTAATTATTTTAATTTAAAAAATATTTTTTTGAACACCTTGTATAAATAATTATGTTGGTGAATAGAGAATTGAATACCCTTTCAAATAAGTTATCACGTGACCCCTATCCTTATTTAAAAAAATCATCGATTACGTCACTACATCCAGATAGATGACCTCACTAGTATTATATATATGCCAAAAAATCGGAATTTAAAAATAAAAATCGACCTGTTTCGGGATTTTTCCTTAAAGTCGTCGGTTTACAAAATATTGAATTTATGCGTTACTTTATGGACGCACTGTATATATTTGTTATTAAGTATATTCTGCTGTTTTGTAGGGAAATTTTTACTGCCCAGTGTTCCACAATATCAAATTGATTTCAAAGTCAATAAATGCCATGTATAGTGGGATATGATATTCGTTAGCTTTTTCGATCAATATCTTCATCGTTAAAAGGTGGTCACTTGTACTGAAGTTTTTTCTAAATCCGGCTTGTTCTCTTGCCTGGTATCCATCTAATTTAGTTGTTAATCTGTTTGTTAATATCTTGGTTAATAGTTTGTACATCACATTTAGTAAAGTTATGGGTCTTTAATTCTTTAGATTCTTTTTATCTCCTTTCTTAAATAGTAAGAGTGTTACTGCTTCGTTCCAAATGTTGGGTATTTGTTTTGTCATTAAAATTTTATTTAGAAGTATGTACAAAACTTCTCTAGTTGTTTCCCACCATTTTTTAGCATTTCTACAGGTATCCCGTCTTTTCCTGGCGATTTATTATTCTTCATCTCCTTGAGTGCTTTTTTTTATCTCATTCTTAGTGATTTCTGGTTATAAGTCGGAATTGACATTTTTTATTTTTATTTGTACTTGCTTAAGGATTTCTTGTGTTGGTTTCTGTTTTGTATTGTGCATGTTTTTATAATAATCTTGTGTTATCTATATAATTTCTTCTATATTATTGGTCTCTATGCCTTCTTTGTTCTTTATACTATTAATCTGTATGCTTCCAAGCTGTGGTTTTAAGCACTTCGTATTTTTATTTTGTTCAATGTTTTTTTCTATTTTTTTTCCTGTACTCTCCTTTGACTTTCCTTAATGTTTCTTCTGATAGCTTTGTTTACCTCTTTGTAATCTGCTGTGTTTCTCTTATCTTGGTCTATTAATGTTTTTTTTTGCTCATGAGGTTTTTTGTTTCCTGGGAAATAAAGTTTTCCTTTTTTATCCTTGTTTGTGCTAACTCTTTTCCCACCTTTGCTAATGTATCGGTTAATAGCTGATTTATTTCATCGATATTTTTGTTTTCCAAATCTCTAGTGACCGGTATACTTTCCCCTTATTTTTTGTTTATATTTCTCTTTTGCTTTCTTAAGTTTTCCCATATCCAGTTTAGATCTATTTTCCATTTTTTTTTTGTTTCGAATTGGCTATTAATGCTGAGTTTTTCTCTATGGTCACTGCCTGTTGAGAAACGGTTCAGTACTGTAACATCTTTGATGATGTCTTTTTGTGTTGTAAGGATGTAATCTATTTTATTTTTAGTATTACCGTTGGGACTTATCGATGTCCATTTTTTTTGCGGTTTTTTGTTAAAAAACGAGTTCATAGCAAAAAGTTGTCTCTCCTCTAAATAGTTCATTAATGTATGTCCTCTATTATTTCTTTCTCCGTTTTTAAATAACATATGCAATAAATCCACAGCTGTTGAATTGTTGCACTCTTGGTGGAATAACCCACACAGTTTTTTAAAATAATATTAAGAATAGTTTAATCACGTAAAATTTCCAAATTGATTTATTTAACACGAAACACGTGCTAAAACCAGAACAGTTGGGCAACACACATAAAACGTTTATATATTAATGCGATGGCCTCAGGCGATGGTCAAATTGTTAGGTACCATTATTTTCAAATGCCGTTGTGTGTTGAGGAAGAAGCATAATATTTAGTAATCGTTGTTGGATGCTATATATTTATAAATATAGACTCTTAATATATTTTTAAATATATTATTAGAAACTGTGAAATATTATTTGACCAACAGTAAAGAGTTTGTAATTAAAATATTAATTAAAAAGTAGATTATTTATAAAAAAAATTAATCCTGCAAATAATCGTGACATAAAATTAAAAATGAATCAGGTATTTTTGCATTACGGCTCAAAACAGTACCTATAATATTTGCTGTCAACCGACACCTCTCAAGATATACGAATCAGAATCGAACAGGCCAGAAGCACATTTACAAGAATGAAGATGCTTCTCTGTTGTCGGGACTTAAACCTTGAGTTAAAAATATGACTGATGACATGGTATATCTTATCCATATTGCACCAAGGGATGGAAGCGTGGACACTGAAGAAAATTGACGTGAGGAGACTGGAGGCATTCGAGATGTGGATGTAACGAAGAGTACTGAAGAGCTCATTGGTAGATAGAATAACCAACGTAAAATTTGCATTGTTTCGTAAAATTTAAAACAAGCTTATATTTTTCTAAAAGTTTTTTTGATAATTTACAGGTATACAGTGATGAGCGCACTAATAACCTGCAAAATAGCTCGAAAGATGGAAAACATAATACATTGTGCAACAAAAAGAGATGAAACTATTGGAGGTGGAAATTATCGTTATAAACGTATAAAGTAACATTACAATACATAGTTTCCCACCTGTAGACGTATAAGAGGAGTATGACAACTGTCACTCTGACAGTAGAATTTTATAAAATACTTCTTTCACACCCTCAGTGCAAGACTGCAATAACTCAAACTTTTATGAAAATGAAGTAATAATGGAATTCGATTGTAAACATGCATATCTATCCCCTGTAAAACTTTAGTAACTTTCAAATGCTTAATGGGCTAAATATTACAACAAAAACAGTTTAACTATTTTGCGTTTTTAAACATACTCTAACGTAACAGAGTTATTATAAAACAGTTTTGCACGGAACATTGCAACGGATTCGATAACAAGCAATAATAAGCAATGAAAAAAGTAAGATACTGGTTATTTTAATATCTATATCTGTGATGTTTAATTTTAATATACAGCGCGTCTACGTAATCCATTAACGGCTGAGACAATAAACAAAGATTTTCGAGACCAACCTATTCATGTAAATTTTATGTCCTTTGTGTGATATTATATTTATTTTCCATAAGATGTGTGCGATGTCGTTTGACCATTTATTTGTTAGATTGGATTGAAACCATATTAATTAAGACTAATTATTTACGACCAAAAACTATTTTTTCTCATGAAAGGAAAAACAGTTATCTTAAAACTTGTGTATTGACAATACTGAGAGGTCAAAAATATCTATTCTCAGAAAACTTGCCAAAGAACAGCCAAAAATTCAAA
The DNA here is from genome assembly GCF_917563875.1 of Diabrotica virgifera virgifera. Classification (NCBI taxonomy): domain Eukaryota; kingdom Metazoa; phylum Arthropoda; class Insecta; order Coleoptera; family Chrysomelidae; genus Diabrotica; species Diabrotica virgifera. Next base: position 108,380,532 of record NC_065448.1, on the reverse strand, counting down.
TGGCCAAAAAGAAAGATTTGGTATACTTATGCCATTCGGGTATGATACCAGCAGCCCACCATAGTTTTTATAAAAATATTTTGGCACAAGATGATGTACGAGAAGAGGACAACAACTACGGTAAAACCTGTCAGCAACGGCCACTAAAAATGAAAGAACTATTGGCCGATATAGAAAGATGGCCGGTATTGCCAGTTTTTGTAGCCGTTAGTACAGGTGGCCGATGTTGGCAGGTGGCCGGTAACACATGTTTTACTGTAAAAGTAAATGTGTCTACACTTTTTACAATTTTCTCCGTGCAAAACTGTTGTAACTTTGAAATTCTAATACTAAATGTGTAGTGATTAACAATTTTTTCCGTGCAAAAGTGTTGTAACTTTGAAATTCCTAATTTTTTTTGCATTAATATTATTTTATTTAAATTTCTATTTTTGGTTAATGTAATATAGGTAAAATCATAATTAAATGTTAATTTTTCTTAAAACTTGTGTCTTATTTCACCGATATTAGCACGAATAAAAAAAATCGTCTTTATCTCGAAACTTACTTATTTTGACTTACTGCAGTCTTGCACTGAGGGTGCGATATTAAGTTTTCCATATTTTGAGCTATTTTGCCGGCTATTAGCGCGCTCATCACTGTATATTTTAAAGTAAAAAGTTCTACTCACAGATTTAGCCGCTCTTTGTTTATTAATTGTTTAAACAATAACAATTGATTTTTATAAATAATTTTAAAAATATGGTTGAATTCATCATTTTACTTCGATCAAAAATGTTTCTATTATGTTTTTAATTATACTGAATCCGAATCTGACATTACCTATAGATCATTTGCATCTATAGATCACCTGACTCCCCTGTGGAACTATTTTTTCAGAACCTGCTAAATTTGTTAGATGACTTGCCTCATAGAAGCAGAAAAATTCTATGCGGGGACTTCAACATTAATTATGATGCTGCTTGTGCTACCCAAATGTCCTTGGTCAACATATTTGAATCATATGGTCTCTCAATGCACGTTAATTCTCCTACAAGGATTACAAAAACTTCATCTACCATAATTGACTATATTGTCTCAGATTTATCACCCCTTGATGTCTGCTCTACAATTATTAATGCGGGATTATCAGATCATGAAGCAGTATTTACGAAGTTTAACATCTTCAGCAAACCCTCCTCGAAAACCCGACGTTTAGGCAGGACTTTTCCCACCCGGAGCTTTCGTAAATTCCAAAATTTATGCTTAACCTCTGAGTGGCGCTTTCCTGCCATGGACGTGAATAATATTTTCAGTGAATTCTTAGATAAGCTTATCTGTATCTTCAATAAAGCATTTCCTTTAATTGCAATTAAGCCAAAACATCACAAACCCTGGACTACTAAAGGTATCCGAATATCTTCCAAGAATATGCGTTCTCTTCTCTATATCAAGAAATTTACTACCAACGTCTCTATCACTGAATATATCACCAAGTATAGGGCAACCTATCTTAAACTTATAAAATCAGCTAAAAAAGTCTACTACCAGAACCGTCTGGGAAGCTCCAAAAGACGTTTAGGTAGGATTTTTTCCGCTCGGAATTTTCATAAATTTCAAAATTTATGCTTAACTTCTGAGTGGCATTTTCCTTCTGCGGACGTGGACTATAATTTCAACGATTTTATAGAAAAGCTTGTCTCTATCTTCAATAAGGCATTTCCTTTAATTTCAATTAAGCCAAAACATCACAAACCCTGGGCTACAAAAGGTATTCGCATATCAGCCAAAAATATGCGCTCACTAGTGTATATCAAGAAATTTGCTACCAACGTCTCTGTCACTCAATATATCACCAAGTACAGGGTAACCTATCTAAAACTCATCAAATCAGCTAAAAAAGCCTACTATCAAAATCGTATGGAAAGCTCTAAAAGTGTTGCAAAAGAAACTTGGTCCATAATAAACGATCTTCGAAATAGAACTCACGCAGTTCAAACATTTGCCCTTCCAGACCCGGAAAATCTAAACGAATATTTCGTTAATGTGAGTAAAAATATAACTTCTACTATTTTGCCACCAAAAGATCCCATTTTCTATCTCCCCAATTCAGGAGTGTTCTCGAATTCATTCTTTTTAAGACCAATCGATATATCTGAACTGATCCAAACTATCAATAGTATCAAAAGCAAATCATCCTGTAGTACTGATGGACTATCCATAAAAATCTTCTCAAATCTCACAGAAAATGTGTTGGAAAACCTCGTCTCACTAATTAATGATTCCTTTGAAAGAGGCAAATTCCCAGAGTGCCTAAAGATAGCCATTATTATTCCCCTTCATAAGGGTGGTGAAAAATCTAATGCTTGCAACTATAGACCTATTGCCTTACTACCGGTACTTTCAAAAATTATTGAGAGCCTCATAAAAACCCGTCTTATGTCCTTTCTCATTGATAACAACATCTTATCCCAAAATCAGTTCGGCTTTTTAACTAATAAATGTACCACTGATGCCTTGTTTTCTGTGTTTCATGAGGTTTACCAAGCACTAAACAATAATCTTTATACTGCCACTGTTTTCTGTGACTATGCCAAAGCTTTTGATTGTGTAAATCACGACATTTTGATTAAAAAACTAAATTTCTATGGGACTCGAGGTATTTCTTTGAATTGGTTCCAATCTTACTTGAATAATAGGAAACAACTAGTTAGAGCAAATGATACTGACTCTAGTCTCAAAAACATTGTATGTGGAGTACCAGAAGGTTCAGTATTGGGTCCTCTACTGTTCCTTATCTTTATAAATGACATCACTAACTTAAAAATCGATGGACAAATTTTTGTTTTTGCTGATGATACCAGTATCACTTGGAGCAACTCAACTATTGCATCTCTTCATGCAACTATAACTTCTGATTTGCTTACGATAAAAACCTGGTCTGACTCTAATTTACTCTCTTTTAACGTGGATAAGACAGTAGCATTATCCTATAAAAGTGCTCTTCAACCCCTGCTTGTTAATAACAGCCAGATCTCTACCGTTGATTCTGTAAAATTTCTTGGTATTTTTTTAGACAGCAACCTCAAATGGTCCCTTCATATCGATGTGTTAAGTAAGAAACTCGCCTCAGCCTGCTATGCTATAAGATCTGTTTCGAAAGAACTCAATTTAGCATCTTCTAAACTAACATATTTTTCTTTGTTCGAGTCTCATCTTCGATATGGTCTTCCTTTTTGGGGTTCTAGTACAGCTGCCCAATTAGACGTTATTTTTAAATTACAAAAAAGAGCAATAAGGTACCTGTTTGGCCTCAGAAGAACAACACATTGCAGAAGTTACTTCAAAGATCACGGCATTTTTACCCTTATATCTATATATATTTTAGAAACTGTTTGCTTAATTCGTAAACACATGCATGTCTTTCCAGCAAGGCCTCGTCATGACTACTCCACCAGAAATTCAAATTTTGATGTCTATTTACCGATCCCGTCCTCTGAGTTAGTAAAGAAATCTACATTATATTCCGCAAAAAAACTTTACAACCATCTTCCTTTACAACTCAAATCTGCAACATCTTTCCCCAAGTTCCGTAAAATGACAAAAGCTCATCTATCTAAAAGACCATATTATTCAGTAGAAGAGTTTCTTAATGAGTAACTAAGAAATTACAGTAATGTACAAGTAACCAAACTTATCTATATTTGGGTGTCACATGCAGCAGCTTAAACTTATTAGTTCCTATGTTTATAAATAGTTTACTTTGTTGTGTATTCACTTTGCAATTTCTATAAATTGTTGCAATATATCGATTTTGATTTTTTTTTCTTTACTTTATTAACTTATATTTTGTATTTATGTATATTTTTTTTATATTGACGATTTATAAAATTTCAGAAAATTGTATTTGTTATTGTTATTGTTAGATATTATTTATTTATTTTTTCTGACTTTAATTAAGCTTTGTCCATAAAATTTGTATTTTCAGTGACAATAAAGCATATTTCTATCTATCTATCTATCTACCTACAATTCGAAAAGTCAAAAAAAAATTTGAGCGCTTATTATGTCGGCGTAACTATAGGAACCATAGTATGGGAAACTTTTTTATTATAAATTTTACGAAAAAAGTTATTCTTCATAAAATGCTCTGCATGGTCTAAAATCTAAGATACACCCATCAGATATCAATTTTTTTTCAATTTATACGAGGTATATCAAAAATATGAATTTCGCTTATGAGTTAACTACCTCTATAGTTCATAATATTTTAATTAGAAGGATGTAATTGAATACCGAAAAATAGATTTTAATTCCAAACAAGTTTTTTGGTAACAATTTTCGATATTGTGAAACATAAAGGTACTTTACCCTTGAGCGAAATTCATATTTTTGATATACCTCGTATAAAATGAATAACATTTGATATCTGATGGTTGCACCTTATTTAACTGATAATTTTTGGTTTTTGTGTTAATTTTTTATATGTCTTAGTTTTCTCAAAAAGAAGTTGTTTATTTCGTTTTTAGAGTAAAATAATTTGGTGTGTTTTAAAGCCTACATCTTAAAAGGTACGTTTTTACTGGCGCCGCTGGCTTATTAAACGCTGAAAGATCGTCGCTGAACAGGGTTGCCAGAATGGGTATTTTCCACAATTTTGGGGTAATTTGAAAGCGCCTAGAGGAATTTTTCTCAGCAGAAATGGTTAGGGGACATTTAAAGGGAGGGGGGGCGGGAGAATTATGGAGAATATTAAGGTTTCATGATAAATTAAATTTGCGAATGTACATAGAACTGTATATTATACTCTCATATACTCGGAAATAATTCATAGGCCCTATCGTCTTCGATTATATGAGAGTAAAATATACAACAGTTCTATGTACATTGGCAAATTTAATTTACCGTGAAACCTTAAAATTCTTTATAATCCCCCCCCCTCAATCTCCAAACCATTTCTGCTTAGAAAAATTCCCCTAGAAGCTTCCAAATTACCCCAAAATTGTAAGAAATAGCCCATTCTGGCAACCCTGTTCAGCGACGACCTTTCAGCGATTAACGAGCCAGCCGCGCCAGTAAAAACGTACCTTAAGCTTCAAAAAAACACCTATAAAATTGTAACATATTATGCATTTAAATTTTAGTAATATTCTCTTAAAGTGGTAGTAATTCTGTAAAACAACGAAGTTTTCAAATTTTTTAGACGTAGTATCATTTGAATTAAATTTTTGAGATTTTTTTAATGAAACATCGTTTAGTAAGATGTTTGAAAGATAAGTTGTGCAAATTTTATAGGTAAAGTTTTATAGATAAAACTGTACTAATTACACATTTTTAAATCATTTTTAAACAAAATTCATGTAAGTCTAATTTTCCGCCCAAATCGTAAATATGCCCATAATTTTATTTTTCTTTTTATTAAAACTTTAAGATAGCTATATTGATTTTCCATTTTTAATTTGATAAATTTTTATTTAGTCAATTACCTAGTTAAGAAATTTTAATAAATTAACACAAACGCGCTCTGCGTCGGACGCTACTATACAGTGCGCTAATGTGTGTGAGAGGGGCGACTTGAGCGTAATAAATAAAAAATTATAAAAACTGTAGATTCAATTTTAGAAAAATCTTTGTATAAGCTTTTTTGTTTAAAATTTTTTCAATGGGCAAGTCAGTTCTCTTCTAAAATTTATATTTTCTTGGGTATTAAAAAAAGCAACTAATATCGCAGTTTATTTGCTTAATAAAAAATGAGGGACCCACTTTTGAAGTAGACCTTTTTGATATGTTGTTTATTAAACATTTGTTAATGACATTACAAAAAGTTCTATCTTGTTTTATCTTTTCCGTAAGCCAAAACTCCATTGACTCCCCTCTATATAATCATATGATGATTATAACTTTAGAGTATAAGGTGGAACTTGTGTTTTTTTATTTATTTTTGCATGTTGATTATCTGGATATATTTTGGATACATAAATTCGAAGTAGATAACAATCTGATATGAACCATATATCATTTATAGCACAAGACTAAAACATCATTGGTTGTTTATATCAGTGTAAGTCAGTGAGTTTGTTGTTGACTACTGACAGATCCAGAAGTGGGTAGCATTTTGAGTAAGGGCCGATATGTTTATTTTTCGTTAAATCTAATAACATTGATATGGTGTCGCTTTAATTTTAATCTTCTCAACTATCAAAATGTACTTTAAATTTTATACCGTTTTTGGAGGTCTTTTAAGTAAGTTGTAACAAAAACGAGGTTGTGTTGTGGCAGAATAGATATAGCTTTAAAGGGTAGTTACTTATTTATGGAAGTTTCCTCAAACTAGGCTAGCTGGAAATTGAAGATACTAAACAGTAGGGCTCAGGGGAGGATCAGGCCGTATTTGCACGCCCTAGTAAGACGGTACCTACTGAAATACTTGAATGACAAAGAAAATAAATTAATATAAGGAGTAATGAAAAGAAAAGAACTATTGACCAAGAAGATATTCAGAAGTAGTGTTGAGCGCCAGGGAAGAATAGAATATATTCCTCTCCACGTGACCTATATTGCTGTACCTAACTAATACTATTAAAAAGGTAGGATAATAAAACATATAAGTATGTACAACCAACAAATTTAATAAAAAAAAAATACCTATAACCCCTATATACAATTTTATACAAACTAGCTAACCACCTGACGTACTAGGCTAGTACGCTCCTGTCTATTACACAGATATTACAGTAGAGAAAAGCAAATATATTGAATTTATTGTACCAAGACAGTTATTGGATCTAAATATGTGTGTACAAAAACTTATTATTAAGGAGGATTACAATATTGGTTGACAATCCCACATCTGATCGGAATGATACACCGGACAATACTGATATATTGTGATAATAACCGAGATAGTGTGCACAGTATCTTACCAGATAGGTTATGATCTCCGGACTATTTTAAATAAAATAAAATACAAATACAATAATGAAAATGACATATAAAAGTTGTGGAAAAGAAAAATATTGATTATGATTAGGTTAATTGATTTTAGAAAAATGAATTTATATGATTATTAAGATTATATATGTTATTAAAAATGTTAAAGTTGAAATATGTTATGTAAAAGAATTGAAAATGTAAATTTTAATAATAAAACCTGTCGTTTCTACAAACAGTAGGCCTGTGGCTTCTCCAAACTCCGGTTAGGTTGATGCGGGAGAGCCAAGTAAGGTATCTTCCGGGTTTCCTCTACCTTAGGGGGAGTACTTCTCACCAACCAGAAGGTACGACGATGTGGTGCGACAAGGAGGTACTTCCTAGCACCGGGAAAACTGTCTATCTCCAAAAAAACAAAAAATAAAATCCATCCAATGCCAAAAGAACTCAAAATGATCCTCTATTTATTCCATATCCAAAAAAAGGATTGACTTAATCTTGATCTCCACCAGTGGCTAAAAAAACAAACCTTGATCAGCTGATTGCCTTGACCACACAAGAAACAGGGCCTCTACAAAAAGGTGTACCACCTTATCAGAACTTGACAGAGAAAAAATCTAAGAAAAAATGAAGTTTGATGTACTTGCTTGAAATGTCAGTGACCTTGATTATCCTTGACTGGAAAGAGCCTTTTTAAACGAATATAAGGAAGTATTTGAACAAGTAAATATGAATCTGGTAATCAAGATTACTTTAAGGAGTTATATAAATGAGAGAATAAGAATGGTCATTGATTCCAAACTGATTTTGAACTGGAAGTATATAGTTAGAAAGAATTCTTTTCTCTGTAGAAAAAATAAGTGCGATGGTATTGAAGTATTGCAAATCTGATGATTGAAGAATAACACTTCATTTAAAGATAATATATGTAAGATATTTGAAATGAATAACAGGGTTATTTTTTATTTAAGGAAAAAACATCATTTTTTTAATACATACCCATTACTCTTCAAAAAGGTGTTGGAAAACAAAAAAAAACCTCTTCTTTTCAAAACACTTAACAACCAAGAACAAAACAACTTCTTCCCACGTAAACTTATTTTCTATTCAAACATTTCAACTAAAATTTTATATTCTCTGTAATGGCCACTGGTGTGATGGCTGATGGGACTGCTTTCAACAACAGCCGAGATTGAAGTGACGAATAGCCCCTTCTTCAATGACAATCACGTCAGCCGGAAGCCGTATCGACACACAAACCAACTTCTAGGTTCTGAATTCCCCAAAAGTTACCAATTTTGTCGTCGATCAACTGCAACTTTCAATACAATTGTCTGTAAAGTTGGTTGCATACCTAGTTCCTATTGGAATAAATATTTTAGTAACGATGGTAATAACTAATCGTTACAAAGTACTCAGTTTATACTGATGATGATCTGATAGGACAGAAAACGTTTTAAAATATTGTAAGTCTTTTGGATACTTTCATTGTTTTAATACTTTTTTAACGAATATAGGTACTAGTTACGTTGGACTTTTCTTCTCAGCTATATTTCTTATGAAAAATTTTTTCTACGGGCTACAGCTTCTTGGTAAGTAGATGTTTTCCATTATCCTCCTACGAGGGAGGTTTTAACGACAAGCCCAAGAGTAGGAGTGGCAAACTATTTTACATCTTTTTAGGTCTCAAAATCGAGATTCTCAGCAAAATTAAGCTTGTTCGTGTAATTTTTAGGGGTTCAATGACATTTTCATCTCTGTTAAGTGGACTATTTCCATAACAAACTAAAAATGGATTTATGATAATATTAAATCTTCATTAAAAAACTCTTTATAACAGATATCCGCAAGTGGAAATTAAGCAAACTAAGAATAAAATATAGTAAATAAAACTAATGATAATCGACATAAAGGGTGGTATGAGTGGAAAAAGAAGTTGAGATACACGAAAATAGTGTAAGCAAACTTCATCAGTAAATGCGCATTGCTTCCGATTAAAAAAAATGTATAGCAGTAAATTATGGTGCAATAACCCCAGAGGTCAGCGATCGCAATCAGCAGTTTTACCTTTTATATTCAGCATTTTGATTTTATATAAAAGTAATATCATTGTAATTAATTTCAGTTATTTTCGATCAATTAAAAGTGAAGTATATTTGTAAAAGTTAATAAAGGGTCTTTTTAAAAAGTACCTTAGTGAGTTTAAACCTTCAAGTGGCACAGTGCAGAAAGATAAGTGAGAGAGTCCTTTGGTGATCCTCGTCGTTTTTAAACGTTTACCCGCTACGAACCAACTTCCAGGGAAAACCACAGCCGTTCAACCCAGAAGTCTACGGAAGACCAGTGTCAAAGTGTAAAAATCCATTTATATGCCGAAAGACGATAAGAAGAAAGCAGAAAAGAAGCCAGTTCCTTCGAAAAGAAATGCACCAAAGCATAATCTTCTATCTGTAAGCAAATTTAATATTTTTCTAATCCTAATTTAATTGCTTCACAAATTTCATCGCTTAAAATTAGTAATTCTCTTGCAACTATCAGTGAATCGATTGTCGAACCTGGTGCTGCTTCTATTTCGCAAAATAACTCAGTTGCTCAATTTAGTTTAAAAGCTAACGATAATTCTTCAAATAATACTCCAATAAGCTTAGATATACCGTCTATAATTATTATTACTCCTGCTCCCGCTAGTCAATTAGATACTATGGCCGTGGCACCAGCTCCCGCTCTTTTTTTTTGATGTCAATAAACATCTATCTGTCGTACCTGATTACGATGGAAACCCTAACGAACTGCATAACTTCATTGAAGTTACTACAATGGTTCTTGATCACTTCTGGGATCGTGCTAATCCCGAAAGCTTTCAAAATCATATGTTGACTCGAGGCGTAATGAATAAAATTAAAGGAAGTGCTCGAGAAGTCATTTCTGTATATGGGTGTAAAAACTGGAACACAATAAAGACCACGCTAATACAAAATTTTGCCGACCAACGCAATGAAAATTCGCTCACACGAGATATGGTAAACTTGAAGCAAGGGCCCAATGAATCTCCCCAACAATTTCATGAAAAAGTAATGACACTTTTAAACACAATTTCAAATCATATCGAACTGCATAACGATAATGAAGCTGTAAAAGCAAGCAAAAAGACATTCTTTCAACAACAAGCCCTAACTACGTTCCTAGCAGGATTAAGGGAACCAATAGGATCAACCATACGATCAATGAGGCCTACAAGCCTCGCTGTCGCTCTCCGATTTATCCAAGAAGAGAACAATATCAGACACTTACAAAGAACCAATTTCTCATTGCTAAATAAAAGTACTCACATACAACCCCAGAGACAGCCGCAATTCGTAACAGCACCACAATGGCAACAACCCATGCCCAGGCCCCAGTTATATCAACCATTTTTTGGAAATAATCCAGGACCGTCACGACCACAACAGTCCACATTTAATCCAAGATGGCCAATACAACCCGCTCGATTCCAACCACAGAAACAACAAGCCATATAACAAATACACAACCTCCAAGACCTAACCCATGGGCAAGCAAACCACCGCAACAATACAAGCCAACACCGATGTCTGTAAGCACACGCCAAACAGCAACAATACGCTCCAAATATCATCGTAGAAGAGCTGTTTAATATTGAACAGCAAGACGAAAACGACACCAATGCCTACTATGGAGAACAGGCATATTACTACCCAAATCAGGAAACATATTCGGACGACTACCACGTAGAAGACTATCAGAATACCCAATATGAGGAGGAGGAAGATGTAAATTTTCCAAAACCCCAAGAGGAAAACGAAGAAACGTAGTCGAACTCAATTCTTATTCAGACAAAAAAGAACTTCCGCATATCAAAATCAAAAATCCTCCACTCAAATTTCTTCTTGGCACAGGGGCAACCAAATCATTTCTTAACCCCGAAAGTGCTTCCAAATTTTATAAAAATTTTATCCAGCACGAACCGTTTGTAGTTAGTTCAATATTTCAAAGCCATTCACAAGAATATTGTGCCGAAGTTCCCATCTTCCCTGAATTTAATTCTAATATTAATCTAAAATTTTACCTTTTTAAATTTCATAAAACATTTGGTGGTCTTATAGGCCTTGATAAATTAAAACTTCTACAAGCACATCTTAATTTCCCAGCATCCACACTAACTACGGCACATTTAGTTCTCCCTATCTTCTATTATGAAACCAATAAGACACAGTTTTATACAATTCAATTAGAACCCAGAACAATCACCCAAGTACGACTTCCAGTGAAACAAACAAAAGGCACCATACTTATACCGAAACAAGAAATACAGGGGGCGATTTTAAGAGAAACTCTCAGCGAAGCCTGTAATCAACTAGCCTGGACCGAAATGATCAGCAACACCGATGAACCTATTCAAGTAGCACTCACCGATCCTGTTAAGAGCAATCCAATAGATCTTCATGAATATCATCTTTACACTTCGGACATCATTCCTATGGAAACAGAAACACTAATAGACATTGATCCCCTCATCAGAACAGATCATCCAAATCCAGAAGAGGAGATGCATATCAGACGTTTATGCAGAAAATTTGCAGACATATTCCATAATCCTGATGAGACTTTAACATTTACAAATCAAATAAAACACCATATAAGAACAACAGATGAAGTCCCAGTTTTCACAAAATCATATCGATATCCACATGTTCATCGAGAAGAAGTTAACACGAAAATAACATCAATGCTGGACCAAGGCATCATCAGACCAAGTCAGTCGCCCTGGTCGTCGCCAATCTGGGTCGTGGCAAAAAAACCAGACGCCTCAGGAAAAATCAAATGGAGAATCGTAGTCGATTATAGAAAGTTGAATGAGAAGACTATAGATGATAGATACCCAATCCCAAATATCACGGACATCCTCGATAAACTAGGACGCTGTCAATATTTTCCCACCCTTGATCTAGCCAGTGGATTTCACCCGATAGAAATGGCAGAGGAAGATATACAAAAAACAGCATTTAACGTTGAAAATGGCCACTACGAATATCTCAGAATGCTTTTGGATTGAAGAATACACCAGCTACATTCCAGAGGATAATGGACAACGTGCTTAAAGGATTTGTAGGAGACATCTGCTTAGTATACATGGATGACATTATCGTATACTCAACCTCACTCCAGGAACACATGGTCAACCTTAAGAAAATCTTCGAAAGACTACGAGAAACAAAGTTCAAGATACAGATAGATAAATGCGAATTTCTGAAAAAGGAAGTCGAATTTTTGGGTCATGTCGTAACTCCTGAAGGAATAAAGCCAAATCCAAGCAAAATTAAAGCCATCATAGACTATCCCATACCAAGGACAGCAAAAGAGATTAGAGGATTTCTCGGACTACTTGGCTAAAACAGGAAGTTCATCAAGGATTTTGCAAAAATAACAAAGCTTCTCACCTCATATTTGAAGAAAGATGCCAAGATAGAACATACTGCACCATTCCTCAACTGTATCAAAATCTGCAAGAACCTGCTAACCAACGAACCACTTTTAAAATACCCGGATTTTACGCAGCCTTTTAACCTCACCACAGATGCAAGCAACTTTGCTATAGGTGCTATCCTGTCACAGGGTCCTGTAGGACAAGATAAACCCATCGCATATGCATCACGAACACTGAATGAAACAGAGCTCAAATATTCCACTATTGAAAAGGAAATGCTTGCAATCGTATGGGCTACTAAATATTTTCGACCTTATTTATTTGGAAGAAAGTTCAAAATCCTCTCCGATCATCGACCACTTCAATGGCTATTTTTTTTAAAAGATCCGAACTCAAAACTTGTTAGATGGAGGTTAAAACTTGAAGAATTCGACTACGAAGTCATATACAAAAAAGGAAAATTCAACACCAACGCTGATGCATTATCCCGTATTGAAATCCACACTAAAGAAATGAACACCGTTGATGAGCACATGGAAGAAATAATCAGCCTATTATCCAGAAAAGAAGATGACGATATATCAATGGTCAACCACCCAAGTTCAGTATGCGATCCAGACGAAGTAATTCCTATAGATGACTTAGAAGAAATTATTAAAGAAAAACAAACATCCGGCCTAACTGCAGAAGAAATGAAAGTAATAGATGAAATTCTTCAGGAACAAAATCAAAAAATTGAAAGTCAGCCAATAAGTTCTCTATATCAACAAGGCAACAACACAGATGGTACCCAGCATTCTACAGAAGAAAACCCAATACTCGGAATTCCAATCAGCGAAAAACCATTGAACTGTTACAACAATCAAATCATATTCAAACTGGTAAACTACAATCCTGCAAAACCTCTAACAGAACAGTGCTTCGTAACAAAGAAAAGAATGCACGTCCAACTCGACAAAAGCGACCTGAAAAATGATATTTTCAACTTCTTCAAAAATTACGTTGACACAAAAAAGAAATACGCCATCCTATTCGAAACTGATGAACTCTACCAGACTGTCTGCAACATACTTCGTGAAACATTCAAGAATTCTGCATTTGATCTTGTCAAATGCAACAACCTCTTAGAAGATATAAACAGTACAGAGAGACAGAAAACCATCGTACAAGACTATCATCAAGGAAAAACAAACCATACAGGAATTAACGAAACAGAAATTCAAATCAGAAAACACTATTATTGGCCAACGTTGAAAAAGGACATAGAAGAATATATTAATCTCTGCGATACTTGTCAAACAAACAAATACGACAGAAATCCCGAAAAACCAAAGTTTATGTTAACCCCAACACCAACGAAACCACTGGAAATTGTTCACGTAGACCCATTTCAAGCAGCAGGACAAAAATTCTTACCATTATCGACGCATTTTCAAAATACGGACAAGCATACCCAATAGAAGGATCAAACGCTATCAACATTTTAAACGCATTCCTGTCATTCATCACACATCATGGACTACCACATATGATAATTTCAGACAGTGGAACCGAATTTAAAAATGGACTCGTTCAAGAATTCGTGGATAGTCACAAGATTCTAATCCACTACACAACACCTGATAACCCGCAATCCAATGGAATGGTCGAGCGCTTCCACTCCACAGTCATAGAGCATCTTCGAATATTAAAAGAAAAAAAGAAAACACTTAACATAAAATACCAGATGCTTTACGCCATTATGGCATACAAAAACTCTATCCACTCAGCTACCAAACAGAAGCCCATCAACGTTCTCAATGGTCACATAGATGCCCAAGATCCATTCGACATTGACATTAACAGAACACTTATAAATAATTACACACAGGAGCACAGATTGAAAACAAAAGAGATGTATAAAGATATAAATAAGAAATTGCAAGAGAGCAAACAGAAAAATATTGAAAAATTGAACGAAAAACAACACTCACCTATAACATATAAACCAAGCACGAGAATCTACACTCGAAAAACAGTAAAACGAAACAAATTGCTCCCCAGATTTTCATCTAAAATAGTCAAAAATAACAATCCTGTTACTATTGATACCCAAGATACTACGGTGCACAAGAAAAACATTAAACATTAACCACCAATGAAAACTAACCCCAAAAATACTTTACAGATGTATCTCAGTAACAGCCCAAGAAGTGAAGATCCAGGACCTTCGAGACAATCCAGGGATCCTTCCTGTTAAGATTGGAGAAGCCAGAATCCACACTAGCACTCACGATTTCATCCACTATTTCCAATTAGAACCAATAGCACAAGAAATCGAAACATTAGAATCTCAATATCAAACTACAACCATAGCTATAGAAAATGGACTCAGCCGACCGTACTTCGATAGTCTACAGAACTTCGACCAAACATTGCAATATCTCCTCAAAACAGCGCAAGAGAAACTCGACTCAATCTATCCAGCAACCAGAAATAAAAGAGGTCTTATCAATGGCTTAGGAAGTATTTTAAAATCAATATCAGGAAACTTAGATCAAGAAGATGCAGTAAGATATGATGCTGCAATTCAGACACTTGAACTTAATCAACAGAATATTATTAACAACATCAACAACCAATTAAGCCTTAATAAGAAAATAATGAACAACTATAACGAGACAGTAACGTTGTTAACCCACAATCAACAAATAATAGCAGCAGAAACCAACAGAATCAGAACGGATTTAAATCAATTCGTCTTTGATTTCAACCACTACATGCAAGTTCGAAACGTTCTAGACCAGATGAATTTAGCCTTACAAACTATCATACAAATATTAGATGACTTACAGACAGCAATTACGTTTGCAAAAATCAAAACTCTTCACAATGGACTTATAAAACCAGATGAAATCAGATGGACCATCCAGAAGATGCTAGAACATCACTCAGCTTCTCAGCTGCCATACCTCCAAGAAGAAGATCTGATGAAATACTACGAGATAGTAGAAGTAGATGGTTACTATTCCAACCATTCTCTAGTCTTTATCTTACATTTCCCCATCCTTCATTCCAAAGTATTTACATATTTTCATTTATGTTCACTTCCCACCATCAACAATACAATAATTATCCCACCTGGGCCGTATTTAATTTCTAATTCGGAACTTTTCCAATACATGGACCTACCATGCAGAAAAAACGAACCGAAGAAATTCATCTGCCCAGATAAGTTCCCACAAGAAAATACAGAAACCGGTGACTGCATAAATCAAATCCTAAAATTATCCAACGACGCCGCTCAATGTCAAAACGTGCCGATCACAATTAGCACAACAATTATCCAAAAATTATCTGAAGTCCACTATATTGCTGTTTTTCCAAAAGCTACTAAAATTTCCACCCACTGTTTTACTTCCAAAATTGAAGTACTAGAAGGAACATTCCTGATAGAACTACCCCCAGGATGCGAGTTCAGAACCAACAACGAAGTTTACATCAACTCCAAAGCAGCAGTAAAAGAAGAACCTTTAACCCTGCCAAAGTTCAAAATAAAATTCCAAGGAGAAGATCCAACAGTGAAGCCTCTAATGTTAGACAGAATCCAATTAGATGAACTGCATAAACTCTCAACCGAAGAAGAAAGACTCCAACCCGTGTCTCTAACAACAATGGACCATTCTCATCTGTGGACACCACCAATATATTTCTTGGTAATTGCCCTTATCATTCTCCTATAATGGAAGACGAAGAAGGAGAGGATGCAGCCGATCCGAAACCAACGCCATCAGTTTTGTTCATCCCTCACAAAACTTCTCAAGGGGATGGAGAAATTATGGTGCAATAACCCCAGAGGTCAGCGATCGCAATCAGCAGTTTTACCTTTTATATTCAGCATTTTGATTTTATATAAAAGTAATAACATTGTAATTAATTTCAGTTATTTTCGATCAATTAAAAGTGAAGTATATTTGTAAAAGTTAATAAAGGGTCTTTTTAAAAAGTACCTTAGTGAGTTTAAACCTTTAAGTAGTATAATGCACTTTTATTTGATGGGCAAAATCAATTACATTTGCGAATAGTGGGTTGGTAATTTAGTAATTCGCTATCAAAGCCATAGTTCGGATTTTTAGATTTCTAGGAGAATTAATGATTTACAAAAATAATGATAAACTAGGTAAGTAGTCAAGATTCACTGAGCAGATTATCGTAATTGTCAATTATAACAAGGAATAAACGGTAATCCTCGTGCAATTTATTACAACAAAGATCATCTACTGGTTTTTCTAACCACATAAATAGACAACATTATATTTTGTAATTTATTGCAACGACGGGGGGCACACTTGGAACCCCTAAGCTCCGCAACTAACAATTTTTTACAAAGCCGTCGGCCAAGTTCAACAGACCCATTAAGAAGACCCACAAAAACCTGTCAATTATAGTGTTCGGTTTACATAATTCATAAGCGTACGTGAAGAAAGCGGACAGTTGCAATTTTTATACGCGTTTTTATACATTGTAGAATTCGGCTTAACTCCTTTTAAAACAAACCGTTTAAAAAACTTGACCTTTTTTCCCAAGTGTATATAGATCTTTTATTAACGGAATAATAAAAAAATAAATAAAGGTAGCTTAGTATTCTGTATGGTTGTATAATATTATATCAATTCAGGTAGTTCATTTTACCACCATATATTCTCAAAAGTAGATCACCAATTTTAATAGAATATGATAATTAAGACATACACAACAAATAGACATATTAGCGAGGTTCGATATAAAAAGGTTTTTTATATCGAACTAAAAATAATTTAGACGAAATAAGAAAAATAATTGTTTTCATGATGTCAATAGAAAAAATAAAAAAAAAACATCATAAGTAATAGGTACCTACTCGAAATAAAAATATCATACAGACTATTTCACTAGACTGTTTTTAACTGATAAAACGTCATAGCAACGCCACGTTTCCTACTGACAAAAGTCCTTCCTGTCCATAGAGTTATATATTAGCATAGAGAGAGTGTCTTTCAGAGCGAAGTGACGACACCATCTTTTTTATTTGGATTAGTGCTGTTTCAGTCTTACGCATAGAAAAGCTGCTACAGTTGTCCTCCTCTTCCTTGCCTATATTCACACTGAATGTCATCATAGATTTTCGATACAATGTGTTAGAAAGAGATGCAGCAAACCAGTCCATGAGATCTTGTCGTCAGGAAGCGCGGAAGGTAGGCTCTCTCTATGTTAATATATACCTCTATGTTCCTGTCCGTGATTTCTCAGCGACAAAATTATGACAGATCCGTCACGAAGGTGTCTGGTAATTCTATTGTTGTCATCTTGACAAACGTCATTGAGGCGTAATCCGTTTTGGCCAGATATAATGAATCCAGACGAAAAATCAAGATTTGGATGCCAGTCAGGTGAAGAAATCAAAAAATTGGTTTTTGTCTCGTGAAATAGTCTTGTCGAATATCTTGTTTTATTCAAGTTTGTTGCCTTATAGCAATTTTCGCTTATGAAATTTTGACAAAATCATTCGACTGACGTCTCGTGATTTAACTGTCAAAATTTAATTCGCAAAAATTGCTAGGCAACAAACTTTCATACCAGTCGAAAATACTGCCGGCAAAATTTTCTCTTCTACGATATTATATACGATAATTACATCAAACGTGTGGACACATCATTACACAAGATAATTACAGGTGCATAGACCGAAATATAGTTATCTCACAAGATAATAATGACGGAGGAAGCCGAAATTACAGAGGAAGGTATAACTAAAGCACTAAAGAAATCAAAAAATAACGAAGCACCATGACCAGGAAACATAGGAATGGAACTTTTGAAATATGAAGGCGCACGGATCGTATCCTATATACTAGTGTTGTTAAAAAATTCAAGCAGGAGCGGAGATTCCAGATGAGTGGAATCTGTCATATATGTCCTACATTAAAAAAAATGGTGACAACAGGTCAACAAATAATTATAGAGGAATTAGTGCAATGTCTTCAATAGCAATAATCTTTTCCACAGTTATAAAAAAATATAACATTACATGGACCATTACGGTGAAGAACAAGCCGGATTCTGAAAAGCAGATCATGTCTAGATAATATATTAATCATGAGACATATAATAAAAAAAAAACAAAGAAAAAAATATTGAAACACATATTAGCTTTACCAACTTCGAGAGAGCATAGAGTATTGTGTCCAGGTCATTTTTGAATAAGAGGGGGGGGGGACATTTAATATATTTATAAAGAAATTAAAGGAAGAGTATGAGCTATGGGGACTCAAGATAAATATGTGTAAGACAGGATATTTATGTATTGGATTCGAGGTTGCAGATTTGAACTTAAGTTTAGAAGAGACTGTTAATAGTTGTAAGACTTTTAAATATTTAGTGTCAATGATAAGCCGAGATGTTACTTGCATGAAAGATATATAAATGAAAATAACACGGGAAAAACAAGCCATATAAGCACTCCATGGAGTGATATGGAATAACTTTCTAACCAAAGGAAATAAAAAACGGATATTTCAGAGCAAAGTGAGACCCGTAGTGAGGAAGACGAAGAGGAAGATCTGCTACAAGATGGAAAACTTACATAGGAAATGCTATGATAGATAGAGACCTCAGAGAAGGTGATTGGGTGAATAGAGTGCTGTGGAGGACGGCAAACTCATAATGCGAAAAGCTGAAAAAAGAAAAGAAAAAATTTAATATTAATAATTAAAAATGGAATTAATTAATTAAAAATATTATTGAACAAGTTCATTACAGTAATTTTCATAAAGAAGTATTAAACCAAATACAAAATGTTCACATCAAAAAAATCTCAGGGCAAATCAGGTGGTTTTCAAAAAGGCTCATGTTACTATTAAATAATACCGAAGACTGAACAGTGGAAGTTGTAAGAACGAGTCATAGAATGATGTCAGTGAAATTTGTAATTTATAAAGAGGTATTGAATGTTGTGTGTTTGAATGCTCCTCAAACAGGTCTTGGTGAGAATGAAAGAAGAGCTTTCTATGACTAATTAGGAGACGTCCTGAGTGATATTCCGTCAGAGGAGAAAGTTATAATAAGAGGTGATTTCAATGCACATGTGGGCCAAGCCAAGGTAGGATACGAGGCAATACATGGGGGATTAAGCTTTGGAACTACAAATGAAGCTGGAAATGATATGCTTGAATTAGCAACAGCACTAGATATGGCGATTGTTAACACATTCTTTAAAAAGAGAGAAACTCAACTTATTACGTACAAAAGTGGACAACATCAATCCCAAATTGACTATTTCATGATAAGGAAAGAAGACATACGTGAATGCAAGGACTTCAAGGTAATAGTTAGTGAGACAGTAAGCCAATAACATAAGCTGCTTGTTCTGGACATCGAAGTAAAAAGTAAAACTAAACCAAAATATAGGAGAGGACCACAAAAAATCAAGTGGTGGATGCTAAAAGATGAGAAAGAAGATCAATTCAGGGAAATAATAGTAGAGAAAATATGTTGGAACATGAAAGGAAGCCCTACTACAATTGGGAGAAAGATGGCCAGTGGTATTAGAGAGACTGCTATTGAAATACTGGGGAAAACGTCAGGAAAAAAGTTTAAGGAAAAAGAGACCTGGTGGTGATCAAACGAAGTTCAAGGAAAAATAAAAGAGAAGGGAAAATTATATAAAAAGTGGCAAGAAACCAGATACAACACAGATCTTCAAAACTATATGGTCGCGAAAAAGGAAGCGAAAGTAGCAGTAGCAAAAGCTAAAGCAGAAGCGTATTCAAACCTATACGATCAACTTGATACCAGGGAAGGCGAAACGAAGATATATAAAATAGCCAAACAGAGAGCAAAGAAAGAAAAAGATTTTAATCAGATTAGATGTATCCGAGATGAAAATAATAAAATACTAGTTCACGAAAAGGATGTCAAAAAGAGATGGAGAAAGTACTTTGACAGCTTATTAAATGAAGAATTTGACAGACAGCCTGTGGAGTCAACGGAGACAGTAGTAGCAACGGTCACCAAAAAAACAAACGAGGAAGTGACTCAAGCGCTTTAAAAAATAAAGAAAGGAAAAGCGGTAGGACCAGATGATATTCCTGGGGAAATGTGCAAAGCATTGGGAGAGACAGGAACAAGGTGGCTAGCAGGTTTATTTAATAGAATTATGGAAGTTGGACAAATGCCAGACGAATGGAGAAGCAGTATACTAGTACCTGTCTACAAAAACAAGGGAGATATACAGCAGTGTACAAACTACAGGGCTATAAAACTGCTTAGCCACACCACGAAAATATGGGAGAGAGTAATTGATAGATGGATACGTGAAGAGACCGACATATCCGAGAATCAATTTGGCTTTATGCAGTGCAGATCAACAACAGACGCAATTTTCATTATAAGGCAGTTGATGGAAAAATACAGGAGTAAATAAGCAAACGCTCATATGGTATTCATTGATCTTAAGACAGCATATGATAGAGTCCTCGAGAGATTCTGTGGTGGGCACTCAATAAGAAAGGAGTCCCTGGTGCATATGTAAAGATTGTGAGGGATATGTCTGAGGGAGTAACGACTAGTGTTAGGAAAGGTGTGGGAGAGACTGACAAATTTCATGTGAAAGTAGGATTGCACCAAGGCTCGGTGCTTAGTCCGTATTTATTCTCATTAGTTTTGGACCAGGTAACAGTGAAACTACAGGGTAACATTCCATGGTGCTTAATGTATGCTGATGATGTCGTGTTAGTAGGAAATAGTGAAAGAGACTTAGAACAAAAACTGGAACAGTGGACATGAGCTCTGGAGGAAAAAGGTTTAAAACTTAGTAGGACAACGACAGAGTATTTTGAATGTTCATTTAAAGATGGAGTTGCTACAAATAAAATGGTATCCTTGGATGGCGAACTGATTGTAAAAAGTAATAGTTTTAAGTACCTGGGATCGGTATTAAAGAGTAATGGAGAAATAGATGGAGATGCATGCAGTAGAATTAGGCTTGGATGAATGAAGTGGAAGGAAGCGAGTGGTGTGTTGTGTGACAGAAAAATTCCATTGAAGCTGAAAGGAAAATTCTATAAAACAGCCATAAGACCGGCTATGATGTACGGAACTGAATGTTGGGCAGTGAAAAAGAAAGAGGAACAACGAATGCATGTGGCGAAGATAAGAATGCTTAGATGGATGAGTGGAGTAACGAGAAAGGATACAATTAAAAATGAGTATATTAGGGGAAGTCTAGGTGTAGCACCAATTGATGCCAAAATGAGAGAGCATAGGTTGAGATGGTTTGGTCATGTTCAACGTCGAGACGTTAATTATCCAGTACGAAGAGTAGCTGAAGTGCAGATTCCTGGAAGGAGTAAGAGAGGAAGACCAAAGAAGACGTGGGGGGGCGACGATTAGGCAGGGTATGTTGGTAAAGGGGATTAATATTGATATGACCCAGGATAGAATTGTGTGGAGAAATGCAATTAGGGAAGCCGACCCCGCATAGGGATAAGGCAAAGAGAATGATGATGATGATTGAACAGATATAGTATTCAGAAACATTAGGAAGTCGAAGAAGACAGGTTTTATTAACATCATAAAATTTTTGTATATTAATGTACATCTTTGTGTTACTGCAACATAATACATAGGTTTCATATTTGTTGAAAACTCATTACACAGAGCTAGAACCAAAAAGAGACTGGTATAGAGAAGTACACATATTCAATTCAGGCAAACTTTCACTTGACAAGAGTGGTATCGCCGTCTAATTCAGATGACAAAAAATAGACACTACCAGGTATCTTTGAACTACGTACAGCCGTTAAAATATTTGCAAATTAAAAAAAAAGACAGAAAAAACAGATATTCACGTTTTCATCATCAGCATCATTCAGACATTCGTGTCAACTGCTGAATATTTTTCTTCCACAGTAACTGTCAATATTCTCTACCTACACTGTGCCGCTGATATAATCAGTTTCCTGCTACTCTTTTTATGTCGTCGGTTCATCTAGATCTAGAAGGTGGTCGTTCTCGGATACTTTTATAGTTTCTAGGCCTCCATTCCAGGATTAGTGTTTTCCACCGTCCATATTGTGTTCTCGCTAATTGTCCTGCCTAGTTCCACTTTAGCGTCGTGATTCCTTTGATGACGTCTTGAACGCCTAACCTTAACTGATTTGTTGGTTTAGAGCTAAATGCTCCCTGGCCTACTTCACGAAAAAATAAGTTTTCGTTTACCAGGCTTCGAGTACCCATCTCACTCACTTGACATGACAACATCTGGTGTACCTATACATTTGATAATCAAAGATAATAATTTGTTTTCAATAAAACTGCAGCAAGCATTCTTTGTAAATATGGTGGGTGCTCTGCAAAATACTTAAACAGCTGTTTGCGAAGCAATGGTGCACATTTTGAATATTTAAATTATGTAAATTCAAAAAATAAATGCAATGTTCATTTTCAATACTGTTTATTTTGGCGAATATATATTACAAGGCTTATTAACACGTTGACGGACAGAACGTCTACAGACATCTAATTTCCATTGATGTAATGTGACACAACGTCTATAGACACTGCATTTTCCCCATTCTACTTTGCAAAGTACACATAGTGTCACAACACTTGCTTATACATTTGACGCACTCTCCGTCAACGTGTTAAGAAATATTTTCAGGAAACATCCTGAATTAAGTACAGAAAATCTACATTTTTCTGAAACTATTTTCTTATGGCTCATCTTCTTTTTTCAGTGTGCTGTTATAATGAAGATTAGCAATATATCCTGCACACTTTTCTCTATCGGGGGTTTTTCTTATTACTAACTTGAAGACTGAGCTACTTGATGTTTCTTAGCCACGTCATCAAAGTCTAGCAGGGCCTGGTCTGATCTCCACCTGTCATATTATGACGTGTAGGAAGTTATATTTTTATTGCATAAGGAAGTGCCTAAGATAAGCTGTTATGGCGTATCTTAGTTTTTATCAACCACGTATTGAGAGGGAACCACAATTGCCAACAAATTCTCTATTTGACCCTTTGAGCTTCGGAGTGTAAACTATTTTTAATTTTTTTTTTTTTAAATAAAGTAAAAATTTTTGGTTTTAAATATAATGATGATATCCGGTTAAGCCACAAATTGATTGTAATGAAAATTACATTTTATAATTGGTAACCACTTGTTGTTATAATAACAGTTCACTATTTTAGCATAATCTTACTAGTGTAGGAAACAAAGGTTGAACCTTGCAAAATGGACACAAGTCCGGTTTTATTTTTTTTTCTGGTATATCAAGGGGTGCTTATTATAAGACTAACTTTTTCTGAAAAAATTTCGCCCCGGAACCCCCCTTTTCACCCCTTTAAAAGGGGTAATTTGTGTTTTTTGCGGAACGTAGCCCTTCCTGTACCTTTTACAAAAAATTTCTTTTATACAAATATAAAGAGGACTATATTTTCTACGATTTATTTCCAGACAGCATCTGTCTATCATCCACCGTTTAGCGGAGGCGGCGCCCCAAAGTTGACAAGTTTTTAAAAAAGGTGTTTTAAAAAATATATATTTTTCCCTAACTGTAACTGAAATTAAGAAGAAATCCTACGGAAATTATTCACAAATAATTGATTAATTTTTTGGTATAGGTTTCACTTAAGGGTAACTGCTCTTTTTTTAATTGCAGGGCGTTACATTTTAAAAACCACTTTTTATACCATCTGAACCGTTTATGCTAGAGTAGAAAGACTTTCAGCGATTATCCATGTACTGGTGCTATTTACAAATTTGTATAATGCACCCCCATTTTTCCCCTGAACCACCCCAAAAAAAAAGAAGAATTAATAAATAAAGTGATTTTCTTGGAATCCTTCACACACAATGCCCTTTATTAATATGCTTCATGTATCATTTTGTGCACGTTATTATTACCCATGCATGGACACTTAAAGCGATTTCCTAGTGCAACCCCTGTAGCCAAAAAAAAATAAATAAAATGGGAATTGAAAATTTTTTTGTTTTTTGCTTTTTGATCGATATGAGCATATGCTTCATCAATCGTGCTTTTCAAAAATACATATGGTTATTGCAACATCCCTGCGGAAACCACTCCTATCCTTGAAAATATACTGCAGAAACTACCCCTATCCCTTGACGAGCATGTTTTTACGATTTTCTCATTACCTATGCATTAT
Source organism: Diabrotica virgifera virgifera (assembly GCF_917563875.1). Classification (NCBI taxonomy): domain Eukaryota; kingdom Metazoa; phylum Arthropoda; class Insecta; order Coleoptera; family Chrysomelidae; genus Diabrotica; species Diabrotica virgifera. The sequence continues at coordinate 108,355,991 of NC_065448.1, read as the reverse complement.
TTTTAAACAAAACTTATACAAGGTTAAAGACCACTACCTACTCTAAAAATTAAGTTCTATTCATTTTTTTCGTATAAGCAACCGTTACGGCACAGTGTCGCCGTAAACCTCATATATGCTGTGGCGGGCTCCAGTTTTTGTTTTTTTTTCGTCATCTGTTCGTGTTATTGATAAAGTACTTATGTGAAATAAAACAACATAGTGTAACCTACAAATTATGACTTATGCACATTTTACAACCTTGGCGCCCCAAAGCCACAGTGGTGGCCCAAAATTAATTTTTGCATATTTTCGCCACCTACACGCATTTTACTGCATTAATGCTACATAGCACAATATTTACCCTTAGGTGGTCGCTAAGCAGTGGCGGATCCAGGGAGGGGTGATGGGGGTGATCACCTCCGCCCCCTCTCAAACCAAGTGATATTATATTCAAAGATTATAAAAATATTCATTTATTTTTATAGAAATACTTATTTTTAACTATTTAGAATGGGAAATAAGCCACAATATTATTAAAAAATGATTTTTATTAATATTAATATCAATAGTATTTTGTATTTTGACAACGGCACCCGATTTGGGCGTCGAAACGTTAATAAAAATCATTTTTTAATAATATTGTGGCTTATTTCCCATTCTAAATAGTTAAAAATCAATAGTATTTTGTATTTTGACAACGGCACCCGATTTGGGCGTCGAAACGTTAATAAAAATCATTTTTTAATAATATTGTGGCTTATTTCCCATTCTAAATAGTTAAAATTGTAAAAATGCCACAAGAAAATAGCTTCAGAACAACATTAAGAAATACTTATATTATTTTTATAAGAATGGCGAACTTTTTATGCTTTAGCGACAGTGGCGGATCCAGCATCGTTAAGAGGGGGGTGCCAATTGGTTAAATTTCTATAAAAATAAATGAATATTTTTATAAACTTTAAATATCATATCACTTGGTTTGAGAGGGGGTTGGGGTGATCGCCCCCATCACCCCTCCCTGGATCCATCACTGCTTAGCGACCACTTAAGGGTGAATATTGTGCTATTAAGGTAGCATTAATGCAATAAAATGCGTGTAGGTGGCGAAAATCTGTAAAAATTGATTTTGGGCCACCACTGTGGCTTTGGGGCGCAAAGATTGTGAAATGTGCATATGTTATAATTTGTAGGTTACACTGTGATGTTTCATTTTACATAAGTACTTAATCAATAAAACGAGCAGATGACGAAAATAAAAACAAAAACTGGAGCCCGCCAAAGCATATATGAGGTTTACGGCGCCACTGTGCGTTGCTTATACGAAAAAAATGAATAGGACCTAATTTTTAGAGTAAATAGTGGTCTTTAACCTTGTATAACTTTTGTTTAAAAATAATGCATAGGTAATGAGAAAATCGTAAAAATATCCTCGCCAAGGGATAGGAGTAGTTTCTGCAGTGTATTTTCAAGGATAGGGGTGGTTTCCGCAGGGATGTTGCAATAACCATATATATTTTTGAAAAAAACTATTGATGAAGCATATGCCCATATGCATCAAAAAGCAAAAATAAAATTCAACCCTCCATTTTATTTATTTATTTTTTGGCTACAGGGGTTGCACTAGGAAATCGCTTTTGGTGTCCATGCATGGGTAATTATAACGTGTACAAAATGATATATGAAGCATATTAATAAAGGGCATTGTGTGTGAAGGATTCCAAGAAAATCACTTTATTTATTAATTCTTCTTTTTTTTTTGGGTGGTTCCGGGGAAAAAATGGGGTGCATTATACAAATTTTTAAATAGCACCAGAACATGGATAATCGCTGAAAGTCTTTTTACTCTAGCATAAACGGTTCAGATGGTGTAAAAAGGGGTTTTTTAAAATGTAACGCCTTGTAATTAAAAAAAGGGCAATTACTCTTAAGTGAAACCTATACCAAAAAATCAATCAATTATTTGTGAATAATTGCCGTACGGTTTTTAATTTCCGTTACAGTTAGGGAAAAATATCTTTTTTTAAAAACTTGTCAACTTTGGGGCGCCACCCCCGCTAAACGGTGGATGACAGACATATGCTGTCGGGAAATAAATCGTAGAAAATATTGCCCTCTTCGTATTTCTATAAAAAAAATTTTTTAAAAGGTACAGGAAGGGCTACGTTCCGCAAAAACCACAAATTACCCCTTTTAAAGGGGTGAAAAGGGGGGTTCCGGGGCGAAGATTTTTCAGAAAAAGTTAGTCTTATAATAAGCACCCCTTGATATAACAGAAAAAAAAAATAAAACCGGACTTGTGTCCATTTTGCAAGGTTCAACCTCTGTTTCCTACACTATACTTTGAAAACGATTTCCGAAGTGTCATATTAAAAATATCAAATGTAATTTTCATTACAATCAATCGTGGCTATATAAACATTAAATTTCACTTTTTAGTTACAATGGTAGGGGAGCCTAAGCGGGGATTTGTGCAGTTACTCGAGCACATGGTGAGAAACCTTGTACCCTGTAAATGTACCTCTACCATAACCATATTGGCTCGTAATACAGGGGAGTTAGTTAAGGGGGTCCGAATAAAAATCTATCCTTGAAAAACTCGGAATTGTAAAATTAAAATTCAAAACAGTATATAATTCAAATATCTGACGATTTGAGCTGGGCGTAAGTGCTGTCAAATGGGCGTGTCACAAAGTTTCACAAAAAACTTCGGATCGAAAATCTAAAAAATTCGTGTTCAATATTTTTCAAAAAATATATCGAATGATACCCAACACGACCCCTCACGGTGGTGGGGTGGGGGTTACTTTAAAATCTTAAATAGGAGCTCCCAATTTTCATTGCAGATTTGGATTATTTACGTAAAAATAAGCAACTTTTATTCGAGACATTTTTTTTCCAATTATAGATAGATGGCGCTATAATCAGAAAAAACAATTTTTGCAAATGGAAAATTAAATTAAAAAATGGAAAGCCCCCGCTTTATGAAAAACTTAACTTTTTTTGGTTTTAGGACCTACTCTTCATAACCCAATAGGTCCTCATAACGCTCGAGTAACTGCAAAATACTTTGCTCCCCTACTACAAGTAAGCTGTTTCAGAATTTTTGTTTTGATAAGAATTTGTTTCCAAATGAAAACAGTTTGGTGTATGGGTATAAGCCTTTATATATGTGTAAAAGACCTTTTATGTATAATGTTTATTTTTAATTAATTTTGAGTACCTAATTAATTTGTTATAAAATATAAAAAAAATTTGATAATATTAATAAATGTTGTGTTCAGGTTAACCTTTGGATGACCAAGGGGGTAAATTTGGACCCCAATGCATGTTTTTATTTAATAAATTCAGAAATATTTTCAATTTTAAATTCATTATTTTTTTATTTGATTTTAGTATCATTCTAGATACCCTCATATTTTGTAATAAAGAAAATTCCCTATATATTACGAAAAAAAAAAAATTTTCTGAATTTGGGGTCAAAAAGAACTCCCTTTGGCCTTTCATATTCCAATTTTATATTAATAAATACCGTCTATTATCTGGAATTCTATGTAAGAAACATTTCAATATCGAAAAATAATTGTTTGCTAAACCTGTGGCGACGTAATTAGTAAGTGTATATTTGAAAATTTCTTTAGTTCTAAGTTCAGAACCATGATTCCTGTTTTTGTTCAGTTGTAATTAAAAATATGTTTTAATAATGTTTATTTATAATTTATTGATACAATAGTAACATTAAAATTACGAATATATTATTACATTCCTTAAAACAACTTAATTTTTTTGCCAATTGTCATTTTTGACTTGGGGCCATTTTTTACCCCCGTTGGTCATCTGTGTAACAAAAAAAGGTTGTCCATGGGAAGGTTAACATGCATGTATTATAAAAACTAAATTTTGTTAAGTGGCTTAGTATGGCTGACATTAGTTAAAGGTTTCTTGAAGTCCATGAATCAAGCCATCAGAGTAATTATTTTTTACTATTTTACAATCGTCTTGAAACTAGTAAACCTCTTGAAATTTTGTTTGAAGTGAAGGTTTTGTCTTACAGAAACTTATCTGCTTTTTGACTGGTTTTACAACTCGGGTTGAGTCTTCTCCACATCCACTATAGCCCTCCATCTTCTATGATTCTGCGCTTCCATGTCCATTGTTGTACCCAGTGCCGGATTAACCATTATGCAAAGTAGGCAGTTGCCTAGGGGCCCCGGCCCCAAAGGGGGCCTCGCAGGGGCCAAAACGGCAAAATAATAATTAGAATTAAATAAAAACTAGAAATTATATTAGGTTGAAAAATTCAAATATCGTGCAATACCATAGAAGTGATGGTGGACGTATAAAATAACATTACAATGCTTACTTTTGTTCATATAGAAAGTCTATGTTTTGAGAATAAATCGCTAACGAAAAAAGATTCGAGAGTGGAACAGAAAAACATAAGAAAAAGCAGGAGAAAGAAAAGATCCTTAATCAAGATCTAAAACAGAAGCAAAACTTAGGACTTCTGTATGAGCTTTCGTAACGTTCGGTTGTGTGACAGTTCAGTGTGGAAGTGATAGAGATTCAAAAAAACGCAGGCGGCAAAACAAAATAGGAACTACATAATAGAGGTAACTAACAAATTTCCTACCTGTTGAATTCCTAAATTTCCTGTACTTTCTTGGAATAAAATAAATTATACATTATCTAATTAGGTAAAAAAGAGACAGCTTTGCATTACACGGTTAATTATGGGGGATACCACGGGGGGGGTCTAACCCCCCGGTGATGAGGAAATGTTAGATAATATAGAAAACACTGAAAATAATATTAGTTTAAATAATACACCATTACTTGATAGCAATGATAATTCAAATACTATTAATAACAAAGAAATAAAAAAAGGAAAAAAACATTTCTTTTATCAGTACACGGATACCGGTCCGTTTGAGGTATATATGGAATCAAAAGGTGATAACGTTGGTAATTATAGTTTTTTGAAATTAGCAAAATACATAAATGACAAAAAAATCGAGAATGTACTTAAACTTAGCAAAATAGGAAAAAACCGAATTAGCGTTGCTTTCAAGAAATGGAAGGATGCTAATAAATTTGTTTTAAATGACGTGGTCAGAAATGATGGATATGAATTGTTTATTCCGGCAAATAACGTAACATGTAGGGGAGTCGTTAATAATGTAGATACTAGTATATCGGATGCAGATCTAATCAAATTTTCGGGATTGGCTTCGGTCAACATTAAAGTACTAGAGATAAGACGATTTAAACGGAAGTCTAAATATGACACGGCGAAATATATTGATACAGAAACAGTCGCGTTTACCTTTTCGGGAAAAGTAATCCCGAAGGAAGTGAATATATATATATATGGGATCCCTTTTAGGGTAGAACCATACATGATACCAGTGGTTCAATGTTATCGGTGTTTTCTTTTTGGACACACAAAAAATCTTTGTAGAGGGGGAGAAAAATGTAAAAACTGCGCGGACAAAATACATGAAGGGGAATGTTCGATGAAATGTTTTCATTGTAATAGCAGCTTTCATATAAGTACCTATGAGGAGTGTCCAGAGTATGTGAGACAGCGGAGTATTAAAGCTGTCATGTCTCTGGACAATCTTTCATACTACGAGGCATGCGAGAAATTTCCTTATGTTTCTACTAGAAACTCGCAAGAGAATAATATATTCACAATGAGCCAGGAGGAATTCCCAGCATTATACAAAACTCAAACAAATAATTTAGAGACAATTCCCATTAATATGCGATGGATAGAAAACGTAAAGAGTAACACTGAACACCTGTTTAGTAGAAAAATCGAGAATAACTTAAACAAAAATAAAAGAAAGGCTAATGAAACAAATAAGACATACAATAAAGAAGTACACAATCAATATTTATTATCTCCAAATGGGAGAAGCGAAGAGAGAGCTCGTGCAGTAAACAATGAGACTCCTGGATGTTCCAGTACAGAGCAACTAGAAAGGAGCACAGAAAAAACACTGAATGCGATATTAAAAAAACTAGATTGGAAACATAAGGAACATATAATCAATTACCAGCTATTTATACATGAAAGCTCATCGAACCAACAGTTGCTAGATTTAGATGGATATCAAGAATCCACTTATTATCCAATGGAAAATAAAAAGTTTAAGCAGTAACTATAACAGTCTAAAATATTTCATAAGCGAACATAGACCCAAATTAATTATATTAAATGAAACTTGGCTAAAAAATGATCATCACTTCTATCTAAGAGGATATGAAATACATAGGTTGGATCGAGGGGATGGTTATGGTGGCCTAGCTACTGTGGTTCATAATAGTCTGGATCACAAAATAGTATATGGGTATAATAATAATGTCAGTAAAATTCAAATTTTAGCAACAAAAATAATAGATTGGGACATTACAGTTATTAACATTTATATCCATCCAAGGGCAAAAATAAATTTAAATAGTTGGGTTGGACGCATAAATAAAATCAGGGGAAATAAAATTTTAATGGGGGATATGAATGCACATAATGCACTTTGGGGAAGTCAAGTGTCTGCTAATGTTAATGGAAGAATAATTGCTGAATCCTTAGAGGATTTGGATCTAGTTTGCTGCAATGATGGGAGACCCACGCGGATTACCCTACCTGGACAGAATGCCTCAGCGGTAGACCTAACACTAATTTCCTCGGAAATTGCAAATATATGCCAATGGGATGTGTTAGAGGATTCTGGAGGCAGTGATCATTTTCCAACTTCTTGCAAAATCGCAATTGTAAATGAAAATATAGTAACACAAAAAAGTCATAAAAGAAATACAAAGAATGTCAATTGGGAGAATTATGCTTCAAAAATAAAAGACTTGATGAAGAATGGGTGTGAAAACTATAATTCATTTACACAAATTATGGAAATGGTGAGTGATGAGGAAATACCTCTCTTGAAAACAGAAAAATCTATAAGAAAAAAGAAAAGCCCTCCCTGGTGGGATAAGGAATGCTCTAATTTAATAAAAGCAAGAAAAGAAAAAATTAAAAATATAAGGAAGAAGCAAGCAATGAAAATTATATTGAAATCAAAAAATATTTGCATACAGTAAAAAAATATTTAAAACAAAAAAAAAGAAATAGCTTCAAAAGCTTTTGCAATGGATTGACTAGGGACACTCCTCTATCTGAAATATGGCGAACAGTTAAGTTATTCTCCACATATCAAAATGCTGTAATTCCTGCTAAACTTCCCAATAAACACATAGCTCAGAACATATTAAATAATTTGGCAATTGACATAACAGATCCTGAGTTCACGGTTACCCTAACTAACGAGGATGTGGAGGACATTTCAAGGCAAGAAATAATAAGTGTCATAAATAAAAAGGATAAGGCTACTGGCTTAGATCTTGTAACATATAGCATGATAAACAGACTTCCCCTGGTGGCGCTAGATGCATTGTCAAAAATATTTAATCAAATAGTTAAAAGAAACACAGGTTTTCCACAAGAATGGAAAAACACCCTTGTCATTCCCTTTTTAAAACCCAATAGAGACCCTCTATGTGAGGATAATTATAGAAACATAGCTCTAGAGTCATGTGTAGGCAATAGAACAAATAACGGAAAAAAAAATCGATATTAAGCCCTAAGCAGTTAGGTTTCAGAAGAAACAAAGGGTGCAACGATAATTTAGCTTTAACAATTAATTATATTAGAGCTGGATTTAGTAAAAATTTAAATAAAATTGGAATTTTTTTGGATATCAGTAGGGCATATGATACAGTCAATATGTATTTGCTATATAAATATTTATTAAAGTATGACATCCCAATAACTTATGTAAACTTGATCTTGCAATTTTTGCTCAACAGAAATATCTACGTTAAAGACAAATCAAATAATATATTAGGCCCAATGCAAGCATCCACTGGATTGCCTCAAGGGTCTCCACTCAGTCCAATATTATTCAATCTCTATACTAGATCCCTACATGATTTAATAAACCATGAGATGGCGTGTTTTCAATACGCAGATGATTTTGTAATTTTGGTGCAAGGATCTGATATATACAAGTTAATTAATTCCTTAAATACCCATATAATAAATTTACAGGAGTGGTTTGAGAAACAAAACTTTAAAATTTCAGCACACAAATCAAAAGCAATAATATTTAGAAAAAGAAGTCAGGCTTATAACTTCCCACATTTGATATATCAAAATATGGAAATTCCATGGAAAAATGAAATAAAGTATCTGGGATTTCATTTACAGTGCAATTTGAATATGACAATTCAAATTAACGAAATGATAACTAAAGCAAACAAAGGAATAAATGTCATGAGAGCAATTTGTGGTACAAAATGGGGAGCTGACCCGAACATTCTTTTGAGTTTATACAAAGGAATAGTTAGATCTCATTTAGATTACGCAGCCAATCTTTTAAACCCCTGCAGTAAAAGTTTGATGATGAGGTTGGAACAAGTAGAAAATGTTGCCTTGAGAATCGTAACAGGTTGTCTACGTTCTACACCCATCTTAATATTGCAAGCAGAATGTTCAGTAACAACGTTACAAGTTAGAAGAGAGATACTAGCACATAAATATATACTCAAGCAAATGCCTGAAAAAAACAATATCATAGTAAAGAGTCTAAATAAGCTAAACGAAGCAATAAATGCAAACAATAGATTCTGGAGGAACAAGTTCATACCAGATTACTCACTAGCATATACAAATATACTCAAAAAAACAAAAAACATAATTAGATATAAAATCAATCCTATATATGAGGTAGGAAGAAAAACTCTTCTATATCCCATTGCAATTAAAAGTCTAGAATTTGAAAGATATGAAATTGAATCGAACGAAAGGTTCATAGCTAAATATGGTGAAATATATAATAATCATACCCACGTATATACAGATGGATCAATAGGCCCACAAACAAATCAATCGGGATTTGGAATTTACATCCCAAGCATCAATTATAAATATTCGTCACGACTCCATAACTACACACAAATCTGCACAACTGAAATAATAGCGGTATACAAAGCCATCTCGGTATGTATTGAAAAGGAAATCATGAAAGCAGTGATCTTTGTAGATTCAAAAAATGCCTTATCCAAAATATCTAGTCACAAATGGGACCAAATGGATTATGTAACTATAATGACCAAAAAACTATTGGTAGATGCAAATAATATGGGATTTTCAATAGGATTAGAATGGGTACCGGGACATCAGGGGATTAAAGGCAACGAGGTGGCAGATAGCTTGGCCAATATTGGGAGAGAATTAAGAGTACCATATGATGTAAAAAATATCAGCTCAGATATCTTTTGTGTTACAAAAAAGAACATCTTGACTCAATTTTACAATAACTGGTATTCCCAAATTAAAGGTAAATATCCGGACTATTATGGACTGCAGAATAGTTTCCCTATAAAACCTTGGTATAACAAATGTGGATATTTGGGTAGGAACAATATTACTAACCTTAATCGTTTACGAAGTGGACATTGCAAAACTCCTTGTTATCTCCACAAAATAGGCAAAACGGAAACATCGATATGCGAATGCGGTACTATGGGAACATTGGTACACATCATCTTTGAGTGCCCCATAAATAAACATAAAGATATGGATTTGTATCTAGAACTAATAAAAGCTGGAACAGACAGTCCAATATCTTTACAGAGCATTTTATATAAACCCTCGAATAAAGTTGTTAAGATAATCATTAAATTTATCAAATTTTTTCAAGTAGATCTATAGAATTTTCAAAAAATAATAATAATAATAATAACAATAAATAAATACTTCAGAAAATACAGGGAAACTCCTAACATGTCAAAAATTATATTTGTATCCTTAAAATCCTTAATCCTAACCGAAGGTAGCCAGCCCTAAACCTATGTGAAAATGTTTGGAAGCTACCCCCAAACGAGAAAAATCTTAAGTTAACCTTAAATGTTGTAACACTTTTCCCCCTCTATCTACAGGAAAACAAGAAGAAGGACAAGGACCACACAGGACCAAAGATAAAAAAATAGATCTGAAGTTGACAGGACACCTGGTTGTGCATTGCCTTGAGCAAGACGCGCATAACCAATAACATATACTGGGTAAATGATTAAAAAAAATCGAAACCCAAAAAAAAGGAAGAAGAAGAAAAAGCAAAACTTATTTAAACTTAGTTTCACACGGAAATCCATAGCTAGTGAAGCTGCGACCAATGAAAATGCACATGATGAAATAAAAATAACTGAGAGAAACAGCTTCCGTAACTGAAGAAGATGAAAAAACATGTAACGACAGTTCTATTCCAGTTCAAGAAGTTAAAGCACCAGAAATCGAAATTGAGTTAGAATTGAAGTCAAAGATAAATTGGGTCCTAAATTCGAAAAACGACATAGGATTACGGAATACAATAACTGAAGAAGTAAGGAAATTTTGGATTGGGAAAGGTCATCGGACTGTAAAAACCTTGATGGAAGTGTTTGAGCATCAAAAAGAAATTATGAAGGCATTACAAGATTTTTACACAATCTATGGTTTTTCGAAAACATATCAGTGGAACAAAAATTAAAAGAGATTGGCTGACGTGTTCTCCCTCAAATGGAATATCGTATTTTGGGTTTGTTCAGTCCGTTTACAACGTTTTCAGCCTCTACCCACTATTGGAAATTTATGATCAAATGTTTAAATGAAACTCCACTAAGCGATTTCATTCGCCACGATCTAGTCCTTGAAAGAACAAACAGCACAATATGGACTGCAAGGGCACATGCAACATGACCTTTGTCTAAAGATTACAACGCTTTCAAATCTGCTCTTCATACTCTTGCTGAAGACACTAATCAGAAAGCTGAAACAGTTCATGCGGCTAAGTGTTTGTTGAAAGAAATGTCAAAATAAGACACATTCATAATGAATAAGTTTTGGGCAACAAGTTTAGAACGAATCAACGCTGTCAGTAAACCATTACAGAGAGAAGAGATTGAACTTCAAACTGCAGTTAAGCTTTTAAATTCATTTTTGAAGTTCTTTAAATTCCAAAGAGATAATTTTGCTTACTACGAGCAGAAGACCTGCGATCTACAATACTCTGAATATTCCGGCGCGACCGAGTAAAAAAAACGAGCAAGAAAACTACATTTCGATGATACTAATTCCAATGAAGTTGACGTGACAGTGACAGTGTACGGGTCAGTGAGCTCAGTATTTGGTCTTTTGTGTGTTTTTATTCAAAATTGAGTGATACTCGAATAAATGAGTGTGCTTCAAAACTACATGAAAACTATCCTGATGATATTGAATCTGAACTTGAAGATGAACTAGAGGAGTTCAAATATTTAATAGCCCAGCTTCAAGACTTGCAGGGAAAACAATTTATTCCTGCTTCACAGTCATTTTGGGTTATTTCACAACAGACGAACGGACATTTTCAAAAATGAAAATTATTAAAAACGGAGAAAGCCTAGGTTTCCTAAGGGGCCTCATAGCTTAGGTTGTCTAGGGGCCTCATGGCTTCGGTTGCCTAGGGGCCCCAAGATTCTTAATCCGGGACTGGTTTTACCCCAATCCTAGATAAAAAAGACTTCATCGAGTTAGAATCTCATGGGATGCTAACTCCATGATTGACTTTAACATCATCCTTCCATCTTGTTCTGGGGTGGCAGAAACAGAAACACATATATAATATAATGAATATTACAGCACTTGTCATATTACAATCATGTAATACATCATGATCTATTTTGTATATGTTATAGTCAAAGTCCGAATTTCAGGCACTCCTAGGTTTGACTAGGCAATCCTCAGGTCTGACTGACGGTCTTAGTCAAAGCCCGAAATAATTTACAGTTTCGGCCTTTGACTAGTCAAACCTAGGAGAGACTAAGTTAATCAGGCAAAGGTCGAAATTTAATTTTATGAAATCGGACTTTGACTAGTCAAACCCCGATCAGCTAATAAAATGTCGTAATTTTGTTTAAAAACCGTCCGAAAAAGTGTCATTTTTTAATGAAAATGGGCAATTTTCAACCACGAATAACTCAAAAAGTATTGAGATCACAAAAAATATATAGAACAGTTTTTGCTTAGAATTAGGTTCTCTAGCTACTTCCGTGGTTATTTTGGCCAAAAAATTTTTCACCCCCTTGAAGGGGTAGGAACCGCCCCCAAGATAAAAGCGCATAAGCATATAGGGTAGACTTTGTTTCATGAGATATTTCCTACTTACTGTAAAAATATCAAGTAAATCGATGTAGTAGGATGGAATTCGGAGCCAAATACCCTCATTGTTAACAATATAAAGCAGCGAAAAATCGAGTATGTCGGTTCGCTAAACTGAGACACAACTGGCTAGTGATTTTAGTAAGTATTTTTTTGTTTTTGGCCAATTTTGCCAAAATAGGCAAAATTACTAACCATTTAGTAACTATTAACTATTTAGTAATTATTCTTTTGCTAATTTTACAAAAGTGGCAAAATTATTTACCAAAATCACTAACCAGTTGTGTCTGAGTTTAGCGAACCAACAGTAATAAGCACCCAGATTTTTGACTAAACACATACGAAACGAATACGTTCAATAACGAAGCGAAGGGTCAAAAATCGAGGCCCAGGTTGCGTTAAGTATATTTCGTCAACAATAAAAGGGTTAAGTATGTATTCCTGTTTCAATGGTAGACAATTTGATAAAAGCAATTGAAAATTTTAAGTATTACATGTTGTTCTACGTTCATTACATGTTGTTCTTATATATACAATATTCTTTTATTCAAATGAGCAAACAATTACCGAATGTTGTAAAGAAAATATCGTATATTTATTTAGGCACATATTTGCTACTCTTGAAAAATGAAAACTATTGTATTTATTTTGTTAATACAAGCAAGTCCTTTTAAGTAAGATTAGGATTAGCTTCTTGGAATTTTTTTGAGTGTGAAAAGTTACAATTAATGTGTGAACCGCTTCAACCCTACAACTCTTTAGTTAACTAACAAGGGTGTGTTTTATGGGACCGAGAAAATTCTTTGATCTACGAACAAAAGAAACCAATAAAACCACTTTACGTTTTATAAGTTTGATGACTACCTGTAAAGATAAGATTTCGAAGGTGGCCATGAAACGAAGAGGATTTATATAAGGAAAAGGAAAAACTAAAAAAATAAATTCTTAAAAGTAATTTTTTCTTAAAATAAACTTAAAATATAATAACAAATATTCGAGATTGGCTGAATTAAAAAAAAACGAAGAGTATTTATATAACGAAAAGGAAAAACTAAAAAAATAAATTCTTAAGTGTAATTTTTACTTAAAAAAAAACTTAACATATAAAAACAATTATTCGAGATTGGCTGAATTTAAAAAAAATTGCTGTTTTCCACGAAGGTGGAAGAAACAATCATGAAATATGAGCACCAGTGCATGGCATTTGCTGATGATTTATTGAACTTAAGACGATAATATATTTTATCGTCTAGAGCAGGGGTCATCAATTAGCGGACCGCGGTCCGCATCCGGACCGTGAGCTAGTTTTGTGCGGACCGTCAATAAATTCAGAATATACCTAGTATTTGGCAATTTTGAAAATGTTTGGCCATAAAATTGTGTATTATGTTTTGCTCAACTCCCTATTGGGGCTCAGTTGCACTAAACTCACTCCAAACTTCAGACAGGTTTTCCATAAAAAAATGTAATTTTTCTCTCTGATAATTTAATTTTGTAAAGAGTTTTCCCCCTTATTGTGTTACTTACTAATACTAATCATTAATTTTGAAATTAAGCTGTAATATAAAATTGTCATGTGCATTTTTATATTCATTTCCTCTCTACTATATGTTAAGTGGAGTACTTTTAACAGCATTTTACATAACATGTTAATTAGCATTTTGTAACATGATTATTAATTTTAAATTCCCCAGTTTCCTTTCTACAAAACTGAAGATGTCTAAAAATTTCATTAGCATTCACAATATAAATTCCTAATTTTTAAAATATTCTCAGTAACAGTTTACAATACTGCTGTTTTTAAAATATACTGATAATAACATCAAAACAATACACAATGAATTTATATTTTATTTATTGTACCAGGAAAACTTACAGAAAAGTATACAGTAACCAAAAAACAATCAGATATTATTAGTTTTCCTTCCCATATTAGTCGATGTGTGAGGCCACTTAGGTATGAAAAATGTTTCTGACTCGATTTATTTGCGGATTCCTGTTCAAAATGTCCCCTTTAAACAAATCAGAAGGGTGCCTGGTGAAACAATTTTTTAAGCAAATTCAAAATTACTTTTTTGCCTCGAAAAATGTATTTTTAGATTTCTTGGGTAATTATAAACAATAAAGTTTTCTTGTCATATTTCTGAAAAGTTGATACTTTTCGAGTTATAAGCGATTTAAAATCTAAAAAATGCAAAAATATGCATTTGCGATGCTTGAAAACTCTTAAGTTTTAATAAAATGACAGATCTTTTTTATTTAAGATGACCCAAAGATGCTAAAAACATATTTTCGCGGGCAAAAAAGGTGATGTTTTGAATTTGTTAAAAAATATATTAAACAATTTCTGCCCAAAAATTTCGCCCAGAACCGTTCTGATTTGTTTATAAGGGATATTTTTTAACAAGAATCCACAAAGAAACCGAATTAGAAAAGTCAGACACAGGCAGAATAAATCCAGACCCCGGAAGTGTCATATAGGTTTTCGAAACGGACCCTCAGGGAAACTAATTGGTGACTCCTGGTCTAGAGTATGCCAATCAATTAAGTAAAACGTGTTTTTGTACCGTCTCATACGATATAAAAGTCGGAACGAAAAGCCTAGTTGATTATTATTCTTGGAGCGTTGATCGAAGAATAATAAACAACAGCGAGGTATACGAGGTGAGTTATCCCGACTATTTTCCGCCGTCGTTTTGGTCTGTTGAACGAATTGTACGGTTTTCCTTTTACCTATCCTTTTACGAGCGTTGATCGTATTTCCCTACATGTCTTTTCCGCTGGCGAGCTGAGCGAGCTTTCCTCTCCTTATATTATGTCCGTTTCAGATTAATAAATGTAATCCACGCGATCGTCGGTAATATCCATTCATGTACCAGATATCGTCACATCAACCTGAACCTAATGTTCGATACGTAGGTTATAAATATATTTTATTAACGAAATTAACGAGTAGTAATTAAGGCTAATTATCTGATCATTTGTAATGTTCTGATTCTAAATAAATGTCTTAAAAAGCGAACATTCTGTCTTCGGCTGAATTTTTGTTACCTGGAGCAACAAACGCAACGACCTCGTTACAAGCTTAGCAAGAACAGCAAAAAAATTAAGAAAAATGATGAAAATAATTGAAGAAGCACAGACATTTGAATTGGAGCTAAATGAAGAGAAAACCAAATATAATATGATCATGGGAGGGACAGAAAAAAGAAGACTTGTGTGAGGTGTGTTACTAGTAAATGCTTCATTTGTTAAGGGTGGACAATTTTGAATAATTATTGTCCACCATTTTTCTATAGTAGACTTTTTGCTGACATCATCCTGCATACATTGAAAAAGTTGTAAGTCTGTAGGTGCTGTATTTAAAAATCGATTTACTCCGGTGATTTTAGTGCTAAATACCCTGGTCTAATAATGCACAATTGATACGGAGTCGACATTACAGATTTTCAAAACCGTATTGTTTTCTAAAAGCTTATATTAGTTTTTATTTGTTTACTCAATCTATAATACCTAAATTGACCAATGTGTATAGTATACCTACTCGTATAGTTTATTCTCCCGTATTCCATAAAAACGAAAAAACGCTTTGTACTAACCGCTTATTTTAAGACGGCTACACCGTCCATGTCTTGATTATCTCTGTTTTTCCGATACTACAACCAAAACACTAGTGCCTCCGATAAAAACCATTTGTTATTCAATGATATTAAAGGAAATTATACAAATATTATTCGACTTTTATATTCTATTAATTCAATGGGTTTGAATGAAATAAGCTGAGTGAATAAGTATATGCTTTAAGGATTAAGCAAATGTTTGATGTGAATGGAAATTTATGGTAATTTTATTGAAGTGTCGGGATATTTATATTTCACCTACATACTTCTATATCTCTAGATGGCTCTTCCTGTCTCTCGATAAATGTTTATACAATCATGTTTATTGTATTAGAATATTTATTTTTTATTTCTATATCAAATTGTATAATACCTACATCGATGACTATAAATATTACGATTATTAGACTAAAATCATAATAAATTATGTTTTAATTTTTCTTATTACTATCAGTCCGATTCTTATTATTGTCACTCCAAAAATACGAACTTAAATTTCTCATGACTAGAGACCGAAAATATAATTACTATGCAATAAAATGTTTCAAAATATGCGCATATAATATGCACATACAATTGCAAATACGTAGATGCCTAATTTTTATAAAGATACATAATATTTTTTATAGTACTTCTACTCTAACTTTTCCCATACGTTAAATTATGAATTTTGACGTTTATAATTTTCAATGACAGTGACAGTTTACTGGTTTATATGCATTTATTGTATATTTGGTTTTGTAAATCAATAAAGTTTAATTTATTGATCAATAAAGTTTATTTGGTTTTATGTTTATAAATAATAAATATAATATTCCAGTTAAATAAAGGAAGAGTTGCAATACTGTATTTTGGGTCTCCAGACAAAGACGAATATTACAGTGGAAGTCACATTCAGATGACAGTGTACAACATGATGGCAGATGGCAACATGGTTATAGGATAACAATGTTGCCAATTCTACTGCCATTGTAAATTGTGATACTTTTTTAAAATAAGCAGGGCCAAACTCAAAAAAAGTTCACAAAAGTATTTTTCCATTTTACATTCAAATATTTTTCCCAAAAAATATTTTTCAAATTATAATTCTTAGTAGCCGGCTCATAACGTACGATTAAAAACTTTCACAATATTGTAGTTATTTCTGCCATATAGAAAGCACAGGCGTCTATCTGTACTGCTACCATCTGAATGTGAACTTCAGTATAGTAATATCGTGTGTGTAATTCACCCGATAGTTTTGTATTTCTAAGCCTTATATTAAAACCCGTAATATTAAATCTTCTGATTGTCCAGGAACCGACGCTTTTCACTTCGCAATTTTTACAGAATAAATCGATTTGTTTGAAAATTTGAGAATAAGTAATATATAGTACAAAGATCAAAATCTCTACGATGCCGAAAGGCGCTTTTACCATGGGGGTGGTTGCCACACCATCTCGGGGGGCGGAAATTTTTTATTATATTTTGACCGCCAAAGTTGGTAAAAGCATTAATTATAAGCAAAAATATTTTATACATTTTTTTGATAAAATTAATATTTTTCGATTTATTCGCTATCGGAAATGTTAGTTTTACATCGAAAAATCAATGTTTCTAATCAGTTTTCTGCTAATAACTCAAAAAGTTTTAGTTTTATCAAATCAACTTTATTTAACAAAAATGTGCCTTTTGAAAAAATAAACAAAATGGTTG